>NC_139947.1:40780560-40800560 GCF_963454915.1 Gymnoscopelus microlampas | reverse complement strand
GCGGAACCAACCAGGGCCCAGTATCCAAATGTGGGCGGGCTTATCACCTTATTTGGAGCAATGACGTACAAGGAAGCACTGCTCTGATTGGTTTGTTCAAGGAAGCACTGCTCTGATTGGTTTAGGTCTAACCAATAGAGTCCGTTTGGATCTTTTTGTAACTGCCCCTTGGAAGAAAATCTACCGTTGATAGGGACCAGACTAATATCCACGTGTGCATATGTCGTGTGATATTGTCTGGCTACGCGAGGCTATCGACTGCCAATCTCTTAGTCGAATTATGAAAACAAAAAATATATATTATTATTATTATTATCATTATTCGACTGAGAGATTGGCCTAATTTGTTATATTAATTAACTAATAGTTTGACAAAAATAGGGAGAAACCAAGCAAGTATATGTTAAATCAGATATTAAGCACCCCTACAGCCCAAATGGAATGTTCCGCTATTGCATAACATCTTTTTGGCAAGATTCGACTGAGAGATTGGCAGTCGAATCACACTGATTTGACTGCCAATCTCAGTCGAATCATGCCAAAAAAAAGTAAAACAAATAATGTATATATATATATATATATATATATATTTTTTTGCACTAGTCGACTATTAGTCCACTATAGGCAACATTTGGCCAATCAGATTCGACTATAGAAATCCTTTGTCGGGAACAGGCCTAGCATGTAGCAAGGTATTCCAGCCCAGGTGATCGGAGAGTGCACAGTGCAGCTGGCAGGCCTGTCCAATATTTGAACTCTCCCTTTCCCTGTGTGTAGTCCCCTCCTGCTTTAAATCATCCATCTTTGCTCCAGTGCCAAAAGCAATGTGCTTAAATGACTGGCATCCTGTTGCCCTCACTCCCGTGGTGAGCAAATGCTTTGAGAAGCATGTTCAGAAGCCAATCTGCCTAGCATGGACCACCATCAATGACGACGCCATAGCAGACTTACCCACCTGGATTAGAGGAACTTTTATGTGAGAATTCAGTTTGTAGACGAAGGAGGAGCCAGGCCCAGAGGCAACCCACAGTGCTTAGAGCCTCCTGGTGTCGCCAACACCTGCTGCTAACATCTCACCAGCCACCCTAAGCCCCCAAGATACAGTGGGGGCAGTAGCATGCCACTTGGACAAAGGCCGGGGTCTGATCAGCCTCGGTCCGGTCGCCTGGAGTAGGGTGTCTGTTGCAAGACCCGAAACACACAGTGACTCCAGGAAACAACACAGATGATGTGTCCAAGTTTGTGCATCAGTAGATGTTTTTGTTAACTGTAGACTACAGTTCAGCATTCAACACCAGTCCCCTCCAGACTCAACACCAAGCTAAGGAATCTACAGTAGGACTCAATTCCAACGTGTGCAGCTGGATCCTGAACTTCCTGTCGAATCAACAAGAGAATGTGCTCCAATACCTCTGCCCCTCAACACAGGAGGCGCCTAGGGCTGTGTCCTGAGCGCCCTCCTCACTGTACACGCACGACTGTGTGGCCACATACAGCTCCAACTTGGTAATTACGTTTGCCAGCGACACGACAGTGATAGGCGTAATCAAACACAATGACAAGACGGCCTATGGGAGAGAGGTCAAGAACCTGACACGGTGGCATCCTCTCTCTCAATGTTAACAAGACAAAACAGCTGATCATAAACTACAGGGAGGGAGGCTTGACCCCATTACCATCAACGGGTCTGCTGTGGAGAGAGTCAGCAACTTTAACTTCCTCGTCATCACTGACCTCACCTGCGATGAGCACACTGGCCATGAGGCGAAAATGCCACAGTAACCACTATTTCACCTCAGGCGGCTGACAACGTTTGGCATGGGGCCCAAGATCATATGGCACTGGCCTCAACTGTAATGCCCTCCATTCAGGATATACAGTAGTATACAGCAGACAGTGTGTCAGTAAAGCCTATAGGATTGTCAAAGACCCAAGCCACCCCAACCATGGACTGTTTCAGCTGCTACATCTAGCAAGTCATTGTCTCAAGATCCGGACAAGCCGGATTCCACCAAGCCACCTAAACCTGGCTGTCTGTCCGTCTGTCTGTCTGCAGCTGTGCATATTAGGGTTGGGCATATTTTTTCCCCCCAATACCAGTGCTAAAAATATACTTTTGAAACGGTACAGGTGCCTAAACTGAAAGGAAAACAAATCTAAAGATTATGTCTGTCAACATTAAATCTATCTATCTATCTACGTATCTATCTGTCTGTCTGTCTGTCTGTCTTTCTGTCTGTCTGTCTGTCTGAAATCCGAAAGGATGTGTATATCACTGAAGTGGCAGACTGTGGCAGACCTGAAATATATTACGTTTCTGTAATGGGGCAGTGGGGGCCTAAAATCCTAAACGTTTATGGCAGAGAGGATCCCGTAACCCCCAAACTGCTCCTGTTCAGTGGCCAACAGCCTGTGGTTGGGCAGCTCTCAGGTACAGTACGTGTGTGTAACTATGTGAGAATAAAGCAGGGCCCATTTGAAAAAGACATTATGATTTACCCTGGTTAAATAAATAAAAAAGGAAACCAACTTAGATACACAGTAAAAGTATCAGTGCCGTAGATTACACTGACGTAGACAACTGTAAGTCGTTTAAAATAACGTGTTTCAGGACTAAGAGGCCAGTGTACCAGAAGTAGACATGTAATGTAATTTGTACAGTAGGTAATTGGGGCTATAAGAGTCAGTATACCACAAACAGACATGTAATGGGACACTGGTAACACAACAGTGCTCATAATGCTGTGTGTTGTGACACCTGTTTCTCCTACATGTCTCCCTCTCAGCTTTCCTAATGCCTGTTTCTCCTATGCTGTCTCACTGTCAGCCTTCCTATAGTGAAATCATCCTTATTTACCTAATTAGTTGACATTAGTAACAATAATCAATTAGTTTAGGTACAAAATTGTAGATTGCGCGTGTGCGCACTCTCTCTCGCTCACTCATCATCATCATGGCACTGACGATGGTCTTGTGACCGAAACATATGTCCAGCACTTTACTCTCGAGCACTGTAAATAAAATGTAATATAAAATGAGTTTCCTAGTCTCTGTCTAAGGAGTCACCCTTAAACAGTTTGTGGTGTGCGAGTCTTTCTCCACTCTACAGTATTTTCCTTTCTTTTTAAGACTAATGCACCTGAAACCAACCTTGAATTAAGGACAAAGAAAGGCGCAACAGTTTACCCTGGACTCTGTTGCTGACACATAGACATGTGCTCTGCTGCTGGAGCATGTCCAACTGGAGCTATCCTGTCACTGACCCTAAAGCCAACAGCTCACCGAGTTTGGGACTTCCACAACAGATACAATGCAGTGATAGCTTTGATATCTGATATGGTTGATGGCGAAAAGAAAGGGCTTCCATTTGCAACTTGTAAGAGCACACAAATGTCTGTACACCCCCTGAGTTAAATGAATACTGGTAAAGTAACGCTAGAGGATTCCCTATGTACATTTTCTGTCTGTTTTATGTGCCTGCAAACAAAATGAGCCCCAGAGTCTTTGAGTCAACAAACCGCTTTCTATTTAGTCCCGATGTCTGACGTCTTGCCTAGCGGGAGCTCCACAATCAGTCGGCCAGGGCAGGAAAGCTGGCAGGTGGGAAGAGAAAAACACACATTCTGTGTGCTCCTTTGACAGCTTGACTGTAAATGATCTATAGATTTTAGTCAAGAAATAGACCATGTAGCTGCTCGATCCAACTATAAATGCACTAAATCTCTGTGAGTGTTCTGTGTGGGTGTGTCCTTCGTTTATCACAAGAACCGACTGACCGATTTCAAACTTGCCGTGTGTATTACTGAGTACCCACGGGAGTGCCATGACTGGTGTGAAGTATATGTCGGATCAGGGGGTCCATAAAAAAAATCTATAAATCCATAAATCTCTGTGTATCTACCTGTCTGAGTGTCAGCCCATATATGGAGATCCCTGATGTCATCAAAATGACAAGTACTATGATAACCAGTACAACGGGTATTGCATAACGGAAGGGGATATGTTTTGAAAGGGCATCACACTAGTCTTGATTAATTTCACGTGAAGTGACAAGAAAAATATCTTCTCTGGTGTGAATGCACCTTTAGTGTAATCACTTCAAAACCAATAAAACAGACAAGCCTCCTATACTGTCGTTTCAGTGATGCGACTGATTCCACATCAGGTCACATGTGTAAATGTAACAGCTGCTCCTCCATTCACCCCCTCACCTCTTCTCCTCTCCCCTTCCCTATACTCCTCTCCTTGACTCCTTTATTCCCTCCTCCTCAGCGTTCCTCCTATCCTCTCCTCTCCCTCTTCTCACCTTCTAAGCCTGAGCTGTTGCCATGACGACAGGATCTGTCCCTCCTCCTGACCCCCACATCTCATTTTCATGTTTCTAAATATAGCAACCAGACGGACGGACAGATGGAGGGATTGAAGATGGACCGATGGATGGATCGTGAATGGACACATAGAAAATCATGGTCCCTATCAATGATATCCTTGTGTGTGTGTGTGTGTGTGTGTGTGTGTGTGTGTGTGTGTGTGTGTGTGTGTGTGTGTGTGTGTGTGTGTGTGTGTGTGTGTGTGTGTGTGTGTGTGTGTGTGTGACAAAGGCAGCATTTGGACATTTGGACGAGTTGGTTGGGGTCATAATGTGAAATTGGAAATTTGGGGTATCCAATTAGATTTTACTGAAGTGTGTGTGTGTGTGCGCGTGTGTGTGTTTGCATATGTGCAGACATCATTGAGTGTCTGTGTGTGTATATATGCATGTATACAGTATATGCATGTGTGTGCGTGCGCGTGTGCATGTGTGTGTGTGTGTGTGTGTGTGTGTGTGTGTGTGTGTGTGTGTGTGTGTGTGTGTGTGTGTGTGTGTGAGTACATCCAGTTCAGCTGTAGAGTGATTACTCTATCAATCACTAGATGGCCTGATATCATCTGATTTACACACACACACACACACACGCGCACGCTCACACGCGCACGCTCACACGCGCACACACACACACACACACACACACACACACACACACACACACACACACACACACACACACACACACACACACACACACAGAGGGTAGACTATCTAATTGGATTGTCTACTACGGAGAGCCAGAGGGGGAAAATGTTATTAAGAGATTTTAGGGTTTGTGTGACCCTGCCGCACTTCAAATGATTGAAACGGTTTAGAACAATTTAAAATCTCACTCATAGATTTAAAAACAGTAACATAATTTAATTCATTTTTCTGTCTTATATCATTTTGTAAAGATCTAATCAGATTTTCTTCCCCCCAAATTGTTTTAAACTCAAACCCAAAATGATTGGAAAAGATCACAATACAAGAAAGATACAAGATGGATTACTTAATCTATGATCACTAGTACTAATGCAGATAGAAATAGGATTGAGTACTTCTACCGTAGTTACTACTGTAGTACTCATGTTATGTAGATAAATACAGGATGGACTATGGCTACTTCAGTTACTACTGTTGTACTAATGTAGGTAGATACAGAATGGAGTACTTCAATAGCAGAACTCCATTCTCTAGAAAAGGCCACCATAGTTACTACTACTCATATAGAAAAGTATTGATAAGGACCCATGATTGTTAAGCAGTATCGATGATAATGGTATTCGTATCAATAAAAATTACCGATCCTCATTCCTAGTCAGATGGAACCCTGTATTTCAGTTAAAACTTGAATTTAATATATTATAATTTTCCATCCAGTGAGTCATGGTGATAATCTATGCCAGTTGAGTCATACAGGCTCCAGCAGCAGTCATGGATTAAAAAACAATCGATCTGTGATCGATAAACAAGCTGATCTATGGCTGTGATAGGTTCTAAAGTATTGATCCAGCCGCTTTTAATCTTCCAGCTGGGGAGAGATTCATCTACAATCAGTGTGTGTGTGTGTGTGTGTGTGTGTGTGTGTGTGTGTGTGTGTGTGTGTGTGTGTGTGTGTGTGTGTGTGTGTGTGTGTGTGTGTGTGTGTGTGTGTGTGTGTGTGTGTGTGTCTGTGTGTGTGTGTGTGTGTGTGTGTGTGTGTGTGTGTGTGTGTGTGTGTGTGTGTGAGAGACAGACAGACAGACAGACAGACAGACAGACAGACAGACAGACAGACAGACAGACAGACAGACAGACAGACAACAGACAGACAGACAGAGACAGAGAGTGAGAGACAGATTAAGAGAGGGCAGTACCCACTACCCACGTACAGACAGACAGACAGACAGACAGACAGACAGACAACAGACAGACAGACAGACAGACAGACAGAGAGACAGAGAGTGAGAGACAGATTAAGAGAGGGCAGTACCCACTACCCACGTAAAAACAAAACAAAAAATGTTTTTTATCTGGCAAAAAGTCACAGAAATGATGGTATAATTGCAATCAACATTACTTTGCATTGATAGTTGAATTAGGTAGGAACCTTTCTTACAATGTTGTACAACTGGGGACACTTGATAGAGTAACACTACTTTACTACTTTACAACTCTTTACTGTGGCTATTATAAACATAAGCCAACATTAAAGAAGTGCAAAAAATGTTGCACGTTGTGAGCTTGAAGATCGGCTACTTTCAGTGAGCGACACCATCGTATTAAAATGGCCATCGTATAAATTGTGCATCCCTCTGAGTTCAAGTCCTTTGATGTGTCTTCCCTTACACGTTGAATGTCCAAGTGTTGGAATCCTTAAATGCAGCCACACAGTTTAACTACAGTATAGGCATTTTTTAAACATGTCTGTTGCTTGTAATGTCTGCTTTGGAGCACCAGGGGGCAAACTGACAGCTCAGGCATTATTAAGTGGTTCTAAAATCTCCATTGTAATTAGAGTTTCGGTACTCAACCCTACTTGCACGTACTGTAATGCACGCGCACGCACGTACGCACACAATTATAATTGCACCGAAACAGAAACATACAGTATGCAAGCACACATACATGCTTGTAGACACGCGCACACACACACACACACACACACACACACACACACACACACACACTCAAGTGCATGAGGGCTGCTGACCATGCTGCATTTACCTCCTGTTAACGTCATCAACACACAGAGGACAAGATGTCATCAGCTGTTTACTAAAACTGGGTTAGCCAGCGATTGTGTGACCATTGTTTGCATGCATGAGTGTGTTTGCACATGTTCCTGTGTTAAGACATGTTTTCTGTGTTTGCATGTCTATGTATGTGTGTGTGTGTGTGTGTGTGTGTGTGTGTGTGTGTGTGTGTGTGTGTGTGTCCGTCCAAGCCATACACCAGAGAGAAACATGATAGCTGTTCACATGTTCCAGTAAAAGTAAATAGAAGACCAAAAAGAGGAAAGTAAGAGAAAGAAGGAAGAAAAGTGTGTTCCAGGAGAGGAGAGTAGGAAAGGATAGAAGGTTTAAGAGGAAAGGAAAGGAGAGGAGAGGAGATGAGACGGGGGGATGAGAGGAGAGGAAAGAAGAGAGGAGGGAGGAGGAGAGAATGTGTTTTATCAGCACAAACAACCAAATGCTACATGCTCTCTTCTCCTCCTCTCCTCTCTCTATCATCAAAATTCTACAGACAGACCTCCTCCGCATCCCTGCTGCATAATAATCACATCTCTCTCCTTCTCCCTGCTTCTCTCTTCACACATTCCCTATCTCTACCTCACAGTCTTTTTCTCTCCTTCTCCTCTCTTCTCAGCCCCCCCAACATTCTCTTTCCTTGTCTCTCGTTTGTTACAGTAACCTCTCCCTGTCAGCCCACGCTTCTAAGATCAATAGCAGATAATAACAGTGATGTCTAATGATGGTTAGAGGCTCAGCATGATCACATGAGTTTCTAGCACCGTTATAGTCCCCGCTACACACACACACACACACACACACACACACACACACACACACACACACACACACGTAATGTTATACATTAGTATGTATTAGTAGTACAGTACTGTCTCTCTGTTCAGTTAAATGCACTTTTTATTGGCATGCAAGTTGAGAACAATGGTGACACATAAAAGACCAAATGTGAAATGTGATCACACTGTCTATGTATGTATACACACCATTTGTGTGTAATAATGATTAGACCTATTTCATCCCACAGGGGAAATTCTGTTTTCAATTTCACCCAGCTGAGTGCTGCCCACAGAGGACAGCGGGGGGGGGGGTTAGTGTCTTGCTCAGGGACACCTTGACACATTGCCAGGGCCGGGACTCGAACCTCCGAGCTTCTTCCCAGACGGGCTCTCAATCAATTCAGCTATGGCCTCCCGAACGGCATGAGCGTGCATGCAAATAACCCACCGACATCAATCCTTCCTTCTATGTTGTGTGCTGGGGTAATTCCTGCCACATCATTCAAATGTGTAGTTCCAAGCTGCCACTGAACTTTACCATTTAGCAAAGACTTACAGTAACTGGACTCAAGCCTACTCAGCCTCTCCAGTCAGAAATGTTGTAAAATCAAGTCCAGCTAGGTTTCAAGGTGCTCCAGTCATGTGTTTCAACACCGGTATACCAGGTGCTGTGGTGTCCTCTGACGGGCTGCAACATCGGGCAGACCAGGTGCAGAGAGATATGGTTCTCTGGGTGTTTTGCATTTTGCTGCATCATGGCTTGAAGAAAGAACCTGGAAGCCAGCATAGACACTTCCCCTAGCAGGCTGATCTACGCTAAAGTCTGCCTCTTTACTCTAGCGCGGGGTAGTATGCTTTTAAAGTGATACTTATGGAGGCATGTTGAAGCTATACAATGTATCACTTCAATATACTTCCATAAGTACTGTATCAAATTAAAAGCATATGTATACATCATGATATTGTCTCATTTTTGCTGAATTGCCCTAATTACACATTTCAACCATACCGCCTTACCGGAACCACAGAGCCTTCTTTTTCTCCACACAATGTTTAGCTTCCATGGCAGACCAATGTAAGGATATTTATAATAATACTTCATCTCACGTTATACTACTGTAGTGATGTGTTGGGGCAAAATCACATGTTGCGTCACACGTTTGACACGTCAATTATTTTGTAGCAACAGGAGTCTCCCAGTCTCCAGCTCTTTAGTACTACAGGCCGGGATACCAATGTTCAATCAGGAGAGAGAACTCATACAGGATACAGAATAAACAAGTGATTTTTTTAAGCTGGAACACATTAAATCATGCTGATAAGTTATGTTTGCGGGGTTCTCCCTGCTGATTGAATACAATTGGTATCCCACCTGAAAATTTACATTTTCTAAAGCTGAACAAAACAAGCAATGATTACTATCGGAATACAGAACTTAACTTTTTAACCAAAAACTATCATTTCCAGCACCTTTAATATAGCAGAATAGAACATTAACATTCTTCTAAAAAACCTTATACTACAGTTATCGAGGCTACTGGCCTACCATAAATTATCAATACAGCTACTGACAATAATGTCAACAAATATTAACACAGGTCATAAAACCAGATAAAGTAATCACAACACTGATAAACTGTCTAAGGGTTTACACACTGCCAGAACACAAAATGTAGCTGGGTTCAGTTATCAGTTTTAGTGCGCATGCAGTTTATCTCACTGTTACAGGGACTAATTAACTACATAGATTTACATATAAGTATAATACCAACTGTTCATTTTGATAGCCTTCATGTTTAAAACATGCAATGTTATTTAAACATGTCTCAACCATGTCTCAGTCATCGTCAATGGCCATCAATCATTCATCATTGATTGACGATGACATCATCGATCGATCCCTTAGCTGAGTTACAGGAGTTCAACTGGCAATACTTTCACAAAAGTCCAATTATCTGATCCAGAAAAACCTTTCCAATATTTTCACATCAGCTGTCAAAAACATTATCAATACCATGAAATCAGGCTTTCTGTAGGCCAAATAAACCACTAAGATTCTTAAATAATGTGCGCTATCCAAGTATCCATAGTATCCAGCTGTCATTATCTTTATTAGAAGAGTTGCAGCCTCCTTGATGCCATAACAGTAAAGCCTGTAGGCTATTTGACACTATAGTCAATCACAGCATGACCATCTCTCTGGGCGGTGGGATCAGAAAACCGCTCCAGAAAGAGTATAATTTGCCTCAAATGTGTTCAGATTCACCAAGATAATGTGTATTGGCTGTAAACCTAAGTGGTGCAGTAAATGGCTTTTGTTTTAATAGATTGGCCAGGATTATAATTGAGGGGGCACACAATTAATCTGAGGGGGCATTGCCAGATTTTGCTCCTCCTTTGTGGCGCCAGGCCTGACATCAGCACCAAAAGTACGTATGGATCTCTAGCCACCTGGGAACTGTATTTAGCATAGCAAACCGTTCCATTTTGCATCAAGTGTAGCTAGATATTGCAACTGGGGGGAAAAAATGAAAAAAAGAAAGTAGGCTGCCTATTTGTCCAGCTCCACACTTGGTCAGAGCTACCTGTAATATAATATTTTATAACATCATCTACTAATGCTATACCTCACTCTGGTTAAGCACCTGTAATGTTTGAGACACCTTCCTCTGGACTGGCCTGGAGTTAGCTCTGGTCCATAGGGTTAGAAGGAGTTCTACGTAACGCTATGTTACTAGAAAAATTCCATTGACCAAATCTGTAGGGGGCGCAGTGGAGTAAACATTTTCTTTTCTGGACAAAAAGTGTATTTTATACGTGAGGTGGGGGGCGCCGAGTGTTCCCACTAAGGAAAGTAGGCTTTCAAAATCTTAAAACTGTCTTTGTGGGGTGCCCGCTGGCATAGCGGTCCAGGCGAACACCACATAGGCTGGTAATTCAGTCTTACAGCGTGTTGCGGGTTCGACTCCCAATCCCGTCGGCCTTTGCTGTGTGTCACCCCCCCCCCTGTCTCTCTCCCCGTTTCCTGTCAGCCTAGTGTCCTGTCAGATAAAGGCATAAAAAGACCCCCACTTTTTACTACAGACGAGAGGCTGTGCTACAGAGGCTGTGCGGGCAACGGCTCGAAAGTAACATAGCGTTAAGGAGAACTCCTTCTAACACTATGGGCAAGAGCTAGCCTGGAGTCAGATGCCACCACAAGTTTAATTTGTCCTATCTTCTCTCTCCTGTGTCTCAATTACCGTTTATCCCAATCAGCAACAGGGAGATGCATGTTTAACTATGTGGTCACTTCTGTAGTCATCCCTACAGTTTCAATATGGGGAAACATATACAGGGGCATCATCAACTGCCCCCTCTCCTATGGGCAAGAGAAGACACTGGTAATCGGGAAACTTCTACAATTTACCACTGTCTTTGGTTGTTGGGCATCGTTCATAAAAAAACAAAACAAAGTTAACAAACAATGACACCAAAAAAAACAGCTTTGCTTTAAATGTCACATTTTCTGTCAGTGGGGTGTAAGGCATAAACCAAAAACGTTTAGGTCAAATTTAGCATGTGGACACACACATTCCCCGACCAACATAAACCTGCATGAGAGAAGCTGCAAGGTTAGTAGCGATCAGAGTTGAAGATGGCACAAGAGTTTGGTAAACCAGACATTTAAGGCACCATTGTTCTAGTTTGGTAAACAACTATATTGTATGCCACTTCTGCATGTGTACATTTACAGATGCACTTAATGTCGTTTTCCTTATTCTTGGTATTTCAATTAGATGGCCCCTCAGGCTGTGTTAAGCTACTGTACCAGCAGGAATTTAGCTTTAGTGACACAAAACAGCCAATGTACAGTACAGTATAGTGGTATCCATTGTAGAAGCCCCCCTTTGTGTACGATTGTACCTATCCTGCATGATAGCTTACGTGATAGCTTATATGGTACAGTATATGACAACTTATAACTCTATTATCTTTCAAGCAATTATCGTTACCAGACATTCCCTTGTAACTTCCAGCCACTGCAAAGAGAGGAAAATTTGATTCATATAAAACAATTCCTCTTGAGGAAGGAGCAAGAATGAAGCGTTAGTTTGGCAAGCATGCAGTAAACAGAGACTTCTACAATGGCAATGTGTAAATAATACCATATTGGTAAATAAATGACATGCATAAACTCATCATATTAAAGGCAAAGGTTAGGGGTCATATTTTATGGATTAATTAAAGTCACAAGATCACTTAGAGAAGATATTTGAATTGACCAAAAGGGCACTTTGTGCACCAAGAAAATGGGAATGCATCTCAAAATAATAGTAAACCGGGTCACATACTGTAATTCTTGTGAGAGTGAGAACCCCCCTAATTGTTCCTTCCATTATTCCTTTACATGAAAACAAAGATTTTTTTTCCTTCAGCAATGTAAAGCACTTTGGTAACTTGTTTTGAAAGGTACAATGACAATAAAGGCTTCCTTCCTTCCTTATCAAATCAGGTTTGCCTCACTCTTGTGCTACCTATACAGCTCTGGCAGTTGTAATGAATCTTAATCTGTGACTTACGGTTTGTGGTGGTGCAGAGTGTGGGCGTGTTGATGCGAGTGGGGGTGGTGGTGGTGGTGGTGGTGGCTGTTGGAAGCATTGACGCTGTGCAGGCGCTCCAACCTGTCCTTCTCCTTCTCCACATTGACGCTGTGCAGGCGCTCCAACCTCTCCTTCTCCTTCTCCACAAAGTTGGTGTTGGTTCCGGTACTGGTGCTGGTACTGGTACTGGTGGAGTGCCCGCGGGTAAGCCGGCTGTGGGTGGAGCTCCTCTGCTGCTGCTGCTGCTGCTCCCTGGGAGGCACCGGGGGAGGTGGGGGCGGAGGGGCTGGCGTCACAGCAGGGGGAGGAGCCAAAGGGATGGGCACCGCTGGGACCTGGGTGGGGATCGACACAGTGCTCGGGGCAGGGGGAGGCGGGGCTGGTATAGCGGCCGATGCAATGCTGTTGCTGCTGTTATAGGAGTGGTGTGTGGAGGTGTAATGGTGCTGCTGCTGCTGATGGTGCTGGTGGTGGTGGTGGCTGCTGTGGTACAAAGGGACGGAGGAGGATGTCTGGGAAGAGGGTGGAGGCTGGTGGTGGTACTGGTTGTGGTGGTGGTGACCATGGTGGTTCTTGGCGGTCGGAATGGAGACCGGCATACTTTGGGACAGGGGTGGCGGGGGTGGAGGAGGAGGGAGTGGAGGGGAGGGAGGTGGCGGAGCAACGGGGGGAGGAGGGTTGCAGGCGGAAACGGGTTGCCGGTCCAAGCGCAGGTCCTTGTTCTCCTGGCTCAGCCGATCCAACTGCACCTCCAGCTCCTCAATCCGACGACGCTGCGTCTCCAGAAGCTTCTGCTGGCTCTCGATGATGTTGTTGAGCTCCAGAAGGTACTCCACTGCCCGGTTAGGGCTCTCTGGGCTGCCAGCTTGCCCCGGACCTTGATTAGCATCCATAGCTGGTTGGAGAGTTTATGAGGGGGCAGGCTGCTAGGGAAGTTAGCAGTCGCAAACAGCTATGAATATACAGTCCTGACAACCAAGGCTCACTAATGCTAAAGCTTATTCAGACACTAAACTGCTGTTTTTACGATGAGTTAAAGCCAGCTAACTAATTACCAGCTAGGAATTAGGCTAAATTGCTAAATTCTTGCACTCAAATCTATAGAAGCCAGTGTAGTGGCTGTTGGATAACACACAGACTGTTACAGTAGCTACCACAGGGGTGGGCAGTGTGCTGACATAGGCTGATTAGAAAACAGGCTATGGCTAAGACTAGTGCTGCTAATTGAGCACTGAGGGAGAAATCTCAACACTACAGCCTCAGAGCTAGTCTAGAGAAGTCTTATGGTGTACACTCTCCTACACCTTAGAGCCTTGAGAACTGATGAATTTAACACTAATGAATATCCTACAGTAACAATGTATGTATACTCAAGAAATTAAGTAAACATGTATTACCAACAATATAAGGTATACACACAACAAAGCACTATGCACTTAATATGATGTTTTGGTTTGTTGCCGTACGGCCTAATAATAAGTCTGGGTGTAGTGACTGGTGACTATTGACTAGCCTACAATCTATGGCCTACAAACAAATAGACTAAAAAACTACAGCCTAAAGCCCTAAGCCCTACACCCTAAAAAAAACTACACTACCCAACACCCTCCCCCCCACCCAGAGCTAAGTGGGGGGGAGAGAAGAGTTTTTCCTCTAAGAGAGTTCTGATTTGTCAATCAGGATGGGCCACTTAGTCCTTTGTTCCAATCAGACAGTTTTATTGGTGCATCAACCATTCCAAGCTCAGTCAAGTGTGCCCTGGGTGGGGTATTCAAATCATGCTGAAAAAAATAATTAAGGGAGCAGGACAAATGTCTGTAAAGTTGTCTACCCCACCACTCACCAAAACTCAAAGCTGTCTATATGTCTGTGTGGCTCACGTTTTTGACTGTCTATCTAACTGCTGTCAGAGAGTCAGTTGTGTCCTCACTGTATGTACCTCCACGTACAGGTAGCAGAACAGAAAATCGATTTCCAAGGAGGAGCGAAAGAAGAGGACACCACTGCTTTTGGAGTTGGAGGGGAGATAAAGATTAGCACACATCTTCATTGTACTGGTGCAACACCTTATACAGTATTTGTGAAAAACGTGAGACTGGGTTGGTTTTCAGTGCAAGGCCTCTTCCCTGAACACTGTAACCCACTGATACCACCTTCACCGCCACGTAAAACAAACTTTAAGGTTTCAATCAACTGTTTGTCAGTAGGAGTAGGAACCGATGTTATCAGCTCTACTCGAGCATTGGTTCAGAAATGTTTGGGGTAAAACCACGTCCAAAATCAAAAGAGAAGTGACATAATATTTGTGGGCAGCAGGCCGAGGTCAGGAAACACTACAGAAGGTTTTGTCAACAGCAACAAAAAATGTTTATGTCATTTGGAAAATCATCTCCTGGCAAATGAAGATAGAAAAGAAAATATTGAACAACCTCGCTGACCCATAGGTTCAGTCTGTCATCCTTGGTTCATCTGACACAGGAAGCCATACATACATGTCAAAGGTCATGTCACACATTTCTCATCAATTTCTTCTTTTTTCCAGATCCGGTTAGCCGCCAGTTCATCGTCATTCTGGTTATCATCTGGCCGGATGACACGTCTGGAATGTTCTCTATGTTGTCCGAGCCATACAATGGAAGAGAAAAGGGGAGAGAAACAGTAGAAGAGAAGAAAGAGTGGAGGGAGACAATGAGAGGAGGAATATGAAGACAACATTAACATGCAGCTTAGAAATGTTATCTGACGAAATGATAGACAGGCTGTAGTGGGACTGTGACTTTTACATATTAGTCACTTTAACCACTATACAGGCACAATTAACATGAAAGTAGTGGTGCAACAATTAATCAAACTAATCAATTTAATCAATTATAAAGAATTATCGACAATACATAATTTAATATAATAATGTATTAATAATATCAATCCATATTTTGGGCGTGTCATTATAGTCAAAAATCTTAAATGTGCAAAAACTTGTAGATCGACAGGGGACTTAAAATTGGTTAATCGATTTGTTGATATATTCAAAAAATAATAAAAATAATGTTTAAAATTCTTCTTGATTATTTGAATTGTCTATAAAGTACTCAACAGACTAATTGCAAAAAACTAAATTTGATAGTTGCAGCGCTACATGAAACTTCATTTAACAAACTTCAATTGCATTGTTCAAAATCCACTCTCCAGACAGTTGTAAAGTTGAAAGAATGTAGGAAAGACAGTCAGAATACACAAGCTGTATGGTTAATAATACCTAATGTATGGTTAATTAATACCAAGTGTATTGTGGTTAACCAGGTGTATGGTTAATAGTACAGTAAGTGTATTATGTGTGTTAATACCAGGCACGTGGTTAGGCTAATACCAGGTATGTATGCCAATACCAGGTGTATGGTTAATATGACTGTAGGTGTATAGTATGGTTAATGTCAGGTGTGTAGTTATTAGTTCATACCTATAGGGTTAATACCAGGTGTTTAGTTATATTACTTAATACCGGGTGTATATGGTTAATACCAAGTGAATGGTTAATACTAGGTAGGTACTGTATATGTTTAATACCAGGTGCATGGCTATTATCAAGAGTGTGGTCAGTGCTAGGTGTATGGTTATTACTGGGTGTTACTTAATACTACAGTAGGTGTACAATATGGTTAAAGCGAGGTTTATAGTTAATAGGTATAGGATTAATACTAGGAGTGCATTATGGTTAATACTTGTATAGTTAATAACAACAACACTAATAATACTAAAGTAGATGTATGATTAATACTAGATGTAGAGACCTCTGACATGTGATGCTCTCTAAAGAAAACATCCCACAAATCACAATGAAACAAATATAGGTTAAGAATTCCCAATTCCCACCAACTACTAAATCCACTGTTTGTTCCTTATTCCTTCACCGCTGCCAAACCACCCACACACACACACACACACACACACACACACACACACACACACACACACACACACACACACACACACACACACACACACACACACACACACACACACACACACACACACACACACACACACACACACACACACACACAAAATACACAGACTGCCTAACAACTGAAGTTAACAAGCCCCCAAAACAGAAAGAAAAAGTAGAGGACAAACTCATTTGTCTTCTCTTTTTCCCCATCCCTACCTCTCTCCCTCAGTCTGTTACAGTAGCCTACATTCTCTCTCTCTCCCCCTTTCATCCTTCTCTTTCTTGGTTATTCCTTGTTCATCTACCTCTCTTTCCACCTCACTGTCTCCCCTTCACTCCCCTCTCTCTCCCCACACTGTAGAACACTGCAGTGTTCTGTTCCAGTGCTATCCATTTATTTACTATGGAGGGTTTTCACCCCAAACAAACCCAACAGCAACTGGCCCATGTGGTTCCAGGGGCTCACCGGGATAGGGGTGCAACATTTAATCAAACTAATCAATTTAATTGACTATAAAATAATACATAGTTTGATCATCTTTGAGTTTGAGTTAATAAGATATTTCCTTAATAATCAATCCTTATATTGGGCATGTCGTAATAGGTGAGAAGTAAAACAAAAACTTCAAAGATTGTGCAAATAGCAGATCTACAAGCTCACAATGTTAATATGAGCTTGTAGACCAGCTATTTTTTGCACGACACTGTTGTGTGACAAAGTAGGCTACTTAATAACGCTTATGTGGTTAATAAGTTTGTTGATATATAAAAAAAAGAAAAGAAGAAAAAAATAATCAATAGTTGCAGCCCTACACTGGTCCTACTTGGGCCAATGGTCCTACGTGAACCTGAATCCACTGGTCTTCTTGATCCGATGACATTAAACAGTTCTTCAATCTTCTCCCATTAATGGCATTCAATTATTCATCATGTCTCACCAACTGATCATTTCTCTCTCTCTCTCTCTCTCTCTCTCTCTCTCTCTCTCTCTCTCTCTCTCTCTCTCTCTCTCTCTCTCTCTCTCTCTCTCTCTCTCTCTCTCTCTCTTTCTCTAATCTCTTTAATTATCTCTCTCTCCCTCTTTCTCTCTCCTGCATCACACTTTTCTATCTCAGTTTCCATCTCCCAGTCGCCTCTCTCCATTCATCTATCTCTATTTGTCTCTCTCTCTTAATCTTTCCCCCCACCATCACCTCTCTCTATAGATGTTCATGCAGATTGTTTGCTCATCAACATCTACA
This sequence comes from Gymnoscopelus microlampas, assembly GCF_963454915.1. Classification (NCBI taxonomy): domain Eukaryota; kingdom Metazoa; phylum Chordata; class Actinopteri; order Myctophiformes; family Myctophidae; genus Gymnoscopelus; species Gymnoscopelus microlampas. The sequence continues at coordinate 40,782,931 of NC_139947.1, read as the reverse complement.
TATGGAACCAGACACCAAGCTACACTGGTGTTTATAACATCATATCATATAATACTATATTAGGATATTTAATATTTATATTATATATAGCCTAATATAGCCTATATTAGGCTATAATAGCTATATGGATATTTGTGTGTGCACACTATGTTCATTATGAATCAGTAACAACTCCCAAATCACGCATGTAGCATGTATGTGGACTATAATTGTGAACTATTGCATGATTTTTAGTGTTTGAAAAGCTTTGCCTATAAAAATGTGTGCATGCAAGTGTGTGTGTGTGTGTGTGTGTGTGTGTGTGTGTGTGTGTGTGTGTGTGTGTGTGTGTGTGTGTGTGTGTGTGTGTGTGTGTGTGTGTGTGTGTCTGTGTCTGTGTCTGTGTCTGTGTGTCTGTGTGTGTGTGTGTGTGTGTGTGTGTGTGTGTGTGTGTGTTCGATTTTCGGTCATTGTATCCAGAACAGTTACACCATACAACAGCCATTCATCATCTACTATACTGCAATATGAGCTAATTCAAAAGCCCAGCATAGCACATACAGAGATAAGAGAACCCTTAACTTACATAGTTCTCTCTCTCTCTCACTCTCGCGCAGTCTCTCTCTCTTTTACTCTCTCTCTCTCTCTCTCTTACTCTCGTGCTCTCTCTCTCTCACACACACGCACGCACGCACGCACGCACGCACACACACACACACACACACACACACACACACACACACACACACACACACACACACACACACACACACACACACACACACACACACTACAGAGAGAGAGAGAGATAGAGAGAGAGAGAGAGATTGAACATCGCTACAATACACACAAAACATGTCATGTCACACATACTGTACATTATAGGCTATATCAGAGCGTGTGCGCGTGCACGCACACAGTGATGCAGCACCAAGAAAAAAAGAAGGAAAAAATACATGTTCTCACTTGTGGCCTGTATGCTGCAGCTCCAGAGACGACGGTTGGATGGAGGGATGGATGGATGGATGGAGAGAGGGATGCTGGGACTGGAAGACGTGAGGAGGAGGAGGAGGAGGAGATGGAAGAGAAGAAGAGAACGAACGACGGCTATTGATCCCCGTGGTTCATCCTCCGTTGCTTCTCTCTTCTGTCCTCTGGTCTCTGTCTCTCCTTCCTCTCTCTCTCTCCTCCGCCGCCACTGTTGTCACCATGTCTCCCGACCAGAGACATCCGTTAGTTCCTATTTGCTGCGTTGCATTCGTAGCCTACAATCGTGACGACCCTCCTTCCCTCTTCTCGTTGAGTCAGTCTCTCTTCGCTTGGTCTATAAATAATATTTTGTAGCCTAAATAAGACTGTTATGTATTCTGCGTGTCAGCCTGATGGCGCTGCTGTCACTTGGGGGAGGGGGGATGCGGGGGGGGGGGGGGGGGGGGGTATTTTTGGTGGGAGAACCGTTAACCTATCCCCGTTTGTCTTTTAGCTTGTCCAGTCAATTCTGTCCGTTATTATTGCCGTGTGTGTCCGCGTCTGTTCCCGCTCTGTCTGCGCGCACACACACGTGTGTGTGTGTGTGTGTGTGTGTGTGTGTGTGTGTGTGTGTGTTGGTTCGATTCCCGTTGATGAGGGAAAAAATAGCAGATGGGCTGAGTGAGTCCACACAGACTGACTGCAGCAGCAGAGGCTAGAACAGGGAGAAAGAGAAGGGGAATATAGAATAGAACAGAGGATAGATATGAGGGTATAAATCCCCAGTTCCGCGGTTGGTCTTAAAACGGAATGAATAAATAAATAAATCACGCACAGTCACGGCGCGACAAACGCACGCGCTCACGCGCACGCCGCACACACACACAAACACACACACACAGAGAGAATCACATCACACAAAAAATCTGTCCTCCGTCGTTGCTATAATAAAATCCCCGATCTGCGCACCTCATCACTTCCAATGAAGGAGTCCACATGTTATCGCCTTTATATCCGGCAGCATAGCACAGCCTGTCATGTAGATTAAAATAGTCTAATAACCCTATACGTTGTTAACAGTCAAATGAAACGGTCTAAAAGCAATTAAGTGCGTCTTTTACCACATTAAACCGCAACGTCACAGATTGGAACTGATTCCCACAGCGGGAGGACCATGCTGGTGGTGTGTTGCTCCTCCTCGGTGCGCTCACTGTCCCGGGTCTCCTAGAAACTGTCCTGTCTCAACAAAGTAAAACATGCAGTGAAAATCAACATAAAAGACTAAACTAGACTAAACTAATAGGCAAATATTAGGTCTACAGTGACTCCCGCCTTCCGCCGGTGGCGTTGCAGTGTTCTCGCGACGCGTTTATCATGTGACCGGAACGCTAATTAACGGCAGGCGGTAGAGAGAGGTGCAGAG
>NC_139947.1:40760560-40775560 GCF_963454915.1 Gymnoscopelus microlampas | reverse complement strand
CAAAAATGTCCATCCATGCATCCAAAGCACCTTTTCTCTATCTTTAAGGAAAAGCATCTTAGTGCTTTAAGAATGAAAAGAAAACATGCAATGCCTCTCCTCAGAGCTTAAGCACTGAAAATATTAGACCTCTTGTCTAACTATAGAAAAGTTCAGACAATTTGTAATTATTCTTTCCATTTATTTTTATTTCATTATTTGTTTTCTGTTTTTTATATTGTTTCTCTTATACAGTTGTGCCCCTCCTGTATGTTAAAAATGAAATTTGTGTTGTATTTTGCCTCAACATTTTTAAATTTGTCAAAATATATGATGGATCCCGGACTTCATTTGGCCAGCCTGTGACGTCATTCATTTATGACGTCGTCTATGACATAGTCATATCGTATGACAGCAAATTTTGGCAAGGTTTCAGCCGGATCAGATCCCCATTGACTTCCATTATAAAATGTAAGTAAATCATTTCAAAAACTATAAACCACGTGAAAAACAAATAGTGGTGAGGTACTTCTGGGGCCTACTCACGCTGCGCACAAAGAATTTGCTGCTGATCAGTCCAGCTGTTTATAACACACACACACACACACACACACACACACACACACACACACACACACACACACACACACACACACACACACACACACACACACACACACACACACACACACACACACAATTTAACAGCCTGCACGGTCCCCAATAACACTCTGGGCAGGTAATCAATTTCACTCAAAACACCCCCTATGACTATGAGGACCCCCTGTTGAAGACCCATGGCTTAATTTATACTCATAGTACGATGACGTACAAATTAAGCTCAAAGGTATAGACTACTTTAACCTCTCCAGACTCCTGTCATCCTCTGTTGACCCTTAAGTTAAGACATGACCACATAATCAATACTCATTTACTCTCTCCATTCTCTTTGCTTTCCCTCCAATCTCTCTCTCTCTCTCTCTCTCTCTCTCTCTCTCTCTCTCTCTCTCTCTCTCTCTCTCTCTCTCTCTCTCTCTCTCTCTCTCTCTCTCTCTCTCTCTCTCTCTCTCTCTCTCTCTCTCTCTCTCTCTCTCTCTCTCTCTCTCTCTCTCTCTCTCTCTCTCTCTCTCTCTCTCTCTCTCTCTCTCTCAGACAGATAGTCCTTATGTTTGTGACCTGCTGTTCTAAAGTGAGATGTCGTAGAAATATTTTGGAGCCATCATCTTTAGAGGTTTACTTGAATACAAACATTCAAATAAGAATGAGTTGAATTCACAGGCTTGTATATGCATCTCTGTACCTTTCTTACAGGGTCTCATGGTCTGAACCCCCCTCAGAGGGTGCTGTAATTCTGTGATTTTGGTACTGTGCAGGTCAACGCAATTTGTGATAATGAATTACTGTAGACGAGAGACCCACCTGGCCCACCCGATTACGCAATACCCGTTGCAGGCCGGGAATGCAGGCCGGGAACTATGCAAGTCGGGAATGCATGCCGCATCCATTTATGCAATAACCGTTGTACCTGTTGTCAGAGTACCCGTTGTACCCTTTTTCTCAGAGCACCCCGTGCAGTATCCACTACCATACGATGATCAACTAAATATGGAGAGGTATCCCTGATGTTGTCAGAAACATCTGACATTGTGTTGATGGCATCATGTTGTACAGTACATGAGCATCCAGTAAGCACGTGAATGGAGAGTTGCATTCTACACAATATTAGCAGCACAAACGTGACGCAAAGCTCAGCCAATCAGAGAGAAGCTGATGGGTCGGGTTGGCCAAATAGGGAAGTCAATGACTACAAAGATAAAGACGGACACAGATAATTGTGTTTTTGGGGTTTTTGGATAACGGTGGTCCGATTGAATTCCCATTTGGCACTGCACACCCCCGGATCATTACAGGCAATTAGGATAATTGAAACAACATCATTTTAATAACAACATAATTTATAGTTATATTTTTTTGTGGCACTATCGCCCCCATCTCACCTGATTCTCTCTTCTCTCTCATCTGAAGAGGTTCAGCTTACAGGTCAATCCTATTCTGTTACCCTTTGTTTTAGAATATCACATCCTCCCCTCTTCTCCTCTTCCCCTCTCCTCTCTTTTCCACCCCCTTTCCTCCCTCTCCTCTCCCCTGTAATTGCTTGTCAAATCTCTCAGCCCTTTCATACAGAACACATCCCCCGGATTTGTGTGTGTGTGTGTGTGTGTGTGTGTGTGTGTGTGTGTGTGTGTGTGTGTGTGTGTGTGTGTGTGTGTGCATTTTCAGAGACAGAATCCTGGCTCTACCACTCGTGAAGTGTCACCTTGTCATTTCCTGCCCCTTGCTATGTGTGTGGTGTGATGGATGGCTGTGTGTGTGTGTGTGTGTGTGTGTGTGTGTGTGTGTGTGTGTGTGTGTGTGTGTGTGTGTGTGTGTGTGTGTGTGTGTGTGTGTGTGTGTGTGTGTGTGTGTGTGTGTGTGTGTGTGTGTGTGTGTGTAGCATACTGTAGTGTCAGTGCTAACCCCCTGCCTTCTTCTTTCACTCTCTCTCAGTGAGAAAGACAGACAGACAGACAGACAGACAGACAGACAGACAGACAGAGTGAAATTACTGTCAATTTCAAATGCATTTTCTGATGTCACTGTCTTTCAAAGATGCTCACTTATGAGTGGATGAGTGTGTGTGTGTGTGTGTGTGTGTGTGTGTGTGTGTGTGTGTGTGTGTGTGTGTGTGTGTGTGTGTGTGTGTGTGTGTGTGTGTGTGTGTGTGTGTGTGTGTGTGTGTGTGTGTGTGTGTGTGTGTGTGTGTGTGTGCGTGTGTGAAGCATGTGCTGTGTATGTTCTTTATGTTTACTGGCCCACAGAGCCATTTATCTCTGTCATGTTAGTGTACACACATGAGTGCATGTGCGCACTCGTGTGCATGTGTGTGTATATTTCTATTTCGCGTGTTCAATGTCTACATATCATGTTGTGTGTATAATTTCGCCTTGTGTGCGTAAGTGTGTTTGTGTGTGGCTGTAAACAATGATCAGCCTCTGTATGTGTGTGCTGGTATGTTTGTTTGTGTGCCTTTATCCTTTATGTGTGTGTGTGTGTGTATGTGTGTGTGTGTGTGTGTGTGTGTGTGTGTGTGTGTGTGTGTGTGTGTGTGTGTGTGTGTGTGTGTGTGTGTGTGTGTGTGTAGTGTGTACACTTGTGCATTTCTCTGGGCATCTAGATGCGTGTGTGTGTGTGTGTGTGTGTGTGTGTGTGTTTACGTGTGAGAAAACCCTTGTGCGTGTCTTATGTGAATACGTCTCTCTTTGTTTACATCAGTATTCTGTATCTGTAGCTACTGTATATGTGTGTACCTGTGTGTGTCATGCGTGTTGACACTGTGTGACCATCCCTGGGTAATTACAGCTCTTCACTGATATACTGCCCACATAGAGCAGTACAGGGGCGGAAGAGAGAGAGAGAGAGAGAGAGAGAGAGAGAGAGAGAGAGAGAGAGAGAGAGAGAGAGAGAGAGAGAGAGAGAGAGAGAGAGAGAGGGAGAGGGGGGGCTGGGGGGAGAGATAGAGGCAGATGAAGAGGGAGAAACAGGGGGCAGAGGGAGATGAAGTGCGACAGAGGGAGATAACGAAAGGGAGAGAGACAGAGAGAGAGAAAGAGACGGAGACAGAAAAAGAGAGACTCCGGGGGAGAGATTGAGGAGGGTTGGCAGGGCTGAGGGAGGGACGGCAGAAAGGGAGACTGAGAAGGAGCGAGAAAGGGAGGGAGAGGAGAGAAGGTAGAAACAGAAGAGGATGAGAGAGAAAGAGAGAGAGAGAGAGAGAGAGAGAGAGAGAGAGAGAGAGAGAGAGAGAGAGAGAGAGAGAGAGAGAGAGAGAGAGAGAGAGGTCTTATTTCAGGCAGAGGAAGAGTTATTGATTCAGGCGACAACAGGACTGTATTTCATTTAGATGGGGCAAGGTCCACATGATTACACACACACACACACACACACACACACACACACACACACACACACACACACACACACACACACACACACACACACACACACACACACACACACACACACACACACACACACACACACACACACACACACACACACACACCCAAATGAGAATGGCACACATGCACACACATCTATAAATAACTAGACACACATGAATAGCTTCGTATGAATACGCGCACATTCACACGCATAAAAGAGCATAGAAAAGCATAATGTATCGTAGTACCAGTGGTACTATTTATATTCTAAATACTGGTAGTGGTATTGATATTATTTACACTACAAATACTGGTATGATTTAACTCTAAATGTTGTGTTATTATTTATAAATACTGGTTTACAGTCTAAACAGTACTGCTGGCGAAGAGGGAAGGTGCATTGCTTGGCTGTCGGCAGTGAATGTTATTTGGAAGGTGCTCTTTGCTTTGATCTTTAGTTGATTTTGGCAGCTTTTCCACATTTGAGATTCTTGGCCTCTTAATTAAAGGCAAGACACCACCTTTACACATTTTGTCCCACACACAAATCAGTAAACATTATCTCTTGAGTCATGTGATCAAGATGTATCAGTCAGCTTTTTCATATTCCATTCTGATTGGCTATTGGGTTCCACATTTTGCAGGAGGGCCCATTTATCAAGAAGTGCCACAAATCATGAACTCAGCATTTATCTACCCCAAATTGAACTAGAAAAAGTGCTCCTCGGAGCACAGGTCAGGTAGGCTACTGTGGCCTCCTGGTGGCGCTATAATAGGCCAACGTGAAAAGGGTGCCATTTCTTCTTAGGCCTTGCACGACAATCGGACACTGACTGCATTCATGATTTGAGGCATTTTGTCAAAAACATGTGTTTTGCTGAATTAGACCTGTTGGTGGCGCTATAACAGGCCAATGTTAAAAGGGTGGCATTTGTTCCTCAACATAGTGTGAATGTGCGTGCAAAGTTTGAGCGCAATTGGACGGTGCGTTCATGATTTGCAGAATTTTGTTCAAAACAAGCCAATAATGCAAACTTTAGATGTCAATCTTAGCCAATCAGTATGGAATATGAAAAATCAAACACATCCGTCATGATCACATGACTATAGAGATCATGTGTACCGATTTGCGTGAAATTTGGATACAATTGGAAGGAGTAGTATAACAAAAATGTGTTTTACACAAGTCGGCCTCCTGGTGGCGCTATAAAAGGCAGATGTGAAAAATGCAGGGCAAAGGTTTTTCCTTGACCTATAGGGAGTGTGCATACAAAGTTTTACACAGATCGGTGCAATTATAGGTAAAAACACGAATCGGCCTGTTATAGCGCCACCATGAGGCTCATTTAAAAATGTTCAAATGGTAGTTCTTCCTCGGCCTAATGGGAATGTGCTTGCAAAATTTCACGGAAAGTGCATGCTGTGTTCATGATTTGAGGCATTTTGTTCAAAACGGAGCACTCCTGCAAACTTTGGAAGACATTTTTAGCCAATCAGGATGGAATATGAGAAATCTGAAAGACCCGTTTCGTTTAATGACTGTAGAAATACTGTGTACCGATTTGTGGGATTTTTGGACAAAATCTGTAGGAGTACTGTCAAAAAATGTGTTTTGCACAAATCGGCCTCCTGGTGGCGCTATAACAGGCCCCTGTGAAAAATTTGGGTCAGAGGTTCTGCTCTGGTATCCAGGGACTGTGTGTGCACAGTTTGGCTGCGAGCAAGCCAACGGTGCCGGAGATTAGCTGTACACAGACAGATCGAATGACGGACGGACAGACACACGGACACACGGACGGACGGACAGGGGGTAAAACATACTCTCTCGCCATGCCTTTCGGCCTGGCGGAGACAATAACACATGGAGGGCCTCTGAACAACGCAAAGTCAAAAGCGATTACATGTCCAGTTGTCCACCCATATGAGGCGTCCGTGTCACAAATGCTACAAATGTCACTGAAACTAATGTTTTCCCATTAAGCACAAAATGGTCTTGTTGTGAGTCATGTGACAATCGTCAAACAGTGTTTTGGTACTCCATACCGTTTACCTGTAATTGCCACACAGAACAACAACACTATATATCATGAAAACAACATCCAATCTTGGCCAAACTGGAATAGAATGTTGAGGGGTCTCTAGAGCACACCTCCAAAACTACTTTCACTTCTGATCATAGGAGGAGCCATAAACAAACAGCTGCACCATACCTTCTCGCATCCCAATGGCCTGAGTTGGCAACCAGGCCTGGCGGAGCTCTGCGGATATCTACCTTTCTAGTACTATTATATCCCTCTCTGCTCTCTGGTTTCTCTCCCTTTCTTCTGTCCTGCCAGCAGCAATTGTCTTTCACTCTCCTGCTACCCTCCCCATTATTATTATTTATTTTCTATCTCTCTTGCCCTTTCTCTCCCTTCTTTCTTTATCTCAACCTCCATCTCTCTATCCCCTCCTCCATAACCCCCTCGCATTCTCTGTCTCTCTCTCTCTCTCTCTTTCTCTCTCTCTCTCTCTCTCTCTCTTAGGGATGTCCGATATTATCGGGCGATATTAGCATAACATTTTTATATCGGAAAAATATATTTTTTATATTGAATATATTTAAATATATTATTATTATATTTTTAATAAGTTACAGGAGTTCTTACTGTTTGGTGTGTGTGATATGAAATGTGAGCTTACCATAATCACAGTAATCCAATCATATTCCATCATATTCAAGGGTTTTGTTTTTGGAGAGAAATTTGACAGACTCCAGTCACTTTCAAATTAGAGCACTGCAGAGGGCAGGTGTGTGTGTATCTGTGTCCAGCTGACGCTCGTTGACGCTCGTTGACGCTCGTTAATGTTATAGGCATCAAGGCAATAGAGGATATGCGTGTGACATCATCATCAAACCCGGAAGTTATGCAGGAATGCCTACTGAGTGTCAAAAAAATACTTTCTGGCCTTGACAGCCCATGCATTCAAACAGAAAAGTCATATCTGATTGTATTAAACAACATTAAACAATGTTAAACTCACTTTGCATGTTGCTTTGCCACTCGATTTGCCACTCGATGTGCCATTCACTTTAAGCATGCGCATATCCTCTATTATGCTTCTGCGCTGTCAAATAGGCCAACATCTAGTCTAAGATTAGTGGGACTCATTCAAATGACCACCAGTGAGTCCCGGGACTCACTTAATTGAGAACCAACATCACTGTATTATATTAGATTTATTAGATATTATGTTGATATCACAGCTATTTTATTGTATTAGATATGTGATGTTGTTACCTGGCAATTGGTTGACTTTTGGTGAAAAGACCTGCATATATCTGTGTCGGAAATTTGGAGTTGGACAATATCGGTATATCAGATACCGATAAAAAAGTCAATATCGAACATCCCTACTCTCACTCTCTCTCTCTCAACCTGCATTCCTTTTCTCCCTGTGCTTTTTTGCCCATTATTTGCCCCTCCTTCCTTCCTCCTCTCTTTCTCTCCCACCTCTCTCTATCCTTCCGTCTCTGATGGTTTACTCATGTCATCTTTTTGCTACACCTCCTCTCTGTCCATTTATCTCTCACTGTCCTCTTCTCCATCCTTCTCCCTGTAGCCTCTCTATGTGCCTCCTTCTATACACCTCTTCTCTATCTCTCTCTCTCTCTCTCTCTCTCTGACAGCAATTTGCAGCTGCCAGGATGGGACGGGTCGCCCAGGTAACGGGAGAGAGAGAGAGAGAGAGAGAGAGAAACTGGGGGTTGTGTGTGTGCGTGTGTGTGTCTGTCTGTGTCTGTTTACACACGTGCGTGCATGTGTGTATGAGTACCTTTGTGCGTACCTTTGTGCATGTGCATGTACTGTATGCAGTAAGCACATCTCTTTTTTAATGTCTGTATCTCTCTCTCTCTGTGTGTGTGTGTGTGTGTGTGTGTGTGTGTGTGTGTGTGTGTGTGTGTGTGTGTGTGTGTGTGTGTGTGTGTGTGTGTGTGTGTGTGTGTGTGTGTGTGTGTGTGTGTGTGTGTGTGTGTGTGTGTGTGTGTGAGAGAGAGAGAGAGAGAGAGAGATAAAGAGTGAGGGCCATATAACATGTAAAACACAAGAGACAAACAGATACAATTCAAGAGCAACACGAGAGTCTCAAATGAGGTGCAGGGACGTGGGGAGGGATGCTGCTGTCACGCATAGAGCGACAGAACCAACCAGCCATTCAGAGAAGGGAGGGAGGAACATGGGCGAGGAAAATGAGTAGGAGGAGAGAGGAGGAGGAGGAGGGGGAGAGAGAGACAGAGAGAGAGAGAGAGAGAGAGAGAGAGAGAGAGAGAGAGAGAGAGAGAGAGAGAGAGAGAGAGAGAGAGAGAGGGGCATGCTATCACGGAGAGAAAATTAATTGCCGGCTGGTGAGTACTGGCTGCCTGCACTACTGCTGCTGTTAGTGCAGATGTACTGCAGGCAGCTGCCTTCAGACACACACAGACCATAGACACAAACAGCACAAACACACGACACAGGATAAACGCATGGACACAGCACAGACCACACCGCACAGCACAGCACAGCACAGACCACACAGCACAAATGCACTGCAAAAGACATAGATGTAACTGAATAAACTAAGATTCTCTGGTTAATTTCACAGCTGAAGTGGTTCACAATTTCACATCTGTGAACTACCAATTCAAGACACCGGGCAGTTCAACAGGAGACAAGAGGAGAGAAGACAGAGAAAGGAGAGAGCAGTAGAACAGAACAGAAGAGAACAGAACAGAACAGAACAGAAGATTGGAGCAGTGTATTTCCTTTTAATCTGGACACCCACAGAGCGAGGGGAGGAAGGCAGAGAAGGCTGAGCTTTACCCCATGCAGGACGAGGCTCACCTCTGCTAGCAAGACTCGGGGGCTGCACTGCTGCCGTCCAGCAGCGAAGCTGGAGGATTCACCAGGGGATGAACAGCTGTATTCTTCAAACGAAGAGAGCGAGCGGCACTTTACAGACTTCTTCTCAACTGAGACAGAATTCAGGCGGCGAGGGAGAAAGTGCAGAGGAGACAGAGGAGAGAAGCTTCTGGTGAGATTTGATCCTGGACCAGCTGGGGTACGCCTCGTTCCACAAACTGCAGGGTCTTAACCTTCTGAACTGTACTGAACTAATGACCCTTTGAGCCAAGACGTTACTTGTTTACTGCTGCCACCCTTCGCTCTCTTCAGTTTTGTGCCAAGAGTGGATTTCAATATCAATAAAAACTGGATTGAAGAAGATAAATTAAATAGTAGGGAATGGATCCCAGATAAGAAGTTTGACCAGGAGAATGTACCGGTGATAAAAAATCTGCTTGGTGTGTGGTGCTTAGTGATACAAAAGCTGTGCACACACATACACATGCTGATTGTCAGTCAGCTAGACAAGCAGCCTGTGCTTGTGTGAGTGTGTTTCAGCAAGTCAGCATGTCTGTGTGTGTGCACATGTGAGTATTATCCTGATCAGTGTGTGGAACGGTGAGATCTTCTCTCTCTCTCTGCCTATCAGTGAGTTCAGGAGTGGAACTAAGCCGGATTTAACCTTTTTGGTCAACGAAATAGAATGACAGAGGAACAGAACGAGAGACGAAGAAAGATGAAGGAGCAAGAAAGGGGTGACTGAAGAAAGGAGGATTGTTTTCTCTCCCTCTCTCAACTGCATTCACCTATTGTTTTCATTGTAAAGATGATTTGAGGATTTTGTTAGCTAAAAAACACCTGCTTGATACCATAAGCCTCCCTGGAAAACCAGTTAGATAGCTGTCATAAAGCGCTCCTGGAAACGGGAATTTGTATAATAATTTAATACACGTTGCCGGTACGGAAATCAGGCATTGAGAGATGTAGCCAGTGGAGGTCAAATCCCCTCATCTCTGTGATCAGTAGGACAAGAAACTGTCTAGCAGACACAGTGGGTACTAATTACATTTACTGAGCCTTTTATAAAACCATCCCTTCATCAGTTCTGCATTGCTCACATTTTACATTATAATTTACTCACATACTCTACGATCAACTTAATTTATGTTTTGGTGTGTTTAACCAGGCAATGGATGAAAAAAAGATAGAAGCACAAGCCAACACAAATTATGTTCTATACAGATTAACTTTCTGTTACCTCAGGGTTTGATAAAGGTGGATCTATTCTTAAATGTTGCAATGAGTGTGTGACATATTTAATGTTGTAATTTAATGTCAAGGACCATTGATAGTTGGACAGAGTTACAGGAGAGCTGAGGAAAGAGGAGACAGAGAGACAGGAGAGTGAGATGAGGGTCAATTACAAGCAGAAAGTTGAATTGTTACAGCACACAAGGTGATGTTAATCAGTGCACATAATACCAGGTCTGAAGTTCAATTCTGATTTAAGGACCGGTCTTTAGTATAAGAGATATTGTCATATATTGATTCGATACTATTGGTACAATACTATTAAAGTGTTATTTAAATATATATAAATAATTAGTGTATATTACACTGCCCTGGTATTATAATGCTATTGAAGTTAAACTCAGTTATTACTGAGACACCAGTATACTGATCTCTAGTCCACTGCTTATTTACAATAGCTGGATTTGCATAACACATGCACGGTGAACACTAGTCCACTAAAGTGTGCATCTGTATTCCTACATTGTTCTTACACAATATTAACTAATTATAACAGTTTACATCCTTAAATATAATTCTACGTGAAAGACCAACACAAAGAACATAAGCACAGGCACTAGTAGATATCAATATATATGGAATAGTTAACAACCCATATACAAGAAATGTACAAAAGACAATCCTTTAAGACAGATGAGTAATATAGTGATTTAGTTGTGTAATAGGAAGCTGCTGTAGTTCTAAGTGTCTCACTGGGTCAGTGTGTCAACAGGAGCAGATACAGGCTTTACTGGCTACTATGAGATACTAGTGACTATGGTATTTGGGTGCAGAGATGACTATATAGGAGAGATTGTTTATAGTAACTGACTTTAAAGATTAGAAATAATTTAATTGGTTTGATAAAGAACTTATAACTTCTATTGAGAACCGAACTGGAGAGCTGGGGAAATGCATCATTGATTCAACTGGGTATATTAACTGAAGCTGAGATGAATAATTTAATTCCATGGTTCTGAATTACCAGGAATATATGAGTATGGATGTGTCACATGCATAGACAGCTAATTAAATTACATGCATAACTGATTAGCTAGGTAAGATTAATTGCTGGTAATTAATGTTGTATGCATAATTTATTTTCTCATTTCCAAGCCTTCATTCAATGTGTAGATGTGGTTAGGACTTATGCATACATACATGATGATGTAAGGGAGCTACATAACTGATAGCTGGATAACTGATAGATACTGTACTGTACGGGATTGTTTACATATTGTGGAAGATACATATTGACCCATGTACACTCCTAATTGGCTATCAAACTGAGACAGTTTAGTGGATATATTACTGACTTAGGGAGAATATAAAGTCATTATACTAAAACCTTTATGCACATATAACACAGGAACTATATATAGTATTCATTTATATAAATCAGATTTTTACACAAAGGCGTACTATTAAGGTGCAAAAAATAGTTAATTTTAAATACCTTGATTGCACTTGCTCAATCACTTTTAAGCACAACTACCTGTATAGCAGGTGATTTATTTCCCTAAAACACATTTATGCAGGTGTTGAAACACATTTTTTTCTGATATTGTATATGAGTTTGGATAACACACAAGCACAATATAAGTATTAGGCTACTCTTCTCTCTACTCTTTAAGCACAATAACTGCTAAAATATTTGTTTCATATTTGTTTCGAAAATAGTTTTACGGATGTGACCATTTTCATGGCTACTTTTAAATCAGAATTTTACCTTTAACATATCTCTAGCTAAGTTAAATGCAATCAAGTTCACTGACAGACAGGAGCAATTGAACAAGTCTGCACCAGTAACATTTTATTAGAAAACACTTTCATATCTAAAATACAAACACCAGATATTGGTAATTTTATAACAGGAGGTGGAACTCGGTTTAAGTGGTTGGTCTGTCATTTTGAAACACACGTGAATTAGACTGACATGAAACCCACGCACTATTCTCAACACAATAGAATAGAATAGCATAGAATATTAGAACGGTGTTGCTTGTGTGTGTGCGCACACACGTGTGTGATTGTTTTTGGGGAACTGTGTGTCTCTCAGTAAACATACACAAACGGGAACACACACACACAAACACACACACGCCTGTCAGTAGTCAGTGGGAGTAACTTAATGAAATCCCCTGGGGTGAAGCAGTGCATTGAGTAAACAAAGAAACATTCTCTCTCTCACTCTCACACACACACACACACACACACACACACACACACACACACACACACACACACACACACACACACACACGTGTATTGTACACCACACTCAGTGCTTGCATACAGAGAAACACACACTAGGTGCATATATTCCCCGACCGTGTCTTCTCATTGTGCCTCATATACGCACTCTCCCTGGAGACAAACACCACCTCCCCCACCGTCTCCCTCCTCCTCCCAACTGTCTCCCCGAGCATCCACGAAAAGTCAGCAGGAATCCTCCTGAAGGCACGTGCACGATTTAACTTAAATTGTTTAAACATATGCACAACTGTTTGATATCAGACGTTGAGAGCTCGTTTCCAGCTGTCCCCTAAGGACTCAACAATCTGGTGATTTATGAATAAAAATTAATTTCTACGATAATTAAAAGAGACTGCGTTTTTCTCCCTGCAGAAGCAGAGAGATGATAATAGTCTGTTTACTCAGAGAATCGTTCAACACACACAAAAAAAACATCAAACGATCTCCCACCCCCCTTTTTGTTTTGTTATTTTCTGTTTTTCCATTTGTTTTATTAGGTTTTTTTTCCTCATGAGCACAAAGAACGCAGAGAGGTTGTTTGCAGTTTGCCTTCAGTGCAGTCAGAGACTGACGGGATAAAGGAGCAACGAACGGGAACTGAACTTTACTTAACTGTATAAGATATTTATTTAAGAAAATCAGACCGCAAAAACAGAGGAACTGTACTTGACATTTTTTTATTCCATTCGTGGAAAGAAATGCCTGAAGGAAAAACTATGAAGGACCATGAATTTACTCCTGAAAAAAATTGTACCTCTTAATTCTATTTGAAGAACTTTTGTTTTGTGCTGGGGACCCTGTGACCTGTACTGATTGCAGCTCCCTGGAAGTCTTTGTGGAGGACTGAGTGGAAAACAGCACCCAAGGGGGGAGGGACACTTTTGACAATATTGTACGTCTTTTCTATTGGAAGTCCTGGAACTATTTCTATGTGCCTCTTTGGACCTACTGACCTACGCTGATAACAACACCCTGACCTCTTTGTCCCAGACTTAATGACAAACAGAGAAGCCAGCTAAGAGACAAACGATTGGAAAAAAGAGAGAGTGAGAAGTGCAGTAGTAAACAGAGAGAGAGAGAAAAGGAGAAAGAAAAAGATTTGAGCTGAGAATACGAGGAAAAGACGAGAAAGAGACTAATAACAGAAAGCGACAAGGAGATAACTGTGCAAAGGGCACAGACACACACAGCCCTTCAGGAGGGCAAAGGGCAAGACCCACGAGGGCAAAAGAAAATAAGGACTAAAAGACAAAGTAAGGACCCTAATCGTTCCCCCCTGAGGACAAGGAGCAAGACAGAGAGATCAAAGGAAAAGGTCAGAGAGAAAGAGGAGAGAAAAGAGAGGACAACAGAGGTGGAGGAGTATCGACCTTGAACCACGGCTGGGCTCCCTGCAGCCTCTAGAAAACCCACAAAGAGAGAAGGTAACAAGAAGAGAAGGGAGAAAGAGATATAAGTAAGAGAGAGAGAGAAAGAAAGAAAGAAGAAAGGAAAACAAAGAAGAGAGAAGAGAGAGATCAGGAGTCATGGGGTGTAACATGTGCGTGGTGGACCGGCCTGAGGAGCAGTATAGAGTGATGTTCCAGGTAAGACCTCCTCCATTCAATCAGTCTGTTTATTAATACTGCTGCATTTCTGTCCTCAAGTCAGCAAGAGACACGACATAGAGCTTATCGTGGATTCAGTGAAACTTAAACTTTAAATTATGATTTGTCATACCCAGTCAATGTGTGTGTGTGTGTGTGTGTGTGTGTGTGTGTGTGTGTGTGTGTGTGTGTGTGTGTGTGTGTGTGTGTGTGTGTGTGTGTGTGTGTGTGTGTGTGACTAGACTAGAGAGACACACTGTTCTGTACTATGGAAAAGAATACTGTATTATGGTTGTATTCTAGAAACACTATATAGGTGTACTATCTGAATGAGCTCAGAGAGGAGCTGTCCTTTGTACTGAACAGCAGCACTCAATGTAATTGAACTGTCCCTGGACCTGAAACACTCACTACTTATAGGTGATATTTTCACCCCTGTCTGCGTATATATTTTTTGTCTGTCTGTTAGCAGATTATTTAGTAGGATATCTAAAGGTTGGTATGGGCCCAAGGACCAAACGCTTAACTTTTACCGTCAAATGGCCAAAAGGGGGGCGTAGCAACGCCTGTGGCCTGTCACAAAAAGGCACATACTGTATATACAGTACTGTAACTTCTGAAGAGACTAATATAACACCAATGCGTATCAAAAATGTGTATCATGAGCCCGGTAACAACTAGTCGCACTGTTTTGTTGTCAACATCCAGAAGCCACTAATTGTCGGTACTCCATGAGTGAACTAATGCATTATGATGTTACAGTATATTAGCCAAAAGAGGACATGCTCCATTAGCACTGCATCATCTTAGACATAATCACATAAAGGACAAGGACAGACACAAAGCCAGATGCACCACGGTGGATTCGAACCCACAACCTCCATGGTGGTGGGTAGGGACTTTCTTTTTGTCTCTTCCTCTATGTTTCTCTCTCTCTCTCTCTCTCTCTCTCTCTCTCTCTCTCTCTCTCTCTCTCTCTCTGTGACATCACAAAGAACAATGTGATTAGTCCAGTCTGATATTTCCTCTGCTTCCATCCTGACA
>NC_139947.1:40738060-40755560 GCF_963454915.1 Gymnoscopelus microlampas | reverse complement strand
TGTATGTCCATAACCGTTACTGTTCAGGAAATGGAATGACATTTTTCTGAAACCGTGAAAATAGCAAATCTCCAAGCTCACAATGTAAATGGTAAATGGTGCATTTGTACTGTATAGCGCTTTCATCCAAAGCGCTTTACATAGATTGTGCATTACATTCACCCATTCACACACACATTCATACACCGATGGCGGAGGAAACCATGCAAGGCACCAACCTGCTCTTCGGGAGCAAGGGATTCAGCGTCTTGCTCAAGGACGCTTCGACACTAACTCTGGGGCCCCAACCCGGGATCGAAATGGGAACCTTGCGGTTTCCGGTTCACTCTACCCGGCCACTCTAGCCCTGAGCCACTGCCGCCCACAATGTGCTACATTCTGAACTTGTAGTTCATCTATTTTCACTACTTTTGCTTGACAATCTAGTATGACAAAGCAGGGCATTAAATGAAGAAAAAACATAAAAAGTTGAAATTTGGAGATACAAGGATTCTGTCTGACGGCGACGATTTGATGGTTGCCATTTAAAAGACTCAAATGTTCTGTAACGACTCACAAAATAAAGGCAGTCTTAGACCGCTCTTCACCAAATCATTTCAAAAACATTCTCCTGAGTATTAAAAAGGTTACAGAGTGTTTTGAATCAATGAAAACAATAACAAAATTGTCTCTACTTCTACACAAGATGGACATTTTGAAAAGTTGTCTCTCTGTTCTCTTCTTGGATCTTACAATCTCTTCCTTCACTGTTCCATGCTGAGAATGAAAGATGGAACCTCATCCGTCTGTCTCTGCCCTGTGTGTGTGTGTGTGTGTGTGTGTGTGTGTGTGTGTGTGTGTGTGTGTGTGTGTGTGTGTGTGTGTGTGTGTGTGTGTGTGTGGTGGGGAGAAGACAATGACAAAATAGCAATCTGGGAAGACTGTTGATGAGAACAGCAGGTTGCATGTCACATGTGTAGTGTGTGTGTGTGTGTGTGTGTGTGTGTGTGTGTGTGTGTGTGTGTGTGTGTGTGTGTGTGTGTGTGTGTGTGTGTGTGTGTGTGTGTGTGTGTGTGTGTGTGTGTGTGTGTGTGTGTGTGTGTGTGTGTGTGTGTGCGTGCGTGCGTGCGTGCGTGCGTGCGTGCGTGCGTGCGTGCGTGCGTGCGTGCGTGCGTGCGTAGTGAGGTACCATGATTGGTCCTCACTAATGCTAACTAAGAAAAACACGATTACCCTTTTTTATTTCATTTAACAATGCGAAAACAATGGCTTCTATTATAGCATGCTATAATAGGGATGAAAGAGAGACGTTGAGAAAATAAGCCAAGATAAAGCCTGAGTGTGGAGAGACCGTGACACCATTAAAGAGCAGATAATTATCATATTTACTAACATCTTTATGGTGTCAGTCACATCATTATCACACACTCATTAGCTCTCTCTCTCTCACACACACACACACACACACACACACACACACACACACACACACACACACACACACACACACACACACACACACACACACACACACACACACACACAGATCACTGGGTATACTGAACATGGCCATATACAGGACAAACACTATATCACAATGTGTCACAGACACTGGTCACACACACACAATAAATGAACTGTCCACAGTCCTTCCCTGAGACTGGAGTCAGACATATACTGAACACATGGTGCTTCAACAAAACAGTCCTGATGACATCTAGACATACAGTACTGTACAAACAAGTTACTTCACAGTTTACACATTGACACGACAGCTGAGAGGAAGTTCATAGGTTCAGTATTTATAATGCATCCAGCTACACTGGCCCAGGGCGCAGCCCGAGGAAAGAGAAAAAGAGTTACAGGGAAGAAATGAATTCCAGTCAAAGTGTCTGTCAGTCATTCACAACAAGAGGGAGGGAGTCGAAACAAAACAAAACAAACACACACACAACCCACATAAAAAAATCATGACAACAACAGAGAGAGAGAGAGAGAGAGAGAGAGAGAGAGAGAGAGAGAGAGAGAGAGAGAGAGAGAGAGAGAGAGATGGTGTAGGAGAGACTGACAGTACACTAGTTGAGAGAGAGACAGTGTAGGAGAGACAGACAGTAGGAAAGCTGAGAGGGAGACGGTTTATGAGAGATACAGGAGAGAAGACGGGCAAAATCTGGACATAGACAGACACAGATAGACCTTGTAGTCATTGTTTAGAATTCATCCTTATTCAATTCAAAAGGAAACTTCCAGCAGGTACTTCAGCTGACATGTATTCTGGGTGTGTTTTATTTAGGTGTTACTGTGTACCAGCATGGACAGCCACTAAATGAAGTATTAAAGTTATACAATGCAGGTCTACAAATAACGATTTTTAGCAGCCTCTGCTGGTCATTACCGTCACTGCAGGCCGTTCGTTTATTCCTCTGTTACCCAGAATTCCATTTGTTTTCACCGGAAGACGGAAGCGTTTCAAAAAGCGTTCTTTTAATTATTTTATACGATCTGTGGATCGTTTCTCTTAGCCAGTGGAGCTTTAGTTACTGTGAGCTGTGTTTTCTTTTTCTGTTGTTTTTCGATCTTCAAATCATACAATCTCTTAAAATCAGCGTGAGTTTCCTTTTTGTTATTAGCGCGGTAGTTCCTGGCCAAACAGGAAACCGGTGCGGTAGTTCCTGGCCAAACAGGAAACCGGTGCATTTCCGCTTCCGTTTTCCGGCTACATGACGTCATTTTCGCGGGAAAGACACCCCTATCACCGTTCAATAGAAAATATATGTATAAAAGGCTTTCGGGGGTGAAATTCATGGAGTGGGTGTTGTGAAACTTTTGCCACTCACAAAAGATATACAATTTAACTTTAGTTTTGTTGAAAAAGTTACCTAGTATTACTTTAATAATAATAATTATTAAAACATTTTAAACCTTCAAAAGGGTCCATAAATTAATACATATAAGTGTATAAATTACAGTCACTGTCTCTGGGTCAGTTAGTGGTGGTTTATACAGGACGCAGGACCCTGTATAAACATGCATTATTGTCATGGTAACTATACTGATATACACTTGAATGAGTAGGAACAGTGGGGGGTAGGGCACACAGACACACAACACACAAACAAACATATACACGCATGCACACACACACACACACACACACACACACACACACACACACACACACACACACACACACACACACACACACACACACACACACACACAGATCGGCACAAACACACTACACACAGACCCTGTAAACACACACCTACAGTATGCTCACTCACACAGTCTGTCTGCCACTCTAGAGAAGCCATGCAATGCATAACAATCAGCTTTGGGACAGAGGAGAAGAGAGGTGGTGGGACGTGTGTGTGTGTGTGTGTGTGTGTGTGTGTGTGTGTGTGTGTGTGTGTGTGTGTGTGTGTGTGTGTGTGTGTGTGTGTGTGTGTGTGTGCCATTTAAAATGTTATTTAGTGAAACTCAAGGTCACCATTGCCCTCAGAGAGAAACTCATTACACAATACTAATGACTAGAACTGGTGTGTGTGTGTGTGTGTGTGTGTGTGTGTGTGTGTGTGTGTGTGTGTGTGTGTGTATAAGAGTGCGCGCGTGCATGTGTGTGCAAGCATGCGTGCGTGTCTGTGTGATAGATATATTAAGTCGATGATTGTCACCACAAGCACATTCTGAATATAATAAAGCATGGACAGCATACTGTATCTACATTCTACACACACAGAGTTTCATATGCTCCTATAAATATTTTAATATGTTGGTTTCTAATGATATCAGTAAAGTGTGTTGATGCTAAATCATTCTTACAGGTATATATGCTAATGTCCCGTGTGTGTGTGTGTGTGTGTGTGTGTGTGTGTGTGTGTGTGTGTGTGTGTGTGTGTGTGTGTGTGTGTGTGTGTGTGTGTGTGTGTGTGTGTGTGTGTGTGTTTACCATTATGCTTTATTTATACTATTATATCATGTTCCAATGTTTTTTATAGGGTTGTCCGATATTGGCTTTTTTACCGATAACCGATATACCGATATTGTCCAACTCTTAATTACCGATACCGATATCAACCGATACCGATATATGCGGGGATTATTGTGATTAGGGTAAGCTCAAATTTCATATCACACACACCATATACAGTAAGAACTCCTGTAACTTATTTATAAAGCAAAAAAAAAAAAAAAAAAAAAAAAAATTTTTTTTTTTTTTCAAAAACCGATACCGATATTTTCCCGATATCAATTTTTATGCTAATATCGGCCGATAATATCGGGAGGCCGATAATATCGGACATCCCTAGTTTTTTACATTAACATGTCTTCATATTGCTTACGAGGAAAATGGAAATCTGGTACCGATGTTTGATTGGATTTAGCGTGTCTTACGTTTTTCCTCCAGCAACTGTCATTTAATGCCCATGTCTGAACCCATCGGAAAATATCTGAACACACCTGAACACCTCTGAACACAAGGAGTCTTAACATCTCTGAACAGACCTCTGAAAATGCCTGAACACACCTCAAAGAACAGGGGGTTTGAGGACAGCACACGTTGAGACATTTCCCCTCTCATTTAAATGGATCGCCAGAGCTGTGAAAATGCCACAATACAACCTTATTAACAAGCAGTGTGCTGCAGCATTGAATACAGGCTGGTGCATGCATGATTGAATCCGTGAAGGAACTGAATGACCTTTCCTGTCTTGGATGCCCTTTTCTCACTGTCTCTTGTGTTTTAAAAAAAAAAAACATTGCAGATGAAAACCTATATGACTGTAATGATCCGTCTGCCTGCCTCCCTGCCTGACTGCCCCCCAACCCTCTTTCTCTCGCTCTCTCTCTCTCTCTCTCTCTCTCTCTGTCTGTCTGTCTGACTACAGCGGTGGTTCCCAAATGTTTTAGCTCGAGACCCAAAAGAGAAATTTGATGTCTCAATAGAAAATAACGAGCACTCTCAGTCTGTATATGGTGCAGTTTGTGGGTGCACGGCCCACAAAGATTCACAGTAAATAAAGCAATAGCCAGCACTCCAAAGCCTTTCTGGTACTTTTAATTCATATGCAGCAGCACGGACAACAGCATACACAGACGCGTTTCGGCGTCAAGCCTTCCTCAGCGTGTGTGATGTGAATTTGATGTCTCCCCAGGACCCAAACTAGTGAAAATAGTCGCTCTACACGCCTTTTTGCCTATTTTTAAATTGAATTATTTTGAAAAAAACATTTGAATTGTTTTTTAACTTACTAAAATTGTGAGTTTTTGGGGGGGATTTCTTTTTTAATTATTAAAAACTAAATCTAGGAAACAAAAAATAAAGGGGTGTTTACTCGCGACCCATACAAATTGGTCCACGACCCAAAGATGGGTCCTGACCCAAACAGTGGTCTACAGTATACAGTATGTACAGTATAAACTACAACTAATGACTAAACTCTCCCTCTCTCTCTCTCTCATCCCTCCATCAGAGAAGCTGGAGCAGCTCTCTGAGGCCTGTAGACAGACACACCAACGTAAAGGTACATTACAACACTTGACTCTTCAGTGTTTGCACAGTATGTTAAACCAGAGAACACTAATTGTAACCTCAAAATCCACATCTCAACTCTAAAACTAACCCTAACTTTAACCGCTCATATTTGCTATTTGTCTAATCCTAATCTGAACCTTTTGCTAATCGTATCCCCAACTGTAACCCACCTTCTATGAAATCAATGCCTGTAATGCACTATAAACATACATAAAATGCTATTAATGCTAGTATTCACGGGTGCTTTTATTATTATTAAGCAGATTCATTATAATTATAAAGTATATTTACAATGCATTACGGACAAGGGCTTCAATTAAAATGTTACCAAATCTTAAACATAAAAAAATGACCTGAGAAATGCCCCTACCAGGTAAACTTTGACTGGTATTCTAGTCCCCACAAGCACAGTAATACAAAAACAGTGCTCAAACACACAAAGGTAACAACACAACAGTAACAAGTGATGATGTCATGTGTCACTTATAGGTGAGAGGGAGGAGACCATCTCAGCTCCCACTGGACAGGCCACAGAACTCCCAGGATCCTTTGCACCCCACGGGTTCGGTCAAAAAGGGTCACCGTCGGAGAGGTGCATACATCGGTGGGGTTTATGAAGGCTTGTTGTGTGGGTGGATGGCGGGCCATTGGCTGTACTCTGCACACAGCTACGCACGCACGCACAACACGTGACGTGTTGTGGGCTTCTAGATTGACTATTTTCAAAATATTGCCTATAATGACATTTCCAAAATAGGGGTGCCAGGGTTAATGTGGCTAACAAATATTTAGACTGGAGATTCCTCACCCAAGTTGGTTCTCTTCAGTCTGTCTGCTGAACAGCCTTAGTGTCTTATCATTAAACAAATTGTTTGATTCTTCAGTAGCCTACATTGTCAAATCCAGTGTTCATTTAACTCCCAGTGAGTACAAATTGGAAACAAATGTACCTATACTTCTTCTCTGAGTTCAATGCAAACTGAGGATCTTACTACTGTATGTATGTTGCATGTTATCATTATTACTATCATCATGACCATTATCATTATTGTTACTGTGGTTACAGCCGGTGTGTTGACCTGCGCTACCGGGAGTAACAGTGCCACCAGCACCATCACCAATCCAAGGTCCCCCGTCGTCATGGTAACGGTCCCGGACTGCGTGGACAATGGGACACAGACGGACATCAGCCTCCACGGCCTCCTAACGCTGGGGGGGAGGGGCAGGAGGGGGAAGGGCGCTCACCCTCATCATCACCATCATCATCAGAAGCACCAGCAGGATGGCAGAGGAGGGGGTGCCTCCTCTCCCCCTCCTCCCCCTCCTCCTCCTCACCTGGGAGGATCATACAGGACCAGTCTACAGTACGACCAGTTGTAAGTGGATGGACTATAAATAGACTAATAAAAGTGTTTAGTTATAATCAGTGGTGGACAAAGCACTCAACCCCAGTACTTAAAGTCAAAGTATATACTAACTACAAGTAAAAGTTGCTCAGTCAAATTACTTACTTAAGTATTCAAAAGTATTCAAAATTCAAAAACACAAATTAAAAAGTTAAAATAATATCACTACTAGTGAAAATAGCATAACTACAAGCTCAAACATTGTGAGATTGTACATCTCTAATATTTAATTCATAATGTACTTTCTCCCTTCCTAGAAATGTAGTGGAGTCAAAAGGACAATATTTGTCTTTGAAATGTAGTGGAGTGAAAGTATCCAAAAATACAAATACTCAAGTAAAGTACAGGTACACATGTAAATTTACTTCTGCCTTCCCCTCGCTTTTATTCTGTACTTTCCTCTCCCCTCCATGCATCCGTTCTCCTCTAGCTGTGTGTTTGAGTACAACGACCCTAACGACTACTTGGATGTGTCCCACCATGAGGTGGACAGACAGGTGGACATGCAGTATATGGTGGACAGACATGAGGACATGCTGTACGAGGTAAGACCTCGGACTACAGCTTCTATCAGACCTGTCAGACAAGACATTTATGTAGAAATTAATTATTACTTTTTAAAGATATTTTTGGGTCTTTTCTGCCTTTATTTTGGATAGTACAGTAGAGACGGACCGGAAACAGGGAGAGAGAGAGACAGGGAGTGACACGCAGCAAAGTTTGTAGGCCTGCTGTATATGCGGTACTGTAAACCACTGGGCCATCGGCGCCCCACATGCATGTATTATCAAATTGATTATATAAGTGATATAAGAGTTAAATAGACAATAAGCAGAGATTGTACTGCAGGCCTACTGTAACAACTCATTATCAAATAACTGGTCATTAAAATAGGACGGCCAGTTACTGATTGATGATTTCTCATTATTTACCAGTTATTCTACATTACATGTTGTGAAATGTTCAAGGGCTACGCAGGTTTCAGTCCAACCCAACACTACAATAACTGATCTCACAAATGTACCTTCAAAGCAAACACACACTTACAAGGAGAGAAGAGGCTGTCATTGATCTTCTGTCGGACTGCTACTACATTGATTTGTCTGAAACTCTCCTTCATTAGCAAATATACAGCTGGTTACACTGTGAATGGACAGACATGAACTTTGAGTCAGAAAGAAAGACAAAAGACAGAAAGACAGAAAGACAGAAAGAAAGAAATCCAAACAAGGCGTTTTCCCCGTTGTTTAGAAGTATGCAGTAATTCCACCTACCCATGGAAGTATGCATTAATTCCACCTATCCATAAATGGCGAGTGGTACAGACATTAACAACTATAGACGTATAAGCATTCTCCCTGTCATGTTCAAACTTGTTGTGTAAATGGGTAGTAGAACAGTTAATCGCTCATCTTAACAACAGCCTCTGCAGCTTGACTTCAGGATGCAATATTCCAATGAAACTGCCAACTGCTTTTTCTTGGAAAATGCATGTGAAAGCTACAATGTAAAGCACCCAACCTGTCTCGTTGCAACACATTGTGAGCTTCTAGAGTCACTCATTTGCGAGGGCGCACACACACACACACACACACACACACACACACACACACACACACACACACACACACACACACACACACACACACACACACACACACACACACACACACACACACACACACACACACACATACACATACACATACACACACACACACACACACACACTGTGGTGTCAACATGGTGTTTGACAATGCTTAGCTTCATCTGCTGGTGTGTCCGTCAGGTCTGTGAGGTCACTACTGTATGTGTTGTTATCGGGTCTTTGAAGGCTGCATGTGATATATGGAGTTGTATGCTACCTCAAGGTCATGACTGCATTATGTGCACAGTATATGTGATCTATTTGCTTTATGTGAGCTATGTGCTCACATAACCTTTTATACGTGCTATCTGTTGTATTGTGTACGGAGTGTCTTTTTTATTCTCTTTTCTATTTAACCATTGGCAACCTTTTAGGGTTAGGTTTATCAACCTGCCCAGATAATTAAATCTGGCACGCACATTTGCATTACAAAATAGTGATGTCATGTGTGTGTCCCTGTGTGCTAAATTAAAATCTAATTACAATAAACTCTCTCTCTCTGTAGGAGGTAGAGTTGTATAAGTCCAGTCAGCAGAACAAGTTGGGTCTGACTGTGTGTTACAGAACAGATGATGAGGATGACCTGGGGATTTACATAGGAGAGGTGAGGACACTCACTCACTCACTCCATTTATTTAATTCGGAAGGCAGAGATTATGTTTTTTAGCCTGGCATTGCCAGACTGATTATGTGGGATCACGCAAGCGTTCCCCATGATCAGTCTGGATATACGTTTTCATATACGGCTATATGTTTTCACACCTGTCTGTGTGTGTCCATGTGTGTCTGAGATATAGCTAATCTCGTAAAAACCACTGGGCAGAATCAGCGTCAAACCTTTCACGCTCACTGCCAGTAGGTCAAGGAAGAAACTCTACCCCAAAATGTTCAAATCGGCCATATGATGGTTCAATAACAGTCCACTTTATGTTTTGGCCTAATACTCTTGAACCATACAGTAGGTCATAAAATCAATGTCCCATATAGACCTACAGTATAGGCTATAGGTGACGCCCATTTCCGACAATTTCAAAACACACTTTTCCAGATTTGGTCCAAAACTGACTCAAATCGCTCGAGTCATGGGATACGTATGTATCATACAGATTTTTCATATTCCATTCTGATCGACTATAATTGGCAATGCAGAGCAGAGATGCAAAACATTGCACCGTATCTTGCAGAAAAAGCTATTCCCCCTGCAGCTTCCTCGGATCCTGACGGCTGCAACCCACAATTTACAAAGCTGTGTGTAGGCAACAGTCTGGTGGAGATATGTGCTCCACGGAGCACCCCTTCCTAGTTTAGGAGTGTCATCTCTTTCACATTTGCTCGTTCGATAATTGACTCACTCATTAGCACTTAGTCTTGCTCCTTCATGTTTTTATACCCTCTCATTCACTCACTCACCCACCCATGCATCCATCCTTTGATTACTTCACTTTATTTGTCAATCCATTCATTCAGACAGCCATATATGTTCATTAATTCAGACACTCGTCCATCACTCACTTATTTCTTTACTGTGTTCTGTCCTCCCTCCCTCCCGCCTCTATCCCCCCTATTTATTTCTCCCTCCCCAGGTCAATCCTGAGAGCATCGCGGCCCAGAACGGACGCATTAGAGAGGGAGACAGGATATTGCAGGTAGGCACGCAGTCACGCACACAGTTTATGTTTACAAGGCCAGCCCAGGTGACAAGGATGCACTGTAAGCAATACAATACAACACACACACACACACACACACACACACAGACACACACACACACACACACACACACACACACACACACACACACACACACACACACACACACACACACACACACACACACACACACACACACACACACACACACACACACACACACACACACACGGCGGTTGTATATAGGAGTACCTCAGGGGAGTAAACAACAGGGAATCAAATCAACAACCCTTGCACTGATATTCTGCATGAAGCAATACTTTCAAGAAACACCATAAGACTAAACAGGCAATAGAAGGCCTGACACAATTATTACATAATCGTAATTATCTTCGATAATCTCAATTATTTTGCATAATCGTCAAAATGGTTTCCATGTTGAAAAATGTTCATATGTTCACTCAAACATTTAAAAAAATAGTGGAATGAAATCGTTAATCGCAATTATTTGTGTGACAATTAATCGTCATGTAAAATGTCATAATCGTGACAGCCCTAACAGGGAACCACTGACTATAACTCACACAGTGGCCATTTTGCTCTTATTTCATACTCATGCATCATAGACCCATCTCTTTGCTGTAGCTCAGGGACTCTCCACTCTGTCACATGTAATTGACATCCAGAATTAGGGGTGCTGGGTGAAACACTGTAATGGTGGTTGGTGACCTATTTCTCAACATTGTATAAAACAAATATGAGGTAGTCCAAAGTTTCCATAAGTCTGTAGTAAAGAAATGATATTTTGCTGTTCAAATCAGGGTTTTTCACACAGCACCCGATCAGCAGGAGATTAGGAGGTGGCAATTCTGGATGGTAGCTATGTGATGGTAGCTGGTAGCTCCAGGATGTGACTGCCCCCTAGTCTGTCTAATGGCCGGGGCGGCCCTGGCCGGCCGCCATGTCAATTTGGTTAATTTTGCATCCATGTTGAGTTATGTCAGTTTCAGTGCTACTGTATAAGTTTTACTAGAGTCAGTCTCAAGGTGACACTTCCTATAAAACACAGCTCATAACAAATGCATGTAAAACACAGTCCAATCAACACTTCTACAGACACACAGGACTACCAGAGGGAAACATTCACATTAATTTCCTTTTCCTGGCGGCAGACCAACATAACACATACTCTGTGAGTCGTGACAGACGGGCTGCTGTTACCCTCGCTGCAAGTCTCTGTACATGAGAGCTTGTCAACATAAGCAGCTGTGATTTGGAAAACAGTGACAGGTTACACCTGTAAAAAAAACAACAATGACAGGCCTGTCCAATCAGATGAAGGCTGAGCACAGCCCAGTTACTGCTGGCCTAAAAATAGACAGAGAGAGAGAGAGAGAGAGAGAGAGAGAGAGAGAGAGAGAGAGAGAGAGAGAGAGAGAGAGAGAGAGAGAGTGAGAGTGTGTGTGTCAGGAAATAGGAGAAAGGATGGGTGGGTCTGGTGTGAGAAATAGAGTAGGGAAGTGGTGCTGAAGATAAGGAAAGTCAGTGGTTGTGGAGGAGAGAGGGAGAGAGAGGGTGAGTGGGAAAGAGAGTGATAGCTAGGAGAAAAGAGCAGAAATAGAGAGAGAATGGAGAGAGAAAGGAAGAGAAAGCCATCCAAGTAGCATGGAGTAATAACCAGCTGGTTGAGTTTGATTAATGAATATCAGACCGTCAACCGTAGACTGTCAGGTTCTGTTACGCACAACTTAATTTTAGACATTTGTGTGCCATTTGAAGCCATCTGATTGTTGTGTGTAATGCAATGGTTCTCCAACCTTTTACACTGTATACCACCTCAAAATAAATGTACCTCTCTAAGTACCATTATGACTGATACAAATACAGCCGCATAGACCTACCCTACCCTAGGCTATTGAGCTATGCAAAGTTCACACAGACGGCACATTTATTCCTATTAAGAATATTATTCATTGTTGACAGTTGTAAGCCAAAGTCACGCTCGCTGTACAAAAGGGGAGTTTTGGTTTCCAAAGCAGTGGGCCTATAAACAGTGGGCGTAGGTTTGTTAGTAGCCGTTTTAGCTGCTGTTCGCCACTCTTCTAGCAACTGCCTTGGATTTGAAATCCCAAAGACATATTGGGAGGCGGAAGTCTGGCAATGTGAGACTAGGCTACTTGTATTGTCTCAAACTGCCCTCACATAAGTTTGGAAAACATACTGTAGTGATATTGTACTACAAGTCACAGAAACCCTACAGTTTCCATACAAAGTACAGTACCTCCAAACTTTCACTAACCAGCTTTAGAAACTTGACTCTCCTAGAATCATTGAATCATGTGTACATCATGAAATATGAGTACACAGGTGTAAATTTTTACAGCGTGGCTCGGCAGTCAAGCCATCTAGGGGAGGGTCTGTGTGTCTGTCTATGTCCGAAGCTAATCTTTTAAAACAATGGACCGACCGCCAAATTCCTTATGCATAGTATGCAAGTATTTCCAGTCATTTGTTTTTCTTTTTTATACTTATTTTAAATATTTAACTTAAAATGTATAATGAATGTCAATGGGACTCTGATTGGGCTGAAACCTTGCCCATTTTTTTGTCATACATAGATATGTCATAGACTGTCACTGACTTCATAGAGGACTGACATCTGGCCACATGAAGTCCGAGATCCACATTGGAGCCAAGTCATTCCCATGTGGATCCCGATTCGTTTTTTTATTTGTCAACAGGTTATCAACTTGCCTCCATAAAAGCATCAGAAGTAGTGTATTGCGTTGTACAGTTTATTTATGGGATAAGGTGCCAGCCCTCTTTCATGGTGAATATCCAATTTGGGAATTTTGGAACATAATGATCAAACTTACTTTAAATAGTGCCATCTCTGAAGATGGCACTATTTTTTATTGGCACACCAATAAAGTGAACGCTTATGCGTTTCGGCTATGAGCCTTCCTCAGAGCATCTTTCTATACACCAGCACTATGACAGGAACATTGATAAACCCTTTCTAGAATGGAACGCAAAGTATAAGTGAAATTAATTAATTCATTTACAAGTACATACCGTAGTGGACCTATACACCTCTAAGCTTTACTAACCTGGAGAAACAGGAAAGGAAACCACAAGAATAGATCACCAACGCCTTGTGTTAGTGTCACCATGGTTACCAAGCAGCCGAGTGATGTCACTGCTGGTTCCTATGACAGCTGGGGTGAGGACAGGGGGGGTTCTTTGTCTCCAGGGCGAAAAACTAAAAACAAATATGAAAATGCACACGTCACTTTACCAGACCAGCTCCAAATGACAGACCGTTTTGTGTGTATTGGATGTTTTCTGTATTCATGGTATGTTGATGAATTGAATGATTTTCTCTATCAAGCAACTTTGATTGTAACTTGA
Organism: Gymnoscopelus microlampas; assembly: GCF_963454915.1. Taxonomy (NCBI): domain Eukaryota; kingdom Metazoa; phylum Chordata; class Actinopteri; order Myctophiformes; family Myctophidae; genus Gymnoscopelus; species Gymnoscopelus microlampas. Next base: position 40,741,930 of record NC_139947.1, on the reverse strand, counting down.
ACTTTAATATGGATTGCAGCAAAGGAAAGCTGGATTCTTTTAGACATGTGGGTCATGAAAAGCACTGGTACTTCACAACACTGTATAGGGATGGGACTGACACATTCATTGGCTTCTAGCTCTGAAAAAGGGCCTTCTTAAAAGCCAATTCTATAGATTAAGATGGATTTGTCCCTCCAATGAAGATTTTTATCGAAAAAGCCTCTGATATGAGACTGAGATTTGTTCAACACAGGTACCCTATTTCTTGGGTTGACTAAGCTTATAAAACTGCACTCCAAAACCCCAGATTGACTGTAACTATTCAGTACCAGCATTAACCCCCCCCCCCCCCCCCCCCCTTTCCAGATGTAGAATAAAAACTACTCTTTCGATCCCTTGATCCCCACCGTTCACTCCCTGTTCTTTTTTCGCTCTCTCTCTCAATCTCCCTCTCCCAGATAAATGGAGTGGACATTCAGAACAGAGAAGAAGCAGTCGCCATTTTGTCCAGAGAGGACAGCATCAACTTCTCCCTGCTGCTGACCAGACCTGACGTACAGGTGACTGATATAATTACATACTAGCTCATATACAAGTGGCACAGCTTGCATTCAAGTGACACATGACATACAGTAGCTGCGTATAGTACAGTAGCTCACATACAGGTTGACACATGACATGACATACTAGCTTACATACAAGTGACACATGACATAATAACTACATACTTGCTCACATATGATGCGAAGCCTGCAGAGCTAGTTCAGGCAGGCAACTCAAAGGAGCACCTGATCAGCTGATCAGTCACATGCTCTGCTGCTGCTTTGTGCTCTGCTCTATGAAGTTTTTTGTGTTCCCACCACCACTGCAGCATCCACCAGCGGGCTCTGTTTCTATGATTCCCTTATGTGGGTCTACTTCATTCGATTCCCTGTGAAATCTAGTCGGCAAATCATTTATTATAATTCATGCTTACAAGGAATGAATGAAATGAGACAGAGCCGTGACGCCAAATATGCTTAAATATTTATGCTCTATATATTTATGCTCAATAGATATATAGAATTAAATAAAGCAATTACAGTGACCCCCTAGCCTGGCTCCAGGCCATAGACCCCGCCCACTCACTGAGTGGACTGAAGCGTCACGCTTCAGTCTGATAATCAGGCTAGTGACCCCCATGACCCTTATATAGGCTTGTCGTATCACATGGAACAGAATGATGATGCAATAGGGGAAATAATATCATAAAGGTTTTTGTAAGAGATATTTCTAATTAGATGTGCTAAGATGATAACCAAATAGAAAACAAAGATACATAAAAATAGATAGAATAAAAATACAAATGCAACAGTATAAACAACCTTACTGCTGCATTTAAACAGCCAAACGTGCAAAGTATTCAAGGTACAATTAAGGCAACACTTAATATCACAAGGGATTAAAAATAATTTGTCAATCTACCAGGTCATTATGGATAGTGTCAGTATACTCAATCTACATACATCAGGATGGTTAAGTGGTGAGATCAAAAGAGAAAGAAACATCACATTGAAAGGAGAGATGTCCAAGTGCATGCATGGCTGTCAAAATCACTGTAGACTCTCTGCCTCTGTCTAATTATGTGACTGTCTCATGTGCAAAACACATCTGTGATAGGCTATCTCTTGACAAACCAACAGATATTTGCATTCTCAGTTGCCTATCATTAAAGTATCTAATGTAATGTTGTGTAAATCTGAATGTCATGAAACCTTTTTCAAAGTGTTTGCGTTCAACACGGCTTGGAAAATGATGCGCCTAAGATGGTGGCATTGTATTACTTAATTACTGTCTAAGACCTAGAAATAAGACGCGCAAAGTACGGCCCACAGAGTGTGTGACTCTGTGGGTCACAGACAACCATTTCTATGCATAGTGCTACAAACAAGGTATGTGAGAGGCTTTGAAAAGAAATGTTCACTTAAAATAGCTACATTTGTTTCCCTCACAATGAAATAAATAGATTTGAGATGTTTCCATATACCATTCAATTTTCTGTGCACTAGAAATACACAATACATTCATTACTCAGACCTTACAACTCTGTCTCTCTGTAATACCCACATAGCCGCCCAACAGGGCAGCAACCTACTTTACTAACCCACTTTGCTCTCATTCACTGCTGCCGTTTGTAGAGAGCAGTGCCCTACAAAAGACACACACACACACACACACACACACACACACACACACACACACACACACACACACACACACACACACACACACACACACACACACACACACACACACACACACACACACACACACACACACACACACACAGTAATTACTTTGTGTGTTTTAAAAGGTAACAGGTTGTGGCAAGGGGTAATAGTTCATATCTACAATAGCACAGTGAAATACTCAGTGTTGATTTCGCTCTGAGATTGTAACTGGACCCTTGCTGGTACTGGTTCCATGATACTGAGGATGTGCTGCTATTCAGGCAGTACTACTCTATTTGAGTGTGTGCTGGTATTACATTGAGTAATCTCAATGTAAAAACATCCCATCATCTCAATGTAAAAACATCCCATGACATCAATGTACAGTATTGTAAGTACATCCCATAACATCATCCCATAAGCTCCTGTGTGGGACACAGTGACACAGTGTTTGTGTGTGTGTGCCTGTGCATTCGTGTCCAGTGTGTGGGTGCATGTCTTTAAGTGGCACATAGGTGAGTGGTGCACTGTGCCTCCTGTTTGTGTTTAATTAGCGTAATTATGTGCAGCTTTGTGTTGCAATCAGATGCAGCTGTTTATGCCATGCTCATACAGACAGACACACACACAGACAGACAGACAGACACGCAATCACACAAAGTCACTTGTAGAAGAGGCCTGCATCGCTTAAAAATATTAAGGGGAATAAAATGTATTCAATGGTGAAAATATGACAATTACTGTGTAATATCCTCAGTGTTCATTTATGCTGTTGAAACACTGAAGTCTGAACAAATGTAGTCCTAAAATTAAATGAACACTAAGACTTTTACTGTGTACTGTACATGCCTGTGGTTTGGGGTCATTATGAGTGAGAGAATGAATGTTCATTTTCCCAGTTTAAAAAAATAAATCAATTTGTCACACTGTGATTAATGACATGAACTTGACCCAAACCTTCCACTTTTCCCATTACATGCAGTATAAGACACACTGGCTGTCCTCTAGCAGTTCCAACATACAGTACAAGCATTCTACTATGATAAACACACATGTGCGCATGCACACACACACACACACACACACACACACACACACACACACACACACACACACACACACACACACACACACACACGCACACACACACACACGTGTACGTACGTACGCGCACACACACACACACACACACACGCACACGCGCACTGCGTGTTGATGAATGTTCACCAGTATGACACTGGGTCCCAGTGTGTTCATACCTGCTGAGTAAGTAGGAAAAGCAGAAGCTGAATATTTATATACATGTCAGCCCTCTCTCTCACACACACACACACACACACACACACACACACACACACACACCTCGAAGTGTGTGCATAATTAAAGCACACACACATGCATTAGGATGCACACATACAGGCAGCAACGCACATGCAAACCTGCACACACCCATGCGCACAATCACACATGCATATGACTTGTTTATGACCACAGACCTACGGTACGCGTGTGCGTGCGTGCGTGCGTACACACACACACACACACGCACACACGTCAGCCAGTAGAATGAGCTATCAGTCATCATGACAGCTATTTAGACAGCTGTGACATTTCAGCCAATCACTTCACTGGTATAGAACAGGAAATGACAGACAGTTTAATGACTTCAGCAAAAAAA
>NC_139947.1:40650362-40737860 GCF_963454915.1 Gymnoscopelus microlampas | reverse complement strand
AAGTGTCCTGCTTCTCTCTCTCTCTCTGTTTTCCTCTCTCTTCTCTCCATTCATCTGTATATCCCTCTAGTTTCATGAAACTTAATTAACACACTCTCTCTCTCTCTCCCTCCAGAACCCGGGGGAAGCAGAGCAGGCCGAGAAAGCGGCTCTTGAAGGAGAGGCAGAAGGAGGTTTCCACTCCTCCGCATCTCCCCACCTCCCCTCTTACTTCCAGCTGTGCAGGGGAATAGGAGAGGGAGGACGAGGCAGAGGTACAGCTCACATTTACATAACGCTTCATTTATACTCCTCCATGGTATGACAGTGTCACGTGCCGAATACAGTTGCTTGATAAATATCCCCAACGTCATTGAAATCCTCTGTGGGGCATCCGGCTTGGCCCGGCGTTCCAACAAACACAATTGGCTGTGTTCACGGTCGCAGTACAGGTCGCTGTTCAGTGGGGAGCTGAACCGAGAACAATAGCATGTACCTCCGCAAGCATTAGAAGTTAAAAGAAGCAGACCAGCAGGGTCACGTGTATCGGAGGTGACACGTGCTTCCCTACCAACTTCCCAACCAGTGCTGGTCTGCAGCAACAAGGGATTGCAAGTACAATGGGAATGGGGATTTATAATGACTAAAAAGGGAGAGTTAAATAGAATATAAAAATGATTACGCATAAAGCTGTAAAGCTGATAGGAAGGAGATTTGATCATTGCTTAAGAATGTGTGAGGAGTGTTGGGGCAATACCATGTTGTACTATGGACATTATTCTTTAAAAAAGAAAAAATTCAAACATGGAAGGCATCTGTGTCATTTTAACCACTTTAACCATTATTTTACACTTTGGCTATTCAAAAATAGAAGATATACAAGCTCACAGCGCGTCACTTTGTGCCGCACTATGAGCTTGTACATCTGCTAAACTACAGTTTTAACTCAAATCTTTGCTTTTGGGGGTCCCTGAAACAAAATATTTTTGAGTTGGGGTGTCCGCGGACAAATACATATCATTTTGGGGGTCCTTGACACGAAAAAAGTTTTAGCACCACTGATATATATACAGTGGGTTTTTCAGAAAACTGCTGGGATTTTGAAGAAATTTGTAGAATCTGCCTCAGGTCTTAATGGGTTAAACATTACCACATGCATGCATTCTATCTCCTATTCTACCCTCTTAATATATATTTTTTTACATTAATTGTTTTACTTCGCCTCATCTGATTATCACCTTATGTCACGGTACTGTATATTATCTGATCCGATCTAATCTAATATTATTTAATTATATTATTTTAGGTGCTGTGGGTTGCGCAGGCGATTTAGGAAGACAGGCAGGAGGTGACCAAGATGAGATAGGAGAGGACGGAGTGGGAAGAGGAGAGGAGAAGGAAGATGAAGAAGAGGAAGATGGAGAGACATCCCCACCTGTCCCTCTCCCTCCTCTCCTCAGTCTAGCTCCTTTTCTCCTCAGCCCCAACAGCCAGGAGCTAGACAGCGGGCTCGGACGCACTGATGACAGCACACGGTACGAGGAGTCATCTGAACACGACCTGCTGGGGGATCAAACCAGCGCCTGTAACACCAATACCACCAACACGCCTGGCAGTATGAGGAAGTTCAGGCCTGGACACAGTCCCAGGTACAATGTAACACTTTAATTATTGTTTATTTGACTTCAATGTATTCATTTTGACTACTAACTAGTCTAGATTATTTTAGTCATTAACATCTAACATAAACGTTTAGATAAGTTAAAGGCGTGAGAAAATCTCAACTAGTTCACATCTCAGGTACAACTAAACATTTAGTCTAGTTTAGTCTAGCACGTTTGACTCCATGTTTACAATTTAGGCCGACGCTCTTAATCCAGAGTGATTTACAGTAAGCAAGGTAAACACAGGGTAATACATCAAATCCATAGAAATAGTAATCTAGGATCATAGGTAGACCAAGAACAGTATAATGTCAACAAAAAAAAATCAACATAGAAACTATACACACCATAGGATGCCAGGTCTACAAATGAACCTGGCATCTGTCTACATAATGCTATCTAAATTACATTTTAGCCTTTGCATAAGCCTGGTCATCAAGGCTAGGGCAAGTGCTACTGGCTAAGGTGGGTGAGTCTTCAGATTACGGCGGAAGATTGGGAGTGAGTCTGCAGTTCTAACTACCCACTGCAAGGGGGAGTTCGTTCCACAGTTTGGGAGCCCGAAGGGAGAAGAGTCTGGGACCTGTGGAGCGTTGTCCCGGATGTTTTATGAGGGAAGGTTCTGACAGCTTCCCTGTGCTAGCTGATCCGATAGGGCGGGAGGGGTTGTAGGGTTGGATCAGGCTTTGAAGATATAGGGGTGTCATGCCTTTGGTTGCTTTGTAGGCCAACATCATGTTCCTCTGTTCACCAGGCCCAGTCCAAGACCCAGCCCAGGTCTAGGCCCAAGCCCCAGACCGAGCCCCAGTCCTGGGCATAATCGCGGGGACACCACCCCGCCTCTGCTCCACCTACACCTGCGAGACCTGCAGCTCAGCTCTGACTCCATCCTCAGCCTTGACTGGGGGCCAGGTGGGGCAGGGTACAGCCCCCACCACCACCAGGTAATGAATGCGGATGATAGCAGTGATGGAAGAAGTACTCACATGTTTTACTTCAGTAAAAGTATCAATACTGCGATGTAGATAATACTCTGTTACAGGTAGAAGTCCCGTATTCAAAATGTACTTGAGTAAAAGTACAAAAGCATCAAAATATACTTAAAATACCAAAAGTTAAAGTACTCATTGAATGTCCCATTTCACAAGTTCAAAATGTATACAAAATATTTTGAAAATAGCAGACGCTTTGTGAGCTTGTAGATCTGCTATTTTCAAATGGACAAAATATATATAGCGCATATATAGTGGTTAGTGTGTTTTGTAATAATCACAATCCACAAAGTAACTAGTAGTTCATATAATTGTAACGGAGTAAAAGTGCAATATGTTTTTATGGGATGTATTGGGGTAGAAGTTAAAGTATTGAACATTGACATTGTAAATACTGAAGAAAGTAAAAATACCTCAAAATTGTACTTAAGTACAGTATGTGAGTACATGTACTTAGTTACTTTACACCACTGGATGATAGTACTTACAGAACAGTGATACTACTGAACGTTGCAACTGACGATATTACTGATAACGACACTGCTGATAATAATACTGCTGATTATGAAACTGATAGTTTACTGCTGACAATGATACTGACAGTGCTACTGCTGATAATATTACTGATTCTGCTGATAATTATACTACTGGAAGTGATACTACTGCTACTGAATAGTGATAGCCTACTATTGATACCGATACTACTGACAGTGATACTACTTATGATAGTTAAAGGTAGAGCAAGTTACATTTTCTGGACAAAAAAATTAATAATTGTATATATATCGTGATAGTAATCATCGCTATATAGTGTTTGATCAGTAGCAGGGGTCTCCCCGTCTCTACAGCTCTTTAGTAAACGGAAAATATATTTTCAGGTGAGTTGCAAATCCCATCCAATCAGGAGAGAGTACCCATTTATCAACTTCAATTTGGTAGTGTTCTAGATCCAATTGTGTCTGCTTATTTCTTTGTCATCACTTCCAATCTCACTTGTTTTTCCTGCAACATGTAATGTACTGTATAGGAACAAACACAGAAGCACCTGGGAGGAAGTGGACTAAGAAAGAGGAGGAGCCACACCGAGTTCCTGTTTTAAACAAAAAAGGAGGTGGTGCCCCCCAGAGGCAACCCTTTGATTGCCTAATACCTGACCTCCGTTTCTTTTCTTTTCTTCCACTCCTACAGCAGCACCACCTGGCCATGCTGATGATGATGCCAGGACTGACGGAGGAAGAGTGCGAGCGCTACCGGGAGCTCCTGGAGATCAAGTGTCAGTACGAGAGGAGGAGTGTCAGAGGACAACGGCGAGACCAAGCAAAAAACAAACAAGGAGAGGAAGTCAGGACAGTGGAGAGAGAGCAGGAGACGGCAGGGGTGGATGCGGAGGGCAACAACGTGGAGGAGGAGACAGAAGTGGAAGGAGGAGAGGAGGAGAGAGGAGAGCAACAGAGAGAGGACCAGTCGTGGTCACCCTCTCCGGTGGTGGTGGTGGTGGTGGACGAGAACTGCAACGAGACGCTGAGCCAACACGAGATGGCCCTGATCGAGGAGGAACTGCGCCACCTGGAGTTCAAGTGCCGCAACATCCTGCGGGCCCAGAAGATGCAGCAGCTGAGAGAGAGGTGTCTGAAAGCCTGGATGATGGAGGACGATGCTGGGGGTGGAGGGGGAGGAGGAGGAGGGGCTGATGCAGGTACTCGAGAAATGTCTTCTCATGTCTTTATTGTCCTCCTTCGTCAGTCTAGACTGGCTCATGAAGGAATTGATTTGTAAATATATACTGCAAATATATACTAAATATGATTTTTACAAACAGTGTATAGTATGACGTTATACTTATATAATATATATATATATATATATATATATATATATATATATATATATATATATATATATCAGGTTTGTTTGTTACTTCGCTAGGACTCATTTTCTCGCTAGGACAATTCTTTTTTCATTGTGGTCTTCAGCTGTCTCCATAGCTAAATTAATTCTGGGAAACGAAATGTTCAGGTTCAGACATCAATGAAGATGAGCCTCATCATCATGAGTTGTCGGCCATTAACGAACTGCCAGAGAGAGAGAGGCCAGAGGACAAGGACAGCACCAGCGCCTACAACACCGGAGGAGAGAGCTGTCGGAGCACGCCATTGGTCAGCACTGAACAGATCCCGCCCCTTCAGGAGGAAGAAGAGGGAGGAGGAGGAGGGGAAGGGGGAGGAATGCTCTTGTCTCCTCCTCTCCTGCCCTCCCTTGGCCGCCTCCCACCGCTCAACTCCCCTCTCGCCCTGCGTCGGCGGGGGAGGGACGGAGAGGAGAGAGAGAGGTGTCACTCCAGCATCAACTGCTCATATTCTCCCAACACATACCGCAGGTACCGGACAGCCAATGGCGAAAGGGCCGGAGGCTCAAGCTCCACCCCTTCCACACCGTCCAAATTCAGGTATCACTTAAACGTTTTAATTTGAATCATTTCTGATAATAATAAAATCTGGACATAAGTTACGATTCATAAGCTGTTTAATTGCAACTATACATTTATGTCCACAGAGAGAGATAGGAATAGTGTAAACCCGTTCTGCTATTCTTGAGATACTTGTTCTAGACTGGCTCATGAAGGAATTGATTTGTAAATATATACTGCAAATACGTATATACTAAATATTATCATCAGCTTTTTACGAACAGGGTATAGTATGACATTATACTTGGTGGACGTCACAAACGCAACATGCAGACCTCCGATCCGCACCAAACTTGCCACAAACCCTGTTCAGGGGTCTGCCATCAGAACACCAGGGGCCCCATGTTGCCCCCAGGGTGCCACAGGCACACCGTTGCTCAGATCCGCACCAAACTTGGCACAAACGTTGTTCAGCCCATATGCACATATGGGCCACTACAGCAGGGTTTAACACTTCAAATGGCCATAACTTGGTGACCATTACTCTGATCAACGCAATATAGGGCTGGATTTGAGCATCGGAAAATCTAGTACAGTACGTATTTATCAAGATGTAATAATTGTATAAAATGTAACATTGTTGTCTGTTACGGCGTATCATTAGGTCTCTGAGCAGAGAGCCAGGATGTAATTCAACAAGGGGCTGGGCCGATGGAGGGCAGGCCTCCAGAACTGGTAGGTATCTGAAGCTGTGGTTTCTGGTGCCATTCATTATTTAGTTTGCTTTATTAGTTAATTAGGGTATTTCATAAACTTATGAATATATTTTTATTTATATAGTACATTTTAACCATACATTAAATAAAAACAACACACTTATTACACTCACAGGTGGTGCCACCAACAGGACTGGAGGTGGAAGTGCAGAATCCAGCCCATATCTCACGCGGCGTCATCAACAGACTTACAGCAAACCTCTGGAGCGCTACCAGAGCTGCATTGCCCTGCCCTCTGAAGGCCTGGTCCACCCTCTGGACAGAGTTACAGACAGAGAGAGGGCAGAGGGCGAGGACAGAGAGATGGGGACAGGAAGCAGTGGTCCGGCCAGTCCTAGGAGTGTGAACAGTGCCCCCTGTGGACTGGAGGATCACCACCACCATACTAGTGCCTCGCGGCTGGGCCTGGCCTTGCCTCTGGGGTTGTCACACTCGGCACCTTCTGGGTCACCTCAACGCATGGAGTGGAAGGTACATGTAACAAACACTTACACATGCACAGACAAGTCTCAATGCAAGGTAGATGTATGTATATTACTTTCGGGGACAAAAGCCATAGGCACATTGGACAACAACCTGATGTGCCTGCTTTGGTGTTTCCATGACAATGCTAAAGGTTGTTCCTTTATTATTTGTCAGTGAATAAATGCTGCTACCGTTAGAGATATTTCTGATCTAGTGGCATGATGTTCGCCTGTGGAATCTGAGCTCTGTAGTCAGCTCAAATCATGCTGTATTTGTTCCTTCGCCCATCAGCTCATGCAGCTTCACAAACCAAATCAATTTCAAAGTATGCGTGTCCAGATGCTGCGAGACCTAGTGCATCCATGGTTACTGAGTGAGAACAAAGTGTGCATTTGAAAATGCATGCATCCGGTGATGTATATACCAGAGAGTGTACACATTTGTACACATTTGTTCATACAAATGTATGGAAAGATGGAGCATGGAGTATCTACAGTGTATTAGTTTCTCCTCTAAAGGTCACATACTGTATGGACACGCTCACACACATTCTTCACATGCTTCAGTGATGGAGAATAAGGTAAAAGATGGTTCTAAATGTCATCATGCCAGAGAAAAACAGAAATGTGCAGTGCACTCATACACACGTGGATGTACTGTATATACACACATGCTACACTTTGTAGCATGTGAAACACAAACACTCCACAAATGGAGTACTTGACAAAAGCCAAGTGTAGGCACTGTATAATATGAGGATTCAGTTGTTTATATATTATATAAAAAATCACACCCTGTGTGAAGGTAGCAGCGCCTTTGATACATTTTGTCATCGATATGTGTTTATAATGTGTTTATAGCCATGTGTCACGTGAAGCTTGACCAATCACTTTGTTGACGGGTCTGACCAATCACTTTGTTGACGGGTCTGACCAATCAGAACGTTGACGGGTCTGACCAATCAGAACATTGACGGGTCTGACCAATCAGAACGTTGACGGGTCTGACCAACCAGAACGTTGACGGGTCTGACCAATCAGAACGTTGACGGGTCTGACCAATCAGAACGTTGACGGGTCTGACCAATCAGAACATTGACGGGTCTGACCAATCAGAACGTTGACGGTGAACACGGACAAAGTCAGGTATAGAGCAGGATCCGCTCTATACCTAAAGGTATAGAGCGGCTAGCGCCGCTAAAAAGATAGAGATACCACTAGAGTGGAGGATAAATACATGTCTATCAGAGAATATGAAATACTGTTTCTATTGTACGGTACATGTCACCCACCTACAGAAACACACACAGACACACACAGGAGTTAACGGTCAATAAGTATCTGTATAGGAATTGCACACACACGCCTTTTATAATAGCTTCTTCTTCTCTGGTGTGCAGGTGAAGGTTCGTAGTGATGGGACTCGCTATGTGGCCAAGCGTCCAGTGAGAGACCGGCTCCTCAAAGCCAGAGCAATGAAGATCAGAGAGGAACGCAGTGGGATGACCACAGACGATGACGCTGCCAGCGAGATGAAACAGGTACAGCAGGAAGACAACACCATGACACCAGACTCTCTAAGGGTGACGATGTCGGTCAGTCGGTCCACATTGTGGGAGACTGTATGTGGAGGCACAGATGGCCATTCAGTTTAGTTTAGTGTCTTTTATTCTGCTCTCACAAATTAACAGAAAATAAATTCTTTGCTCACAGACTAACCATCAGGCTTTCCACCACGGAGGAAAGCCTGGTGTTCATTCTAAAACTGAGCTGTGTGATCCGGTTTATAAAAAAGGGGGAAATAATTTTGTTCCGGTGGTGTGTTGTTTTTGTTCCCCACATAATGCGAATCAATTAGTTTAGCCTCGATAGTCGTGCTATGAATTAGAATAAAAGACACACCAAACGATTATTATATCACAAGAAACAAAACGATTACACCAAACTTAACACATTTTAAACTAGGTGAATCATTTGGGAGGTGTACGGCGCCGGAGGTTCCGGTCGTGTGTTCCGGCCGCCTGATGACGTTAAGTTATTTCCGCTCCAGACCGTATCAGGAACCCGAAAATTATATTGATCCCAGGCTACTCACAGGCTGGTCCCAGTCTTTCACGGTTAAGTCAGGACAAAGGATAGTTAAAAGGGCTGCCCAACTGAATTAAAAGCCACACCTTCAAGCAAACACAGGTATATAATATTATAATCAAATGATATATCAAAAGGAGAAGTCGAGCCAAAAGAGAGGAGAAGCTACTGATCTAAGAGAAACATTTAACAGTGTTCAATTCACGAAAGTACACAATTTTCAGTCACCGAACTCATTAAACTTTAAACTCAACTACTCAACTACTCAACTTCAACGAACATACAGTATGTTGAAAACAACTGCAGAGGATGACCCCTACTGATTTTGGTGACACGATAGCCTTTCATCTAGCACCAACATTAGGTGAAATATTCCACTTGCTCACATTCTACTCCCAATTAACCTACATTGAAAACTGCTTGCTGGATTGCATTCGAATCCAGCTGTCTTCTAGTGTGGCAGTCTCGGTTGCTGGCAACTGCCCAGTACAACCACAGTCTTCTTGTGTTGTCTGGCATCTGCCAAATATAAATACATTATTATATATTGTTCGATAACTAAGTCCCCTGACATGTAGCTAAAACCTCAAATCCATCACTTTTAATTTCCTACACTTAAGCAGTCACTGTGTATAAGAAATAGATGTGAATGTGACTCTTACTGCTCACCATGTTTCCACTAGGGGCGCTACTGGAGCAAAGAGGAGAGAAAACAACAGCTGCTCAGAGCCAGAGAATACAGACGAAGACGGGAGTTCATGATGCAGAGCAGACTGGATTACCTGAAAGGAGACAGGTGGGAAGTTAATATAATCCTATCGACTTTAACCCATTGAGACCTGAGGCCCATTCTACAAAGATGCCTTCTAAATTAGTAGTTCTCAAACTTTTTCGTGCCAAGGACCCCCAAATTGATATATACTGTATATTTGGCCGCGGACCCCCATCTGAAAATGTTTTGTGCCAGGGACCCTCAGAGGAGAAGATTTGTGTTAAAAAGTGTCTGCTCTTGAACACTTTCAAGATTTTTCAAAAAGGTAAAAAAATAGTAGATGTACAAGCTTTCTTGGTCTTAATGGATTAAACAAAATGTATTTTAATGTTTATTTAAAACACATACAGTAAGGGTGCCGGGTGGTGGCTCAGCTATAGTGAACGGACCACATGCTCCTTGTTGTGCCTTGAGTCACGAGGACCCAAGTTCGAATCGGACTCATGACTTGCATGTCTTCCTTCTCTCTCAAATCAGTTTGTCTCCGTCTCTCTACAGTCATACACTATGAAACAAATAAAGCACATTTGTGGGAATTCTGAGCATGGCTGTAACAATGTTCGATCACCTGTCAATTCTCCTCATCATTACCCCCGCACACTCCTTCCCTCTACCTCACCCCTAACTCCATCTCCTCTACCTCACTCCTACCTCCATTTCTCTACCTCACCCCTGCCTACATCCCTCTACCTCCCTCCCTCACCCTAATTCTGATTTGCCCATTCCCAGGGTGATGGACCAGTCCTCCTCAGCAGCAGGTGGTGCTGAAGAGCCCAGGTCATACCCACAGCAGGAAATACCGACCAACAACATCCTGCTGCTGAGCCAAAGGAAGGTCTCAAAGCGGAGAAACCGTCGTATCCTTGACAACTGGATCACCATTCAGGAACTGCTGTCTCATGGATCCAGATCTCCAGATGGAACCAAGATTTACAACCCACTACTCTCTGTCACCACAGTCTGAGAGGAGAGGGTGCTTATAGCGACTAGGTGATTGTACATGGGCAATTGACATGATGTATATAATGGGAATGCACAGGACTCTTGAAGATGTTACCACTTAACTTTTGTAAGATGAATTCGCTGGTTAACAGTGAGAGGAGTGGAGAAGGAGGAAAAAGAGGGTTGAGACAGCCTCAAGAATGCACGGCTCTAAAGAAGGAGCAATGCTGAACCAAATCTAATGAGATGGATGCAGGTGTTCCTTTTTAACACCTTTCATAAACACTGAATGCAGTCTGGAAGGAGGCACTCTGAAAGGGGAGACAGGCTCAGACTTTCTTTGAACTCATAGTAGACGGCAGGATGTTGTGATTAGACTGACCAAAAGGTCACAGGTTTGATTCCTTTGGCCATAGCCAACATGCCCTTACCTGGAATTGTCCTTGAGCAAAGCACCAACCTGCCCTACCTTTCCTTTGACCCCTCTGGTGAAGTGATCACAGACAGTGTTTCATACAGAATGATATGAAGGAACTACTTTGTGTGACACTGTGTGGAAGTTCTTCTCAAGAGAGTGTCTAGAGAAAAGGAAGGAGTTGAAAGATCTCAGTGAAATAATGTAACACTGAATCGCCTCCTCAGACTCTTGGTGTCTTTTTTCTTTTAATCTACTGTAACAACAAATGAGGTAGAGGATTGCCTCTCTAGGCTTACAGAGAAGACTTAAGAATTATCTTGGTTTTAATCTAAAACATCTGGAAAGACAGATGGTGTTGAATGATACAAAAATGTCCTAAAATACATTATCGACACATCTGGTTCAACGGTATCTCATACTCTAACACAGTACTACTGACACACTTGGTACAACAGTACCTCTCATATGGTAAATGGAATAGTGCATTGCATGGGTCTTCAACAGGGGGTCCGGGACCCATAGGGGGTCCTTAGAGTTACTACAGGGGGGGGGGGGCACATCTTTGTGTGATAGGAACTTTCTGAGGAGAGATTTTGCCAAAAATAGCAGATCTACAAGCTATTTTTGGCAATGAGGTTTGGTGTAGAGGTAAAAAAGAGCAGACCAGGTACAGTCTACAGAGCCAAAGGTCAGGTTTACTATGTATTGACGGTTTAAGTGGTTAGATGTCTGAAAATACTCATTAACATGAATCCAACAAACACTGATGACAGTGCTGTCAAACAAGTGTATGAGGCTATATGAAATCTATGAAAAACAATGTTATACAATATGTAGTGTGGGGGTCCCTGCTTCATCTCTCTCTAAGCTAAAGGGTCCTTGGCCTGAAATACGTTGAAGACCCCTGCAATAGACATTGATCTGTCAGTGTATGAATTCAAAGTTCATAATATGAATTTTCAATATTGCGTATATGCACTGGCAGTAATGTTTCAGCTGTGGAGGACATTGTGTCCAAAGTTATTGTGAAGCAGGAATGTTGCCCTGAGTTGAGTTAATGCATGAAATAAATGAGAATTACTGAGAATTATTGAACTTTAGACATACATTCTTGAGAGTGAAAAGTGTATTGTACAAAGACTGATTTTCCACAGGAGTGTGTGCAGGCGCTGAGTAATGCTACACACCTGAAAGATAATAAAGTATTAACATTAAAGATTAAATGGGAAATTGTTTCTTTCTATGTGTTCTCACAGAGTCCAGTTAACACTGATGTTTACAGCACAGCTTAATGCCAAGCCATCTAGAACAGGGTTTGTACTGTATGTACTGTATAGTGTATGTATCTAGTCTGTAGACCAATGACAGCCCACACAAAACAGAACCACTTCTGGCAATAACCAGGTGCAGCATGAACTAAAGTAAAGGGCCATCGCATGTAATATGATGAAAGTGGTTACATTTAGGTATGGGATAAGTGTGGTTACTCATATCTGGCACTTAGTTTTGCACAGTTGGCACCAGGCTCGACCATAGAGATAAAAAGAAAACCATAGAGGCAACATGTCATTAGGTGTAAATGGAACCTATAATAAAAGAGGCTTATGTTGTCATAATAATCCTTAATTTTCCTGTACTGATTTTTTAAATTCAAATTAACTCATTCACTGTCAAGGACAACTTTTACGACTTTTTTTTCTCCAAAGGGCCACACTGCCAAGGACGATTTTGACCTTTTTTTTGGGGGGGGGGGGGGTGTTTCCACTAGATGGTGCTCTTTGCTATCACATGAGTGACCATTTCATCCCCAGATGCACGCAGAACTAGGAGATGACGTGATCCCAAGATTTACTGCTCCATTCACTTCCTGGTTAACGTATTTGGGAAATCGTCTGTATCTTGCCTCCTGTGTTTTACTATGTATTTTTGACGAGACATGCTATTTGCAACGGCCTATAACAAGTTAACAGGGGGTCGTGATTACATTTTATTGTAATTGTTTCACGGAAGCACAGTGAAGCACAGTGAAACCCCCCGTGATTAGCAACCATCGATCATACTGGAGATAAATATTCTGTGACAACTTGAAAAAGTAAGAAAATCGCTTGCAGTGAAAAAATTGCTGGCAGTGAGTGATTCGTTTATTTATTCCAGCAGTGAAAGAGTTAAGGAAACGTCTAGAATGAACAAAAAAGGTCAACATTTGATTAGAGAGAGAGATTAGAGAGAGAGATTAGAGAGAGAGAGAGAGAGGGGAAGTGTGTGTGAGAGAGACGGGTAGTTATGTTTCTTATCTCCCAGGATAACAATTGACAGTTTAAGGAAGTTCAAATACTTTCTAAACGGTAGACACATTTACAATCACAAACAGATTTTAAGAACGGTGTTTTAAAATGAATATCAGACATGTTCTGCCCTGCTGCCTCATCCTTGGTAAGTGTATTATTATCTGTCCATACAGTATGTGTAAACGTCTTTATGCCTCCAACTGATTCATTTGTCAGTCTCTGTTTACAGTATATTATGTCCATCTGTCTGTCTTTCTCTCTACAGTATATTTGAGTCTATTATTTATCTGTCTGTCTTTCTGTCTCTGTGGTCGGTCAGAGCCAGGGTCGGTCTGTGTGTGTGTGTGTGTGTGTGTGTGTGTGTGTGTGTGTGTGTGTGTGTGTGTGTGTGTGTGTGTGTGTGTGTGTGTGTGTGTGTGTGTGTGTGTGTGTGTGTGTATTTTCTATCTGTCTAGCGTTTGAATATGACCTACTTTCTACCACTTGATCATGATCATCAACTGTTCACGTTTGTTCCACAGCTCTGTGTGGAGTCACTCTACAACGACAAGTCTTTACAGTAACTGAAGGAGAAGACCTTACAATTGCATGCAGGTTCTCAACAGCTGGTGATCTGTTCAAGTCCTTCTGTAGAGGAACATGCACTACAGATCTCATTAGAACAGCTGACTCCTATGCTGTGAATGGTAGATACAGTATTGAAAATGAACAAGGTGGATTCTTTGATGATGGTGTGTTTCATGTAACCATCAAACAAGTGAGAAAGTCTGACACAGGGACATACAGGTGTGGTGTGGACAGAATATTCGCTGGAGATTCAAATGAGGAGATTCGGATCACAGTCCTAGATGGTGAGTATAAACGTAGAATATAATGGAATGCTCAGAGAAAGGTTGCCAGGTACACACCCACCATGTTGGAGGAGAGAAGGCTAAAGGAGAGAGTGTGAGCTCATTCTTAAAAAAATAAAAATAAACTAAATATCAGCATTACTAGACATAATATATGATTTTATTCTGCTTATTGTATGTTTTCTACACGTACCTCAATAAAGCAATGTAATTACTATTTAATTTGATGTCCAGTCATGTATGTATTTACTTGAGTAGTGTAGAGTACACTGTAAAACAGACACATTAGCAAGGTTAACAGGTACAATCCCACAATGTTGGAGGAGAGACAGCAGAAGGTGCGATTGTGATGTCATTCCTCAGCAACAAACAAAACTAAGGGGAAAAAAACTGAAATTATTGTATTAAACAAATATTGAATTAAACTCATTTGAATTGTATGCATTTATTTCTTGTGTAAGAGTAAACTATAAAATGGACAAATTAGCTGCCGTTAGAATCTCACTCGCTGCTGTTAGACTCGCACCTTCCATTCATTATCATCATCATCGTCTGCATTGTTGTTATTATTGCATTAACTTAATATTATGATGATATTCACAGCTCCAACCATCACTGCTCGTCCTCCATTGGTTCCATCTCCAGATGGAACAGTCTCTACAGCCACAACAGGACCAGATGGTTCTGTAACGGTCTCACCAGCTGTCTCTGAACCCTCTACACCTTCTGTAAGAGAGGAAAACTCCTCTCCAGATGCAGGTAAGAACAACATGTCTGTCTGTCTGTCTGTCTGCTGTGCTTTTTGTTCGTCTGTCTTCGTGTCTGATTGGCTGGTAGACTGCCTGCCTGTTTGTCTGCCTACATAATGAGCTGTCTAGACATTAACTAGGCTGTTTTTCTACCTGCCTAGTTGGCTGATAGCTTGTCTGTCTACCTCATGGGTTGTTTATCTGTTAATCTACCCGTCTGTCTACCTAGAGTAGTGGGTTGTTTATCTGTTAATGTACCTGTCTGTCTACTAATGGATTGTTTATCTCTTAATGTACAGTACTAGTCTAATAGTCTGTCTGTGTCTCATTCAGTAGATACGTTTTCACAATTCTGTTGTGATAACTTCCTCTAAACTTTCATAACGGTTGTAATGTGATGATGTAATCCCAAGGAACCATCGTCTATGTTACTGTGGGACTGGTTGTCATGATCACCATGCTGACATTGGCTATTGTGATCTACTTCAGGACACGAACCACAAAACCACCTGGTAACACACAAACAGACACGTACTTGTGCATGCACACACACACACACACACACACACACACACACACAAACACACACAGAGAGATATATTGCCTATAAGCAACCTCCGCTTTGCTTCAAATCGCCCTAATTGGTAAGATAGGAGTCCTAGCTCTGAAAAAGAACATTCCAGGGATGATCTAAGTAAGCAAAACAAGTGATCAGCTAATTAACTATTTCTAAAGGTTGTACTGTGAATCACTGAACGTGAAGAACTGATACACTGTACAGGATGTATATTTGTCTGAATTGTGTAATAAAGCTAAATCTGTGTTTTGCAGAACCTTCCAACTCTTTCATAGAGCCAGTTTATGCCAAAGCCAGAAAGGTGAGTTTGAGAGGTGTCTCACCAATTGTGTACAGAGCAAAATCCTGAGTGTAAAAAAAAAACAATGTGTGTGTGTGTGTGTGTGTGTGTGTGTGTGTGTGTGTGTGTGTGTGTGTGTGTGTGTGTCCGCGCGCACATGCACAAGTACGCGTCTGTTTGTGCGTTACCAGGTGGTTTTGTGGTTTGTGTCCTGAAGTAGATAGTCAATGTCAGCATGGTGATCATGTCAACCAGTCCCACAGTAACATGTGTTTGTGTGCGTGCGTGTGTTTGCGCGTGTGTGTTGGAAATTAACTTTACAAAATATCCTATGGCTACTAGCAGAGACTGAAACGGATCACTCTTATTTGCTCCTAGCCTGAAGATGACCCGGCCAACATGACTTACTCTGAAGTTCAGTTCCACAAAAAGACAGACGTCCATCCAAACCATCCACCTGCCGAATCCAGTGACTCTACTGTGTACTCTACTGTCAAATTAGCTTAAGATGAGCTTCAACAGCATGGATATCTCAGACTAAAAATTACTAGAAAGGAGCGCTCAGCAGAGTGCAGATCTCTGTCAGGCAGAAGGGTGTAATTTAGTTTTTCACTGCATATCTATAGTAGCTCTACCCTCCTATTTTACATTTCCATTTGATCAAAGTACCTGGTCAAAGGCAGAATGTGACATTGGCAGTAGAATGTGTGGCATTGTGTATCAGATGAGGTGTGGTTATAATGGAGCCAGAGCATGTGAGCGGAGCGGAGCGGGTGAAAATGCCGCTCCGCGCTCCAGGGGGCTGAAATACCGCTCGCTATTCGCTCATGTTAAACCCCCCCGCTCTCCGCTCCCCGTCGCTCCTCGCTCACGTTGATTTGCGCAAATCTCGCTCCACGCTCCGCTCAAACCGGGTCGCTCAACAGTAAAAAAAAAGAAAAGAAAAAGAAAGTAGAAATTCTAATGACATCTCGGTGCGCTGTGCACTGCTGCTGTCTGTGTGTCTCTGAGTCCGTGCGACCGGGCATGCTCAAACATTCGGTGCGCGGCCCCCGCGAGGGCGGCCTGGAGCGGGAGGCTCTGAGTAGCGCTCCAACCTTTTTATAACCCGCTCCGCGCTCACGTCAAAATCGCGTCGCTCCGCTCACATGCTCTGAATGGAGCATACATTTAGTTTTGTTCATACATTATATATTTATTATATTTTAAGAAATAAATCAAATCAAGTTGAATGATTTACATTTGGTGCTGTAATTCCAAATAGGGCCACTGTGTATTGCTACAAAGCCAATAAATGACATCTCCTGTAGCTGTGATGCCAGGTGACACACAAGCCACTTCCAGTTCTTTCACCACAAAAAAAGCACCTTTCAGGGGGGGATAATGGGATCATCTCAAGCAATCATAATTCCAGCTAAAATGTAAAAAGCTCAACATTCTGTATGTCCAAATTGTCTACTTGTAGGCTAATTGATTGTCTGTCTGTTGTACGTTTCCCCAATTTGGAGTCTATTTAACACATTAAAACGAAAAAAGAAAGCATCTGTGTCATTTTAGATTTTTGCGGTGGCTATTCAAAAATTGAAGATATACAACAGGTCAACAGCAATGGCACTGATGGAGTTAACAGAGGAGATCACCAACTGTATTGATAGCCAGAAATATGTCTTAGGAGTATTTATATATTTGAAAAAAGCCTTCGATACCATTAATCATGAAATACTAATACAAAAAATGGAAAGATATGGTATAAGGGGTTGGCGTTAAACTTTTTGTTTAACGCCAACCCAAAATGTTTATTTTAAACATCAATGATATTTTGTCAAATATGTTGACATTTTGTTCAGGGGAAACTCCACAACAGCTTTTGGAGGTCACCACTACAGAAATTAGTAAATTAAAACATTGGTTTGATATAAATAAATCGTCATTAAATTTAAACAAAACTACGCTTATGTTATTTGGAGAATAATGATTCTGCTCTGCTGATGTCCCATGAGGATCAAGCCACTCTGGAGAGCTCCCTGAGTGAGGAATTGGCCAATGTCAACTCCTGGCTTATTGATAACAAATTATCTTATTCCCAGAGTGATAATCACAAATTATCACTCTGGGAAGACAGAATCAATTATTTTAATTGATTCTTTAATTTATTTAATTTAATTTATTCTAATTAGGTGCCCTGATTGCAAGGTCAAGCTAAATTGGGACGACATAGCAGCAGAATCATCAGTGAAATACCTGGGTCGTATTTTGGAGGGTAACTTAGACGGACGAAATATGGCATGCAAGGTACTGAGCAAGGTCTCCGGACTGACATGGCACGGACATCAAGGTACTTAGATAGGGAGACTAGACTGGTGGTGGCCAACTCCCTTATTTTGTGCCATTTTGATTTTGCTTCAAACCCTAAACAAATCCCTCAAAACCAAGTTACGTTTGCTCAGAATAGACTAATCAGGGTCATACTAGCGTTGGGCCCTAGAGCCTATATACTGTAGGAAGGAACCAGTTTAGAGAGCTCAACTGGCTCCCAGTAGAGTCCAGGGTTACCATGGCCAGGCTGACCATGGTCCATAAGATCATACAGTATATGGCGAGGTCCCCATATTTTTAAAGAAATGTTTCACTCAGGTAAGCGAAGTACACACATTTTTCACCAGATGTGAGCCATCCTGCTTTTAAAAGTGAAGTTGGAAATTTACTTACATAGGAGCAACTCAGTGGAAGTGCCTAGAAATCAGTGTCAAACTGACAACCAATCTGAGGTCTTTTAAGCAGCAGACAAAAGCATGTCTATTAAAAAAGGTTCCCCTATAAAGGGTCATTAGTCTAGGGAGAGCACTTATTTTTATGTATGTGTATATATATATATGTTACTGTCATTTGTTTTGTATTGAAATATTTTTTTAACTTATTAACTGTTGCTTGTAAGAGGACCACAATGGAAATAAGTCCAAGGACTTTGTGTTCCTCGAACTGAATGCATTTCTAATAAATCAAAGGGGGATCTTTTGAAAAATCAAAATACAATAGAACGATTGCGCATGAAACGATTGACGAAATGTTGCCACAGAAGTTACTTGTAAATAAGCACCACACGAGCATCTACTTCCTGCAGCTCGTCTTTTGACATATCACGACAATAAAAGGTGACAGTTATAGGAAGTTAAAACACTTTGTAGATGTCACTTTACATCAGTGACAGTTTAAAAGTTTAAGAACCCAGTGTTTAAAAATTAATATGATTTTTTTTTTGTCCTGCTGCCTGATCCTTGGTGAGTACTATCTATCTCTCTGCCTGTGTCATTTGTCTCTCTACAGTATTATGTCCATCTCTCTGTCTTTCTCTATTTACTGTATGTCTCTTGTCTGTCAGTTTTTTCTGTCTAGACTGTGTTTGAATATGACCTACTTTCTACCACTTGATGATCATCAACTGTTCATGTTTGTTCCACAGCTCTGTGTGGAGTCACTCTACAACAACAAGTCTTTATAGAAACTGAAGGAGAAGACCTTACAATTACTTGCAGGTTCCCACGAGCTGGTGATCTGTCCAAGTACTTCTGTAGAGGAACATGCACTACAGATCTCATTAGAACATCTACGTCCTATGAGGAGAATGGTAGATACAGTATTGCAAATGAACAAGGTGGATTATTAGGTGGATTCTTTAGTGATGGAGTGTTCCATGTAACCATCAGACAGCTGAGAAAGTCTGACACAGGGACATACTGGTGTGGTGTGGACAGACCATTCACTGGAAATGAGGGGGATTGGATTTGGATCAGAGTCCAAGATGGTGAGTATAAACGTAGAATATAATGGAATGCTCAGAGAAAGGTTGCCAGGTACACACCCACCATGTTGGGGGAGAGTATGCAAAAGGAGAGATTGTGAGGTAATTTTTGAAAAAAGTTACTGAATATCGGCATAACTTAAAGGAGAATTCCAGTCATTTTTCTCTCCTAGACGGAATTATTCAACGTTCCTTTGTATGTTGGTGAGTGATTAGCGACACATCAAGCTAAAATGACCGGAATTCTCCTTTAACATACATAACATATGATTTAATTCTGCTTATTGTATGTTTTGTATGTGACTCAACAATGGAAAATGACTTACTTAACTATTTAATTTGATGTCCATTCATGTATGTAATTACTTGTGCAGTGTAGAGTACACTGTAAAACAGACGTATTAGCAGGGACAAAGTGCTGCTGTTAAACTCTCACTTTGTGCTCTCTCTTCAACATGGTGCTACTGTATGTCTGTAACCACTGGCAACCTCTCTCTGTCGCCACACATTTCATGGCAAGCCACTTATAATGTAATGAATCAACAGTAATTATCAGTGCATTGTAGTAAGTGTTTAATTCAATTCAAATGTAAACAAGGCATTATCAAACCTTTCCTCCGGCCCCACTGAGCCCACGACGGCACAAGTAGGTGGTGTTGTGTGGTGTGCCAGTGGAAACCCAGCACTAGTGCGGTGTGTATCTGTTAAACTATAGTACACAAACTATAGTTTGTGTAACTTCCTTTAGCTGTCAAAAAGTCTGTCTCATTCAGATTAATGCTAAAATATGTTGTGATTCACAGCTCCAACCATCACTCCTCCTACTTTATTGGTTCCGTCTCCAAATGGAATAGTCTCTACAGTAACAGCAGGACCAGATGATTCTGTAACGGTCTCACCAGCTGTCTCTGAACCCTCTTCTACACCTTCTGTACGAGAGGAAAGCCCCTCACCAATAGCAGGTAAAATATGTCTGTCTGCTAGGCTTTTTGTTCATCTGTTTTTGTGTCTGATTGCTAGTCTGTCTGTTTTGTCTGACAACATAGTGAGCTGTCTAGATATTAACTAGCCTGTCCTGGTTGTTTATCTGACCCGTTTGTCTAGTGAGTTTTGTATCTGTTAATCTACATGTCTGTAACCTGCCAAGCTGTCTAATACTGCAGCTGATCTCTGTCTACTGTCTCTCTCAGTAGATTAAAGTGTTGTAATAACTTCCCTAACTTTCTTGACTGTTGTAATGTGATTATGTAATCCCAGCCCAAGGAATCACCCTCTATGTCACAGTGGGACTGGTTGTCATCATCACCCTGATAACATTGGCTATTGTGATCTTCTTCAGGAAGCGAACCACAAAATTACCAGGTAACATATGCGTGTGCTCGCACACACGCACGCACACGCACACACACACACACACACACACACACACACACACACACACACACACACACACACACACACACACACGCACCATTTTATTTCAGAGAACTTATAAAATACTCCAATGATCCCTCATTCTAATCAGTTCATAAATGAGCAATGTTGGTGATAGTGTTACATCAGGCTGGGTATAGTGTGAGGTCATGCTAGTTATTAAACTAAAAACAATGCTGATGGCCTCAAAATGATCTAAACATGCCCCAATTGATCAGCTGCAGTGGCGAGAGTAAAGCACTGACAGCCTTGATGCATTTGATATGGAGGGACAGACATGGCAAGACAAACAAGCCTTGGGACAACTGCAAAAATACAGCATTAACTTGCATGACTTTGGGCGTTCGGGTGGTGCAGTAGCACACAGTAGAAGTGCCCACCAAAACGGAGGTTGTGGGTTCGAATCCACCATGGCGCATACGGCTTTGTCGGGCGTCTATGCGAACACAATTTGCCCGGGGGAGGGAAGCCGTACGGGGAGGGTGATATTGGTCATTGCACGTACTCCTAAGGGCTGGTGGTGGCACCTGTCAGCAGGGAGTGTTGGGCGGGAGGAGTAGGAAAAAAGGCTCTATGTCCTCCCAGTGGGGGCTCCTCACTGGCAGTCAGTAGGATACAACAGCAGTGACAACACAGAAATGTGATTTTTTTTTTAACTTGCATGACTTCGTTCCACTAAGTTTGATTCAATGTGTGTCTGTGTTCCACAGGTTCCTGCACCAGTGGAGAACCATACACCACACTCTCTGAGGAGGTAAAACACTGCCTCTTTATTTCTGTTTTTGCTCTCCCTCTACTACAACAACCAAGTTTACTACTGTAGTACTAACCAAAGTGAAAAAGGAAAAATGTTATTCAAGTTAAATATTTTAAAAAGTATAAAAAACAAGTTTAGTGCTGGTCAGTTCAGTGGTTTGCGAGATTAGCTCCAGACAGAGAGACAGACAGCTCAGACAGACAGACAGACAGACAGACAGAGACCCTCTCATATTATGACTAGCCACTTCCAGCGCCTGTAAAAATAACAGTAAATAACAGCAAAATAACAGCATCGCAGAACCAGTGCAAAGACTTTAGGGCAGTTCTTCTGGCTATGCAAGACTAATACTGTAGTAGGCTACTCATGTACTGTACATAAATACACAATTAATTATTTCTAACACAGTTACTATGGCAGTACTAATGCAGATAGATACAGGATGGAGTACATCTTCCACAGTGACTCCTGCAGTATTAATGTAGATACTGTAGGTAGATTTTCCTTTTACCATAGTTTGTGCGTTGAAGTCTGAACTTTGCATTATAACTGAGGCCGCAGAGAGACATTATTTTCTTTCACTGTTGAATGTGTGATAGAATGAATATTAGAAACTTTTCTACATCTCAACACTGAATAGTTATTGTCCATTTCATTAAATCTATTCAACCAACACAAGGTAGATGAAGGCTATAACAATCTATTTATCCATCTATCTCTTGTTTTCTCCTCAGGTGGCCACCTATGAGAACTGTCCTCCGGTCTCCAGGTCAGACTTAGACTCTACCTACCAGACTCTCAATGCAGCCACCATGGAGCCCAACACAACCTACTGTACAATCACACCAACACACACTGACTCCTCTACCTACCAGACTCTCAATGCAGACACCATGGAGCCCAACACAACCTACTGTACAATCACACCAACACACACATAGATCTCCATCAGTCTCCAACAAGATACCGTCTATCTAGTCTTCTATTTCCACTCGACTTGTATTTTGTTTGAATCTTTCACACGCATGATCGAGGACCGTTATCCTTGTGTGGAGTTTTAGTGAATGTCTTTGACACCAATTGATTGTGGTTTATTTACTGCAGGGGTACATGTGTGGAGATTTGGTCCATCAGGATTTGTGAGAAACTCTGATGCCATCCAATCATGATCTAGTTCTGCCCTTAAAAGCAGGAAGTTGGCAATCAGGAGAGAGGTTTTTGTAATGGGTGAGCAGAGTGTGTTCCAGTGCCACCGATATGTTTTTAATTGTAATTGTGAAGTGAAATAAGGAGTAATGATGTTGCACATGTATGTGCACTGTACACAGGAGTTACACTCCTGTGTGAGGCAGGTTTCTGCATTTAGGTGCACTTCACTCTACTCACCCTGGTGAGAATGTTTGTTTTTATCATTACATGCATGTAATGTCATATTGTTTGTTGTGTACTCATTGAATTTGTATAGCCTATTTATGTTTTAACCCACTTGTCAATAACGTAGTAGTCCTGAGCTCTCCACTCTGATACAATGTCTGGGCCTTGATAGTAACTTTTTGTGTGCTTTTTGCAGTGCAGTGATCTGACTTACTGAGTTGAATACTCACTTTTGCTTGTCTGCTCTTGATGTTTGACGAAGGACAAATTGTGATCTATTGTGTTATTGTGTTAAGGACCAGTTGCAGTTATTGTATGGCAGTGGCCTAATTTGTGTTTATATATTTAAATGTGAAATAAATGTTATATTCTTGTCAATCTGGTGTCTTTAAGCCTCCCAAACCCAGTTTTAAAGCTCTGCAAAACAAACCTGTGTTTTTAAAGTTAAAGCCTTAAATGGTTGTTGGTGCAATTCCAACTGGCGTAGTCAATAGAGTTTTTTATGTTTTTAGTAACCCCTAAATAGTCCATTTGGTTACACTTGCTTCAGCTGTGTACTGCTGTGACTCCCTCTATTTGTGTCTCAGAGAGTTCCCTTTGCTAGCTTAGCTAACATGCCTCTGTAAAGAGATTTGGCGCAAATACATTAACACATATCTTGTTACAACTTACAAATACTTATTCATCAAATGTATGTTGTTGTTGTTGTTGTTGTCGCCGTGACATTTATGTACAAAAACTTAAGGTGTACTGTATATTATGGTGTATCCTGTGCCAGCATTATATTAGTAAATGCCAATGACCTTAATAAATAAATAAAAAAATATATATATTCATTCAATATATATATATTTCAGTTAAGTATGAAAATAAAATAAGAAATACTGCTGGGAGACTGCAAATGTACTGTAATTTGTATGAAAACCAAAAAATCCACAAAGTCTCATGTAAAATCCCGAAGAGACGCAGGGCAGAGCAGGGCCCTCCGGATTTAAAAATAAACATAACTTAAGTTTGTGCTGTTTGTCTTTACAGGGCAGAATTATCAACATAATTGAAACCCTTTTCAATCAACGACATAATAATCGTGGGTTTCTTTTGGTAGTAGTCTCAAGAAAACAGTTATACCAACAAACACAGCAAAGACCCCGTTTAGAAAAGATAAGTACCATTCACAGTTTCTTTTTAAAGAAAACTGCAATAAACAATAAGATGACTGATTTCCATTAGGTGCTGTAATTCCAAGTAGGGCCACTGGGTGTTGCCACAAAACCAATGCATTACATCTAGCTATGAAGCCAGGTGACACACCAGCCAATTAAAACAGTTTCCACCAGTGACATCACCACAATTTCTGAAATAAAAAAAGAACACAATTCAGTTTAAGGCTCAAGATTTCTACTTGTGTTTTTGTGTATTCATTATTGAGTCATTATTTCATTTGATCCATTCTTTCTGACAAGGAAATGATTAACTTGTGCCAGTGAGCCGGACACTGCTATAATGGCTGCAGTTGTACCAGGCGTTGGTGGTGTGGCAAGACTTTGCTCTCAGGGAGGTAGAGCGCCATCTCCAGGGCGACCAAGTTGGTGAACTCAAATGGTATTGTGAGCCCTATTTAGTCAAGAGATCCTAAACCCACAATTTGGGGATTTAGCATTGTGCAAGGGGCGTTCCCGTGCAAAAGTTGCTATTTTCGGACACCAGCCTTATCCCTGAAACACCTGCGCTAGCAGTTACATTATGCATAGGTGTGGTTTGGGCGTTACAATAATAACTGTGGAAGAGTACTGCATATAGCCTGGGATCACCTTTTTCGGATTTGTGATCCGGTCGAGAGCGGAAGTAACCATACGGCACCAGGCGCTTGTTTATCTGCGTCCAGGCGGCCGGAACCAGCAAATCTGGAAAGCCCTCACCCCAAAATAACTACGGCAGGGATCAAGGGATTTGTAATAGGGCCTACCTAATAAAATCCTTGATGTGGCGTATAAGATAAGTGTGGTTACTCACACCTGGCACTTAGCTTTGCACAGTTGGCACCAGGCTCGACCATAGAGATAAAAAGAAAACCATAGAGGCGACATGTCATTAGGTGTAATTGGAACCTATGATTAAAGAGGCTTATGTTGTCATATAATAATCCTTA
Source organism: Gymnoscopelus microlampas (assembly GCF_963454915.1). Lineage (NCBI taxonomy): Eukaryota > Metazoa > Chordata > Actinopteri > Myctophiformes > Myctophidae > Gymnoscopelus > Gymnoscopelus microlampas. Next base: position 40,713,100 of record NC_139947.1, on the reverse strand, counting down.
TATTTTCCAGTACTGATTTTTTAAATTAAAATTCACTGCCAAGGACGACTTTTATGACTTTTTTTAATCCAAAAGGGCCACACTGCCAAGGACGATTTTGACCTTTTTCCCCAGATGCACACAGAACTAGGAGATGACGTGATCCCAAGATTTACTGCTCCATTCACTTCCTGGTTAACGTATTTGGGAAATCGTCTGTATCTCGCCTCCTGTGTTTTACTATGTATTTTTGACGAGACATGCTATTTGCAACGGCCTATGACGAGTTAACAGGGGGTCGTGATTACATTTTATTGTAATTGTTTCACGGAAGCACATGAACCCCCCCGTGATTAGCAACCATCGATCATACTGGAGATAAATATTCTGTGACAACTTGAAAAGGAAAAAATCAAAAAATTGCTGGCAGTGAGTGATTTGTTTATTTATTCCAGCAGTGAAAGAGTTAAGGAAACGTCTATAATGAACAAAAAAGGTCAACGTTTGATTAGAGAGAGAGAGAGAGAGAGAGAGAGAGAGAGAGAGAGAGAGAGAGAGAGAGAGAGAGAGAGAGAGAGAGAGAGAGGGGGGGGGGAAGTGTGTGTGAGAGAGAGACGGGTAGTTATGTTTCTTATCTCCCAGGATAACAATTGACAGTTTAAGGAAGTTCAAATACTTTCTAAACGGCAGACACATTTATAATCACAAACAGATTTTAGGAACAGTGTTTTAAAATTAATATCAGACATGTTCTGCCCTGCTGCCTCATCCTTGGTAAGTGTGTTATTATCTGTCCATATTATGTGTAAACGTCTTTATGCCTGAATCATTTGTCAGTCTCTGTTTACAGTATATTATGTCCATCTGTCTGTCTTTCTCTCTACAGTATATTTGATTATTTTATTTTTGCTTTTATTACTTTCTGGCTCTGTGGTCTGTCTGTCTGTCTGTCTGTCTGTCTGTCTGTCTGTCTGTCTGTCTGTCTGTCTGTCTGTCTGTCTGTCTGTCTGTCTGTCTGTCTGTCTGTCTGTCTGTCTGTCTGTCTGTCTGTCTGTCTGTCTGTCTGTCTGTCTGTCTGTCTGTCTGTCTGTCTGTCTGTCTGTCTGTCTGTCTGTCTGTCTGTCTGTCTGTCTGTCTGTCTGTCTGTCTGTCTGTCTGTCTGTCTGTCTGTCTGTCTGTCTGTCTGTCTGTCTGTCTGTCTGTCTGTCTGTCTGTCTGTCTGTCTGTCTGTCTGTCTGTCTGTCTGTCTGTCTGTCTGTCTGTCTGTCTGTCTGTGTGTGTGTGTGTGTGTGTGTCCGCGCGCATGCACAAGTAGGTGTCTGTTTGTGCGTTACCAGGTGGTTTTGTGGTTTGTGTCCTGAAGTAGATCACAATAGCCAATGTCAGCATGGTGATCATGTCCCACAGTAACATAGTGACACGTGTTTGTGTGCGTGCGTGTGTTTGCGTGTGTGTGTTGGAAATTAACTTATCTAACTTAAAATATCCTATGGCAACTAGTCGAGACTGAAACATTTGCTCCTAGCCTGAAGATGACCCGGCCAGCATGACTTACTCTGAAGTTCAGTTCCACAAAAAGACAGACGTCCATCCAAACCAGGGGTATTCAACTAGATTAGGCAGGGGGCCACAACTGTAAAATAATTTGGAGTTGGGGGCCACACAATTTGCGAAATTTGCGAAATTTTTCGGGTCTAATTCGGGTCTAATTCGGTCTAATTCGGGTCTAATTCGGTTCTATTTGACCAATATAAATCAACCTTTTTTCGGGTCTAATTCGGTCTAATTCGGTTCTATTTAAGGTTCTAAGTTAAGTTCCAATGAAAGATGGCCTTTCAAGAACTAATGAAGGATAAATAATTTGTACTGTTTTAACTTTGATAACATAAATCAAAGTTAAAATAAATAATAATTATGAAAATTAAAAAAAAAAAAAAAAAAAATTTTTTTTTTTTTTTTTTTTTTTTTTTTTTGGAATATGGCCAGGGGCCACGCGGGCCGCACGTGGCCCGCGGGCCGCCAGTTGAATATCTATGATCCAAACCATCCACCTGCCGAATCCAGTGACTCTACTGTGTACTCTACTGTCAAGTTTGCTTAAGATGAGCTTCAACAACATGGATATCTCAGACTCAAAATTACTAGAAAGGAGCGCTCAGCAGAGTGCAGATCTCTGTCAGGCAGACGGGTGTAATGTAGTTTTTCACTGCATATCTATAGTAGCTCTACCCTCCTATTTTACATTTCCATTTGATCAAAGTACCTGATAAAAGGCAGAATGTGACATTGGCAGTAGAATGTGTGTCAACCCCCCCAAAAACATGTACTGTGTGTTGTTGGATGCATTCACTTGCATAATATGGTAAATATTGTGTAGGTATAATGATTGGGTACTGTACAGTATGTCATGATAGGATTGCACTGATTATAATCTGTACATACACTGTATGTGTATATGTTTTGACTATGTGCATTAGATGAGGTGTGGTAATAATGGAGCATGAATTTAGTTTTGTTCATAAATGATATATTTATATTTTTAGAAATAAATCAAATGAAAGTTGACTGATTTACATTTGGTGCTGTAATTACAAATAGGGCCACTGTGTGTTGCTACAAAGCCAACAAATGACATCTCCTGTAGACTTGTGGAAGCTGTGTGAGGGACATGTGACATGTGAAGGTCACTGGACACTGCTGATGTCCAGATCTAGATGAATTGAATACACAGGACCACAATGGAAACAAGCCCTTAGGGCTTTTTGTATTATCCTTTTAGCACCATTGTATAATAATCATACCACTGTACTATTTGTAAACTGTTAATCAAGTATTCAATCAATCAGTGTACTGTATGTAAATTCTGACTGACAGTCAGTACAGTTTCAGAGCAAACAGGTCAACAGCAATGGCACTAATGGAGTTAACAGAGGAGATCATCAACCGTATTGATAACCAGAAATATGTCTTAGGAGTATTTATAGATTTGAAAAAAGCCTTTGATACCATTAATCATGAAATACTATACAAAACATGGAAAGGTATGGTATAAGGGGGGTGGCGTTAAACTAGTTGAAAACATGCAACACAGGCAACAGTTTGTACAGATGGGTGACAAATATAAATCATCATGGGCTGACATTACTGAGTCCCACAGGGGTCAGTGTTAGGCACAATACTGTTCGGGCCTTGACAATGATATTTTGTCAAACATGTTGAAATTTTGTTCAGGGGAAACTCCACAACAGCTTTTGGAGGTCACCACTACAGAAATGAGTAAATTAAAACATTGGTTTGATATAAATAAATCATCATTAAATTTAAACAAAACTAAGCTTATGTTATTTGGAAACCGTAATATAGATACACAAGTAAAAATGATAATGTTAACATTGAAAGAGTATATGAAAATACATTTCTGGGTGTATTACTGAACCACAAAATCTGCTGGAAACCCCATATAAGCTATGTAAGAACAAAGCTTGCACGGAGCATTGCAGTTCTGGGGAAAACAAAACCCATTTTGGATGATAAATCACGTTATATTTTATATTGCTCACTTGTACTACCATATCTCAATTATTGTGTAAAGATTTGGGGTAACACTTATAAAAGGTAATCTAAAGCCATGATGCATTCTACAAAAAAGAGCCATTAGAATAGTTAACAAGTGGTGGGGGGAGTGTAGTGCCCAGGATCACTTAGCAAATTGGCACCGGGTGAAAAAAAGGGTAACAAAATCGAGGGATAAAAATTATAGAGAATACTTAACAAGGTAGGGTATCTGGATCACACAAACATACTGTTTTCACAATCACATGCCATGAAGTTCATGTCCCTTGTTGAATGCAAGACTGCACTAATTATAGACTGGACTGAGGGTGGAGATACAACGAAGTCCAAATATGAGTTACTTCAATTACTTCAACTATTTAAGAGGTATTTGGATGAGGAGTGGCCGTGTTGACCTATTGAGTCCTGGCATCCCTGTTGCAATGTGGCCCGTCATGGGCCTGTGGATTGGCTGTTTTCAGATAGCCTAGGGGCTGACAGGGCATCATGCAGGTGGTTTAAATAGAGGTAAATGGTGTTTTGTCTGACCCTAACATCGTGGAATGTGGAGTTCCTCAAGGAAGCATTCTAGGTCCTGCCCTGTTTTTAGTGTACGTGAATGATATGACAGACGCCTGTAACTGTGATTTGTTCCTGGACTGTATGCTGATGATTCTGCTCTGCTGATGTCCCATGAAGATCAAGCCACTCTGGAGAGCTCCCTGAGTGAGGAATTGGCCAATGTCAACTCCTGGCTTATTTATAACAAGTTATCTTTACACTCTGGGAAGACAGAATCAATTATTTTTGGCTCCAAAATCTAATTAGGTGCCCTGATTTCAAGGTTAAGCTAAATTGGGACGACATAGCAGCAGAATCATCAGTGAAATACCTGGGTCGTATTTTGGAGGGTAACTTAGACGGCCGAAATATGGCATGCAAAGTACTGAGCAAGGTCTCCGGACTGACATGGCACGGACATCAAGGCACTTAGATAGGGAGACTAGACTGGTGGTGGCCAACTCCCTTATTTTGTGCCATTTTGATTTTGCTTGAAAGCCCTAAACAAATCCCTCAAAACCAAGTTACGTTTGCTCAGAATAGACTGATCAGGGTCATACTAGGGTTGGGCCCTAGAGCCCATATAGGAAGGAACCAGTTTAGAGAGCTCAACTGGCTCCCAGTAGAGTCCAAGGTTACCATGGCCAGGCTGACCATGGTCCATAAGATCATATATGGCGAGGTCCCCATATTTTTAAAGAAATGTTTCACTCAGGTAAGCGAAGTACACACATTTTTCACCATAGCCGGTGTAGCAGATGTGAGCCATCCTGCTTTTATAAAGTTGGAAAGGAATCAATTACTTACATAGGAGCCACACAGTGGAAGTGCCTAGAAATCAGTGTCAAACTGACAACCAATCTCAGGTCTTTTAGGCAGCAGACCAAAACATGTCTGTTAGAAAAGGTTCCCCTATAGAGGGTCATTAGTCTAGGGAAAGCACATGTTTTTATGTATGTAGTGTATATGTTACTGTCATTTGTTTTGTATTGAATGACATGTATTTTTTACTTATTAACTGTTGCTTGTAAGAGGACCGCAATGGAATGGAAACAAGTCCAAGGACTTTATTGTGTTCCTCAAACTGCTGTAACCCTGTGGTTTTGATGCATTTCTAATAAGTCGAATCAAAACTCTAAAAAAACAAAAATCTCTAAAGAGGATCTATTGAAATATCAAAATACAAAAGAACGATTGCGCATGAAATGATTGACGAAATGTTGCCACAGAACTTACTTGTAAATAAGCACCACACAAGCATCTACTTCCTGCAGCTCGCCTTAGATGACATAATATCACGGTTACAATAAAGATGACAAGTGACAGTTATAGGAAGTTAAAACACTTTGTAGATGATAGAGATGCACTTTACATCAGTGACAGTTTAAACGTTTAAGAACCCAGTGTTTTAAAATGAATTTGAGACATTTTCTGTACTGCTGCCTGATCCTTGGTGAGTACTATCTACTGTATCTCTCTGCCTGTGTCATTTGTCTCTCTACAGTATTATGTCCATCTCTCTGTCTTTCCCTATTTATGTCTCTTGTCTGTCTGTTTTTTCTGTCTAGAGTGTGTTTGAATATGACCTACTTTCTACCACTTGATCATGATCATCAACTGTTCATGTTTGTTCCACAGCTCTGTGTGGAGTCACTCTACAACGACAAGTCACAGTAACTGAAGGAGAAGACCTTACAATTACTTGCAGGTTCCCAACCTCTGGTGATCTGTTCAAGTACTTCTGTAGAGGAACATGCACTACAGATCTCATTAGAACAGCTGACTCCTATGCTGTGAATGGTAGATACAGTATTGAAAATGAACAAGGTGGATTCTTTGATGATGGTGTGTTTCATGTAACCATCAAACAAGTGAGAAAGTCTGACACAGGGACATACAGGTGTGGTGTGGACAGAATATTCGGTGGAGATTCAAATGAGGAGATTCGGATCAGAGTCCTAGATGGTGAGTATAAACGTAGAATATAATGGAATGCTCAGAGAAAGGTTGCCAGCTACACACCCACCATGTTGGAGGAGAGAACGCAAAAGGAGAGATGAGCTCATTCTTAAAAAAGTAACTAAAAATCAGCATAACTTAACATACATAACATATAACATATGATTTAATTCAGCTTATTGTATGTTTTCTACATGTGAATCAACGATGCTAAATTATTTAGTTAACTATTTAGTTTATTTAGTTTGATGTCCATACATGTATGTATTTACTGTGTAGTGTAGAGTACACTGTAAAACAGACGTGATAGCAGTAGGCCTGACCTTGATTATTCGAATAGTCGACTAATCAGTCGAGGGGTGTCTGAGTCGACTGACAATCTCTTAGTCTAATTACTATTATAAAAAAAATGTATTCGACTAAAAGATTGGTTATATTAATTAACCAATAGTTTGCCAAAATAGGATATACATCATGATTTATTGGGAGAAAACAAGCAAGTATATGTTAAATCAGACATTAAGCACCCCTACAGCCCAAATGGAATGTTCCTCTATTGCATAACATCTTTTTGGGCTGATTCGACTGAGAGATTGGCAGTCGAATCAGACTGATTCGACTGACAATGCCAAAAAAATACAAAAAAATATATATATTTTGTTGTGTTGCACTAGTCGACTATTAGTCGACTATAGGCAACTATTGGCCAATCAGATTCGACTATAGAAATCCTTAGTCGGGGACAGGCCTAGATAGCAGGGACAAAGTGGTGCTGTGGTGCTATGTCTATAACCACTGGCAACCACTCTCTGTCTCCACACATTGCATGGCAATCAACAGTAATTATCAGTGCATTGTAGTAATTTAAGTGTTTATTAAAATGTAAACAAGGCATTATCAAACATTCCCTCCGGCCCCACTGAGCCCACTTTGGCCCTGATCCTTGTATATTGAAAGGACGGCACAAGTAGGCGGTGTTGTGTGGTGTGCCAGTGGAAACCCAGCACTACTGAGCTGTGTATCTGTTAAACTATAGTACCTGTTAGTGTAACTTTCTTTAGCTGTCTAAAAGTCTGTCTCATTCAGATTTGTGCTAAAATCTGTTGTGATTCACAGCTCCAACCATCACTGCTCGTCCTCCATTGGTTCCATCTCCAGATGGAACAGTCTCTACAGTCACTGCAGGACCAGATGATTCTGTAACGGTCTCACCAGCTGTCTCTGAACCCTCTACAATTTCTGGTAAAATATGTATGTCTGCTAGGCTTTTTGTTCATCTGTTTTTGTGTCTGATTGGCTGCTAGTCTGCCTGCCTGTTTTGTCTGCCTACATAGTGAGCCATATAGATCAGGGGTCTTCAACGTTTTCAGGCCAAGGACCCCCTAGCTGAGAGAGAGATGAAGCAGGGACCCCCTCTATTTTGTATAAAATTGTGCTGCAGATTAAACCATTTCCCCCCCAACTTGGCCTTCTCTTTTTTCCCTTTACACCTGTCTACCTCTTTGCCAAAAATAGCCGATCTACAAGTTCAGTTGTGAGCTTGTAGAGCTGCTATTTTTGGTTAAAGTTCTCCTCAGAAATGGGATGCTAGTAGTTAATGTAAACAAGACCAGGAGACCTGGTTGTGCCAGACCTAAGCCGGTGTTGTGTGAAGTCGTGTGAAGTCTAATTCTGAAATCTTTGTGTCTTACGTTACCAACCGCATTTATACTTGTGACATAATAGTGATGTCACGACTAGTCTGTGCCTATTTATTCATGCATAAGAAACTTAACCACAAATTGGTGACAAAGGCTTGTGTAGGCCATACCTTTCATGTCTGGCAAAAATATCATATCACTGACACAAAGATTTGGCGGCCCCCCTATAGTAACTCTGAGGACCCCCTGTTGAAGACCCCTGATCTAGATATTAACTAGCCTGTCTTTCTACCTGCCTAGTTGGGTGATAGTCTGTCTGTCTACCCAGTGGCGTTCCCAGAAATTACATTTAGGGCAGGCGACCAAGTACTTGGGGAAAATGTCGGGGGGAAATCTCGAGGGAAACAAGTTAACAACAACACTACACTGACTACAAAACTGAAAAAACGTTAATAAAAACAATATGCAAGTATAATCAATCAATCAATTATTCAGCGGTGGTCTCTTCATGTTGTAGCCTAGTTTAATGGCTCAAGCTGCTCTCAGAGACCCTTTTATGTCAGGTGAGTACAGGTGATGGCCCAGACCCCCACACCTGGCACTCCTGGCACCCCATGAAGATAAAGGAAAACATTTGCATCACTATAGGCGACGTCGCTCTGCCGCGTGAATGGACGAGGAGGTCCGGCGGCCACTATTGTCTTTGGATTTTTTTCACTGCCTGTTTTTCAGTCTTTTACTTTATTTTCTAGGGGAGGCTAGATTTTAGTTGGGCAGGCGGCCGCCTGCCCTGCCTCTATGGTGGGTACGCCACTGTGTCTACCTAGTGGGTTGTTTATCTGTTAATCTACATGTCTGTAACCTGCCTAGCTGTCTAATGCTCTGCTTGTGTCTCTCTCAGTAGATTAAAGTGTTGTAACTTCCTGTAAACTTTCTTGACTGTTGTAATGTGATCATGTAATCCCAGCCCAAGGAACCATCCTCTATGTCACAGTGGGACTGGTTGTCATCATCACCCTGATAACATTGGCTACTGTGATCTTCGTCAGGAAGCGAACCACACAATTACCAGGTAACATACGTGTGCTCGCACGCGCACACACACACACACACACACACACACACACACACACACACACACACACACACACACACACACTTTTATTTCAGAGAACTTTAAAATACTCCAATGATCCCTCATTCTAAACAGTTCATAAATGAGCAACGCCAATGTTGGTGATAGTGTTACATCAGGCTAGGGCTGATGGCCCCAAAATGATCTCAACATGCCTCAATGGATCAGCTGCAGTGGCGAGAGTAAAGCACTGATGCATTTGATATGGAGGGAGAGACATGGCAAGACAAACAAGCCTTGTGACAACTGTAAAAATACAGCATTAACTTGCATGACTTCGGGCGTTCGGGTGGCGCAGTAGGAAAGTGCCCACCAATATGGAGGTTGTGGGTTCGAATCCACCATGGTGCATCCGGCTTTGTCGGGCGTCTATGCGAACACAATTTGCCCGGGGGAGGGAAGCCGTACAGGGAGGGTGATATTGGTCATTGCACATACTCCTACGGGCTGGTGGCGGCACCTGTCAGCAGGGAGTGTTGGGCGGGAGGAGTAGGACAAAGGCTCTATGTCCTCCCGGAGGGAGCTCCTCACTGGTAGGGGAGTCAGTAGGATATGACAGCAGTGACAACACAGAAATGTGTTTTTTTTAAACTTGCATGACTTCGTTCCATTAAGTTTGATTCAATGTGTGTCTGTGTTCCACAGGTTCCAGCACCAGAGGAGAACCATACACCACAACCTCTAAGGAGGTCAAACACTACCTCTTTATTCCTGTTTTTGCTTTCCCTCTACTACAACAACCAAGTTTACTACTGTAGTACTAACCAAAGTGAAAAAGGAAAAATGTTATTCAAGTTAAATATTTCAAAAAGTATAAAAAACGAGTTTAGTGCTGGTCAGTTCAGTGGTTTGCGAGATTAGCTCCAGACAGAGAGACAGACAGAGAGACAGACAGACAGACAGACAGACAGACAGACAGAGACCCTCTCATATTATGACTAGCCACTTCCAGCGCCCGTAAAAATAACAGTAAATAACAGCAAAATAACAGCAACGCAGAACCAGTGCAAAGACTTTAGGGCAGTTCTTCTGGCTATGCAAGACTAATACTGTAGTAGGCTACTCGCATGTACTGTACATAAATACACAATTCATTATTTCTAACACAGTTACTATGGCAGTACTAATGTAGATAGATACAGGATGGAGTATATCTTCCAGAGTGACTCCTGCAGTATTAATGTAGATACAGGATTTTCCTTTTACCATAGTTTGTGCGTTGAAGTCTGAACCTTGCATTATAGCTGAGGCCGCAGAGAGACATTATTTTCTTTCACTTTTGAAAGTGTGATAGAATGAATATTAGAACCTTTTCTACATCTCAACACTGAATAGTTATTGTCCATTTCATTAAATCTATTCAACCAACACAAGGTAGATGAAGGCTATAACAATCTATTTATCCATCAATCTCTTGTTTTCTCCTCAGGTGGCCACCTATGAGAACTGTCCTCCGGTCTCCAGGTCAGACTTAGACTCTACCTACCAGACTCTCAATGCAGCCACCATGGACCCCAACACAACCTACAGTACTGTACAATCACACCAACACACACAGACTCCTCTACCTACCAGACTCTCAATGCAGACACCATGGAGCCCAACACAACCTACTGTACAATCTCACCAACACACACATAGATCTCATCTCCATCAGTCTCCAACAAGATACCGTCTATCTAGTCTTCTTTTTCCACTCGACTTGAATTTTGTTTGAATCTTTCACACACATGAGGACCGTTATCCTTGTGTGGAGTTTTAGTGAATGTCTTTGACACCAATTGATTGTGGTTTATTTACTGCAGGTGTACATGTGTGGAGATTTGGTCCATCAGGATTGGTGAGACACTCTGATGCCATCCAATCATGATCTAGTTCTGCCCTTAAAAGCAGGAAGTTGGCAATCAGGAGAGAGGTTTTTGTAATGGGTGAGCAGAGTGTGTTCCAGTGCCACCGATATGTTTTTAATGCTTATTGTAATTGTGAAGTGAAATAAGGAGTAATGATGTTGCACATGTACTGTATGTGCACTGTACACAGGAGTTACACTCCTGTGTGAGGCAGGTTTCTGCATTTAGGTGCACTTCACTCTGCACACCCTGGTGAGAATGTTTGTTTTTATCATTACATGCATGTAATGTCATATTGTTTGTTGTGTACTCATTTCATTTGTATAGCCTATTTATGTTTTAACCCACTTGTCAATAACGTAGTAGTCCTGAGCTCTCCACTCTGATACAATGTCTGGGCCTTGATAGTAACTTTTTGTGTGCTTTTTGCAGTGCAGTGATCTGACTTACTGAGTTGAATACTCACTGTTGCTTGTCTGCTCTTGATGTTTGACGAAGGACAAATTGTGATCTATTGTGTTAAGGACCAGTTGCAGATATTGTATGGCAGTGGCCTAATTTGTGTTTATATATTTAAATGTGAAATAAATGTTATATTCTTGTCAATCTGGTGTCTTCACTAAGCCTCCCAAACCCAGTTTTAAAGCTCTGCAAAACAAACCTGTGTTTTTAAAGTTAAAGCCTTAAATGGTTGTTGGTGCAATTCCAACTGGCGTAGTCAGTAGAGTTTTTATGTTTTTAGTAACCCCTAAATAGTCCATTTGGTTACACTTGCTTCAGCTGTGTACTATATATATATATATATATATATATATATATATATATATATATATATATATATATTAATTCAATATAGATATAGTTCCTTCAAGTATGAAAATAAAATAAGAAATACTGCCGAGAGAAAATTGAACACGTACTGTAATTTGTATGAAAACCAAAATCCACAAAGTCTCATGTAAAATCCCGAAGAGACTTAGGGCAGAGCAGGGCCCTCCGGATTTAAAAATAAACATGACTTAAGTTTGTGCTGTTTGTCTTTACAGGGCAGAATTATCTACATAATTGAAACCCTTTTCAATCAACGACATAATAATCGTGGGTTTCTTTTGGTAGTAGTCTCAAGAAAACTACAGTGATACCAACAAACACAGCAAAGACCCTGTTAGAAAAGATAAGTACGTACCGTTCAGTTTTTTTTTTTTTTTAAAGAAAACTGCAATAAACAATAAGATGACTTATTTCCATTAGGTGCTGTAATTCAAAGTAGGGCCACTGGGTGTTGCCACAAAACCAATGCATTACATCTAGCTGTGAAGCCAGGTGACACACCAGCCAATTAAAACAGTCTCCACCAGTGACATCACCACAATTTCTGAAATACAAAAAGAACAAAATTCAGTATAAGGCTCACGATTTCTACTTGTGTTTTTGAGTATTCATTATTGAGTCATTATTTCATTTGATCCATTCTTTCTGACAAGGAAATGATTAACTTGTGCCAGTGAGCCAGACACTGCTATAATGGCTGCTGTTGTACCAGGCGTTGGTGGTGTGGCAAGACTTTGCTCTCAGGGAGGTAGAGCGCCATCTCCAGGGCAACCAAGTTGGTGAACTCAAATGGTATTGTGAGCCCTAAACCCACAATTTGGGGATTTAGCATTGTGCAAGGCTGGTGTCCGAAAAAGTTGCTATTTTCGGACACCAGCCTTATCCCTGAAACACCTGCGCTAGCCGTTACATTATGCAAAGGTGTGGTTTGGGCGTTACAATAATAACTGTGGAAGAGTACTGCAACTCCAGAGCTCATGTCTGATGAGGAAGACGGCTTCAAAGATGGACTGCCAGTATGGCTCTTCAGCCCTCCAGCAGGACGAAGTTCAGCGCTTTTCACGTTGTGCCAGGAACTCCAGGAAAGGAGATCTCCAGTACATCGTTCCAAACGCTGTGTTCTCCGAGACCCAATGCTTGAGGACACAGAGCTTGAGGACCATAACGGGGGGCCATTAATAATGAATACCAGGCTTTCCTCCGAGGTGGAAAGACTGGTGATGCGAGGTTAGGTCTTTTACACTGCTGGAGCTGTAAGGCCCCTTGTCCACCAAGATATATTTTGGAAACCCCAGCGGCGTGGTGCCAGACATTTAATTGGACTTTTTTGGCAGTCACACTCCCAGTGTGTAAATTAACCCATCAGCACCTATTTTTGGAGATATGTGTGCTTCCCTCTTTCATTTTTTATTTTAACCATTATTTTATACTTTGGGTAATTTCAAAAATAGCAGATCTACACTCTCATAGACGCGGCACGATGCGTGCAAGTTTTTGAATATACATTTTTAGAGCGAACATTTTAAACTCAAATCTTTGCTTCTGGGGGTCCCTGGAACAAATTATTTTGAGATGGGGGTCGGCGGCCAAATACTGTACTGCTGCGAGATCTTGCGAGGTTTGGTGTAGAGGGAAAAAAGAGCAGACCAAGTACAGAGCCAAAGGTCAGGTTTACTAATTATTGACAGTTTAAGTGGTTAGATGTCTGAAAATACTCATTAACATGAATCCAACAAACACTGATGACAGTGCTGTCAAACAAGTGTATGAGGCTATATGAAATCTATGAAAAACAATGTTATACAATATGTAGTGTGGGGGTCCCTGCTTCATCTCTCTCTCAGCTAAGGGGTCCTTGGCCTGAAATACGCTGAAGACCCCTGCAATAGACAGTTGGACATTAATCTGTCAGTGTATGAATTCAAAGTTCATAATATGAATGTTCAATATTGCGTATATGCACTGGCTATTACAGTACAGCTGTGGAGGACATTATGTGTGTCCAAAGTTATTGTGAAGCAGGAATGTTGCCCTGAGTTGAGTTAATGCATGAATTAAATGAGAATTACTGAGAATTATTTAACTCTACACATAAATTCATGAGTGAAACGTGTATTGTAGAAAGACGCCTGAAAGATAATAAAATGTTAACGTTAAAGATTAAATGGAAATGATCAGAATGATCAGGGAATAAATCAGTTAACACTGATGTTTACAGCACAGCTTAACGCCAAGCAATCTACAACAGGGCTTGTACTGTATGTTCTGTATACTGTATGTATCTAGTCTGTAGACCAATGACAGCCCACACAAAACAGAACCACTTATGGCAATAAACAAATGCAGCATGAACTAAAGTAAAGGACCATCACATGTAATATGATGAAAGTGGTTACATTATTTAGTTATACATTATTACATTATGGGATAAGTGTGGTTACTCACACCTGGCACTTAGCTTTGCACAGTTGGCACCAGGCTTGACCATAGAGATAAAAACCATAGAGGCGACATGTCATTAGGTGTAAATAAATGGAACATATGATAAAAGAGGCTTATGTTATCATAATTATCCTTATATTTTTCAGTACTGATTTTTTAAATTCAAATTAAGGAAACGGTCTAGAATGAACAAAAAAGGTCAAAGTTTGATTACAATTATTCTAAGAGAACAAATCAAGCTTCAAGGTAGGGACTTTACTGAACATCATGAGAAGACACGGTAAGGTAACTAATGATCTTAATATAATTTAGGTTGAGCAATTGCAGGATTCAAGACTGATCATTTTGGGTTAGTTTGATACGGTGAGAGAGAGAGAGAGGAAGTGTGTGTGTGTGTGTGTGTGTGTGTGTGTGTGTCTGTGTGTCTGTGTGTGTGTGTGTGTGTGTGTGTGTGTGTGTGTGTGTGTGTGTGTGTGAGAGTGTGAGTGAGAGTGAGAGTGAGAGAGAGAGACGGGTAGTTACGTTTCTTATCTCCCAGGAAGACAATTGACAGTTTAAGGAAGTTCAACACTTTCTTAACGGTTGACACATTTACATCACAAACACATTTTAAGAACAGTGTTTTGAAATGAATATCAGACATGTTCTGCACTGCTGCCTTATCCTTGGTAAGTGTATTATTATCTGCCCATATGTGTAAATGGCTTTATGCCTCCAATTTATTCAATTGTCAGTCTCTCTATATTTGAGTCTTCTGTCTGTCTGTCTGTCTGTCTGTCTGTCTGTCTGTCTGTCCATATTTGAGTCTTCTGTCTGTCTGTCTGTCTGTCTATATTTGAGTCTTCTGTCTGTCTGTCTGTCTGTCTGTCTGTCTGTCTGTCTATATTTGAGTCTTCTGTCTGTCTGTCTATATGAGTCTTCCGTCTGTCTGTCTGTCTATATTTGAGTCTTCTGTCTGTCTGTCTATATTTGAGTCTTCTGTCTGTCTGTCTGTCTGTCTGTCTGTCTGTCTATATTTGAGTCTTCTGTCTGTCTATATTTGAGTCTTCTGTCTGTCTGTATTTGAGTCTTCTGTCTGTCTATATTTGAGTCTTCTGTCTGTATGTCTGTCTGTCAGTCTGTCTATAGTATGTGAGTCGTCTGTCTGTCTGTCTGTCTGTCTGTCTGTGCGCAGAGCTAATCCGAGAAAACGGCTGAATTTCATATTGTTTTATAATTTAAAATAAATATTTAACAAAACAAAAACAAATTACCTACTTTCTACCACTTGATCATGATCATCAACTGTTCATGTTTGTTCCACAGCACTGTGTGGAGTCACTCTACAACAACTTTTCACTCTACAACAAATCTTTATAAAAACTGAAGGAGAAGACCTTACAATTACTTGCAGGTTCCCAAGAGCTGGTGTTCTGTTTAAGTACTTCTGTAGAGGAACATGCACTACACATCTCATTAGAACATCTACGTCCTATGCTGAGAATGGTAGATACAGTATTGCAAATGAACAAGGTGGATTCTTTAGTGATGGAGTGTTCCATGTAACCATCAGACAGCTGAGAAAGTCTGACACAGGGGCATACTGGTGTGGTGTGCACAGAACATTCACTGGAAATGAGGGGATTTGGATTTGGATCACAGTCCTAGATGGTGAGTATAAACGTAGAATATTATAGAATACTCAGAGAAAGGTTACCAGGTTCACGTCCACCCACAATGTTGGAGGAGAGACAGAAGGTGAGATTGTGATGTCATTCCTCAGCAACAAACAAAACTAAGGGGGAAAAACTGGAATTACTGTATTAAACAAATTAATATCATTTGATGTCAATTTCATGCATTTATTTCTTGTGTAAGAGTACACTATAAAATGGACAAATTAGCTGCCATTAGAATCTCACTAGCTGCTGTTAGAATCGCACCTTCCATTCATCATCTGCATAGTTGTTATTATTGCATTAATATTATGATGATATTCACAGCTCCAACCATCACTGCTCGTCCTCCTCCATTGGTTCCGTCTCTAGATGGAACAGTCTCTACAGTAACAACAGGACCAGATGGTTCTGTAACGGTCTCACCAGCTGTCTCTGAACCCTCTACACCTTCTATACGAGAGGAAAACTCCTCTCCAAATACAGGTAAGAACAACATGTCTGTCTGTATGTCTGCTGTGCTTTTTGTTCGTCTATCTTTGTGTCTGATTGGCTGGTAGACTGCCTGCCTGTTTGTCTGCATACATACAGTAGTGAGCTGTCTTTCTACCTGCCTAGTTGGCTGGCTGATAGCCTGTCTGTCTACCTGTCTGTCTGGGTTGTGTATCTGTTAATGTACCTGTCTGTCTACTAATGGGTTGTTTATCTGTTATTAATGTACTTGTCTAATAGTCTGTCTGTGTCTCATTCAGTAGATACGTGTTGAAGTCTGTTGTGATAACTTCCTCTAAACTTTCATAACTGTTGTAATGTGATGATGTAATCCCAAGGAACCATCGTCTATGTTACTGTGGGACTGGTTGTCATGATCACCATGCTGACATTGGCTATTGTAATCTACTTCAGGACACGAACCACAAAACCACCTGGTAACACACAGACACACACGTACTTGTGCATGGGCTCGGACCCACACACATATGCACATGTAAACAAAGGCAGGTACAGAGATATACAGGCAGAAAGACGGAGAGGATACATTTCAACAAATGACAAAAAATGCTGTGTTGGTTCATACTGACACTGACACTGTCATAATGTACAGTCAACGAACGAGTCTGGACAGCGATATCTAAATTCATATCATATTGATATATTGCCAAGACCTATCCTACAGTATAAGCAACCTCCCCTTTGCTTCAAATCGCCCTATTTGGTAAGATAGGAGTCCTAGCTCTGAAAAATAACCTTTATTATACAGGGAGGAAGTAAGCAAAAAAAAAAGGTTCAGTTAATTAACAATTTCTAAAGGTTCTACTGTGAATCACTGAAAGTGAAGAACTGAAACACTGTACAGCATGTATATTTGTCTGAATTGTGTAATAAAGCTAAATCTGTGTTTTGCAGAACCTTCCAACTCTTTCATAGAGCCAGTTTATGCCAATGTCAGAAAGGTGAGTTTGAGAGGTGTCTAATTAATTGTGTACAGAGCAAAATCCAGATTGTAAATGTGTCTCTCTAGTGTATACAATGTGACCCATACAGAGTGTGTGTGTGTGTGTGTGTGTGTGTGTGTGTGTGTGTGTGTGTGTGTGTGTGTGTGTGTGTGTGTGTGTGTGTGTGTGTGTGTGTGTGTGTGTGTGTGTGTGTGTGTGTGTATCCTATGGCAACTAGTGGAGACTGAAACAGATCCCTCTTATTTTCTCCTAGCCTGAAGATGACCTGGCCAACATGACTTACTCTGAAGTTCAGTTCCACAAAAAGACAGACGTCCATCCAAACCCTCCACCTGTCGAATCCAGTGACTCTACTGTGTACTCTACTGTTAAGTTAGCTTAAGATGAGCTTCAACAACATGAATATCTCAGACTCAAAATTGCCTAAAACTAGAAAGGAGAGCTCAGCAGAGTGCAAATCTCTGCCAGGCTGCCTACAGTACCTGTGTAATTTTGTTTTCCACTGCATATCTATAGTAGCTCTACCCACCTATTTTACATTTACATGATTAGATCAAAGTTGCTGGTAAAAGGCAGAATGTGGCATTGGCAGATAGAATGTGTGGCATTGTGTCAACCAAAAAAAAAAAGAACATGTACTGCGTATGTTGTTGGATGCATTCATTTGAATAATATAAAAAACATTGTGTGGGTATAATAATTGGGTACTGTATGTCATGGTAGGATTGCACTGATTAGAATCTGTACGTGCACTGTATGTGTATGTGTATATGTTTTGATAATGTGTTATTAGATGAGGTGTGGTAATAATGGAGCATAATGCTGTCGTCCTATGATAGCAGTATTGCTTGAGCAACGGAGCACAAAGAGCTACTGAGTGGCAGAATAAATGCTACCGTTTGGCGAGGCAGCATTGGATGTCAAAAAATATATATATTATAATAATAAATATATATTATTCTATGTAACAATGTTACTTGCTCACCGCATGATGAAGTACCAGGAGGCATGCCCCAATAATAATTCTTACACTGTCTGATGTAGAAGCTCATAGGTGGCGGGTGAGGCTTATGATTGGAAAAATATATATTTGACCAACTATTATACTTGTTTTAATGACCATGGGGGACATGTTATTAATTAAACAGCAATTCTATCTATGCACTGTCAAATCAGTAGGGGGGGGGGCATAGAATCCCACATCTGTTGCTACGTGACGCATTGTTAGCTTATAGATTGGCTATTTTCGGCAAAGAGATTTGGTGTAGAATAGAGGGGGAAAAAGGAGTGGACCAAGGATAGACCGCTGGGGGACTATCCTTGGAGTCAAAGAAGTACATGGGGTTTTAGTGGTTAAACCTTTTTCAAACAACCATACCATTGTGGATTTCTTTAGGTAGTTATTTTATGAAAACTTCACAGGAAATACACCTTAGACAAAAAAAAATACCGGTCACAAAGTCATTGTTCACAAACTACATATTTATATTATTTTTAAGAAATTGTTCATAAATTATATATTTATATTATTTTTAAGATATTATTCATAAATTATATATTTATTATATTATTTTTAAGAAATAAATCAAATCAAGTTGACTGATTTACATTTGGTGCTGTAATTCCAAATAGGGCCACTGTGTGTTGATCTCCTGTAGCTGTGATGCCAGGTGAGCCACTTCCAGTTCTATCACCACAAAAAAAAGAGCACCTTTCAGGGGGGGATAATGGGATCATCTCAAGCAATCCTAATTCCAGCCAGTGGAAGTGTAAAAAACATTCTGTATGCTCAAAACGTCTACTTGTAGGCTTATTGTTTGTCATTCTGTTGTGCGTTTCCCCAATTTGGAGTCCATTTAACACATTAAAACCGGGAAAGCATCCATGTCATTTTAGATTTTTGTGTTGACCATTCAAAAATACCAGATATACAAGCTCACTGCGCGTCACTGTACAGCTAATCTCTCAAGAACAGATTCTGCCCTGCGGTGGAATCTGTCGGAGAGGTTCGTCATAACGTGTGCGCATTGGCTACAAGTGGGCGTGCCTTCAGATCAGGAAGCAGGCCGCGCTTTACCCAATCAAATGTAGTGGGCGGGATTCACGTGTCCATCCACCCTTCCCCCCTCGAAACTAGCCGAAACTAATTTAGCAATAGCGTCCTCGGAGCGGACAAAACCACGGAAAGATATTCACATTTTAAATTACTCTTTCATCATAGAAACAAGTGGGCTTATAACCAAAACCATCCATGATCTCTGGGAGAAGTGGTGTTAGTGTTCCGTGTAGAAATATTGTCAGTGGGAATGAAAACGTAGTCGCACCAACCGGAAGTGATGCGCTGAAGGCAGACACAAACCCCGGTTTCCCTGCGCACTGGTCTTCCATTTGCCTCCTGCCAGACCCCACAGACAAAATCAGAAACAGCAGAGGTCACTGTTTTTCATTTTCTGTGGGGTCTGGCTACGCGAGACTACTGTACAGCTTGTACATCTGCTATTTAATGTTTTTGAAAAATCTTGAAAGTGTGAGAACTACTGATTCAGAAGGCATTTGTAGAATCAGCCTCAGGTCTTAATTGGTTAATTTGATAAATTCTTTCTGACAAGTAAATTATATCTTACTGTACATTAAATGTTGATGTCACCGGACTGAGACTTGTGGAAGCTGTGTGAAGGTCACTGGACACCGCTGATGTCCAGATCTCGGTGAATTGAATACACAGACCACAATGGAAACAAGCCCTTAGGGCTTTTTGCGTTATCCTTTTAGCACCATTGTATAATAATCGTACCACTGTACTATTTGCAAACTGTTAATAAAGTATTCAATCAATCAGTGTATGTACACAGGATTTAAAAATGATCTCCACCCAGGCTGTGAGGCGTGATTATGTTTTCACCTCTGTCTATGTATGTAGTCTCGCGTAGACAGACACTACTATTCCACAATCTTCGAATGCTACAGTAAATAGACTCTGGAACTACACCCCCTGAAAGCCGATTCTGGAAGACGTCATTTCCGTTCACGAACACATATTCAAAAATATCTTTAAAATATATTTTTTAATTTCCATTTCTGATAAGCAACAAGCAATGATATGATTCGACTAATTTGATTTACATCAGGACACAATTACGCGACTGCTAAGACGAAACAGAAGCGAGGAGGAGGTTGACCAGGTAGGATACAAGAGATGAACAAAACCATACAGTATGTCTAGACAAGCCAGTTCAGGTTATCTGGTAGCACATAGACCAAGAACAAATCTTCTCAAATCTTCTACTATCTATAGAGCTGTACTAGGATGAACTCAATGCCTAATTATTACATAACTAATACAAACACAAAATACACATTTAAGAAAAGTTAAAAGTACACTTAATGCCTGTACTAATCCCCAGAGCCACAACGTTTCATGTGCTGTTCGTGATTTTGGTTTAGTTTTAATTGTACTACTATTATTGATTCTTTATTTCTTATTGTTATTTATTATGTAGATTATAGTGATTGTAAAGTTGATGTAATTAATGTTTTTATTCAAATGTTGTCATGGCAAAAGCTAATGGGGATCCTAACAATAACGTTAAGGACATCCACTTTACTCCCAGATAGTTTTCAGCGCTTCTGATGTACAGACCAAGGGCTGACTCCCGGGTCACTCCCGGGTTCTCGTTCAGCCTGCTGTTCCTATTAATGGCCAAGCAGCTGTCGCTATTTCACCTTCGGTGGTCGCAATACATTATAATCTCGATAGAAGTCAATGAGGTTTTGGGCGAACTTCACACTTGATTGTATTAACTTAGTAAACCTTTTCATAAAGACTTTGTTTTCATCTGTCTTTTTTAAACCATCATGATATGCGTTTAGTAAATTATGGTCCCATTCATTTTAAAATGAATGATAAAGTAGGGTATGTTTCTAGGCTTTCTACTGGTTCTACCGAGTGAAGACCCCCGGCCTCTCTGCGGTGGCAGCCTATAGCATATATTTCCAGTTGCATTTCGGACCGGATAAAGAAAGATGGCGGAAGTCCCTAAAAGAACTTGGTGCAGGCAGTTAACACTAATAAATGCAGCAATATAGGCTTTAGGATTAATGAAGAGATGGTTTCTGATTAAAAACAAATTGGTGGCCAATCAATTCAATAGTTACTTCAGAAATGTTGCTGCAGATCTGGTCTTCAAATAAACGGCCTCACCAGTGATTTGACATAAACAGGGTCAGGGATTTTTATGGGAAACAAGGAGTGTGTTCCAACTCATTCTCTCTGCAGAAGGTTGAGGTGGTCTATAGGATGCTTTCTGAGATTAATTCGCGCTAATATAAGGCTACAGGCCTGGATGGTATAGCTCCTCTCTTTTTAAAGGGATACTGCAATGCAGATAGGTCCCTGTATTACTCACATCTTCAATCTATCAATTGTCCCCGTCCCCCCCCAGACCTAAAAAAGACCAAAATACTCCCCCCCGTAATAAAAAAGGAGCAAAAAGTGACCCTGGTAATTATCGACCGGTATCAATTTTGGGTTCTGTGTCTCAGATCTTTGAGAAGGTGATAAATGAGCAGCTAAACAAGTACTTAAATAAATAAATAAACAAATAAATAAATAAATAGGACAATCAAACTTCAATCAGGTTTTAGAAAAACGTACTCGACTGACACATGTTCATTGTTTTTAACAGAACACATTGGGAAAGAGGTTGATAGTGGGAATCGCTGTGAAATATCAAAATACAAAAGAACAATTGCGCATGAAATGATTGACAAAACGTTGCCACAGAACTTACTTGTACAGTAAATAAGCACCACACAAGCATCTACTTCCTGCAGCTCGTCTTTGATGACATAATATCACGGTTACAAAAGGTGACAAGGGACAGTTATAGGAAGTTAAAACACTTTGTAGATGACAGAGATGCACTTTACATCAGTGACAGTTTAAAAGTTTAAGAACCCAGTGTTTTAAAATGAATATGCGATTTGTTTTGTCCTGCTGCCTGATCCTTGGTGAGTACTATCTATCTCTCTGCCTGTGTCATTTGTCTCTCTACAGTATTATGTCCATCTCTCTGTCTTTCCCTATTTATGTCTCTTGTCTGTCTGTTTTTTCTGTCTAGAGTGTGTTTGAATATGACCTACTTTCTACCACTTGGTCATGATCATCAACTGTTCATGTTTGTTCCACAGCTCTGTGTGGAGTCACTCTACAACGACGAGTCTTTACAGTAACTGAAGGGGAAGACCTTACAATTACATGCAGTTTCCGAAAAGCTGGTGATCTGTTAAAGTACTTCTGTACAGGAACATGCAATACATATCTCATTGGAACATCTTCTTCCTATGCTGAGAATGATAGATACAGTATCACGAATGATAAACAAGGTAGATTATTAGGTATATTTGTTGATGGAGTGTTCCATGTAACCATCAAACAGCTGAGAAAGTCTGACACAGGGACATACCGGTGTGGTGTGGAAAGAGGACGGAATTTAGTTGACTCTGTCAACAACATTTTGCACGAGTCAGATGAGGAGATTCGGATCACAGTCCTAGGTGGTGAGTATAAACGTAGAATATAATGGAATGCTCAGAGAAAGGTTGCCAGGTACACACCCACCATGTTGGGGGAGAGAACGCAAAAGGAGAGATTGTGAGCTAATTCTTAAAAAAAAAAATACATAACATATGGTTTCATTCTGCTTATTGTATGTTTTCTACATGTGACTCAATAATGCAAAATTACCGTACTAAACATATATTTAATTACTCTAACAACTTAATTTGATGTCCATACATGTATGTATTTACTTGTAAAACAGACGTATTAGCAGGGACAAAGTGCTGCTGTTAAACTCTCACTTTGTGCTCTCTCTGTCTTCAACATGGTGCAACATGTCTGTAACCACTGGCAACCACTCTCTCTCTCCACACATTTCCTGGCAAGCCTCTCATAATGTAATGAATCAACAGTAATTATCAGTGCATTGTAGTAATTTAATTGTTTAATTAAAATGTAAACAAGGGGTTATCAAACCTTCCCTCCACTGAGCCCACTTGGACCCTGGTCCTTGTATATGGAAACAACGGTTCCAGTGGAAACCCAGCACTAGAGCTGTGTATCTGTTAAACTATAGTACCTGTTGGTGTAACTTCCTTTAGCTGTCTAAAAGTCTGCCTCATTAAGATTCGTGCTAAAATCTGTTGTGATTCACAGCTCCAACCATCACTGCTCGTCCTCTATTGGTTCCGTCTACAAATGGAATAGTCTCTACAGTAACAGCAGAACCAGATGATTCTGTAACGGTCTCACCAGCTGTCTCTGAACCACCTTCTACACCTTCTTTACGAAAGGAAAAACCCTCACCAGAAACAGGTAAAATATGTCTGTCTGCTAGGCTTTTTGTTCATCTGTTTTTGTGTCTGATTGGCTGCTAGTCAGCCTGTTTTGTCTGACTACATAGTGAGCTGTCTAGATATTAACTAGCCTTTCTACCCGCCTAGTTGGCTGATAGCCTGTCTATCTACCTAGAGTAGTGGGTTGTTTATCTGACCCGTTTGTCTGCCTAGTGAGTTGTTTATCTGTTAATCTACATGTCTGTAACCTGCCTAGCTGTCGAATACTCTGCTTGTCTCTCTCAGTAGATTAACGTATTGTGATAACTTCCTCTTAACCTCATTGACTGTTGTAATGTGATCATGTAATCCCAGCCCAAGGAACCATCCTCTATGTCACAGTGGGACTGGTTGTCATCATCCCCCTGATAACATTGGGTATTGTGATCTTCTTCAGGAAGCGAACCACAAAATTACCAGGTAACATACGTGCTCGCGCACACACAGACACGCACACACAGCATTTTATTTCAGAGAACTTTAAAATGCTTCAATGATCCCTCATTCTAAACAGTTCATAAATGAGCAACGCCAATTGGTAATAGTGTGAAGTCATGCTAAAAACAATGCTGATGGCCTCAAAATGATCTATACATGCCTCAATTGATCAGCTGCAGTGGCGAGAGTAAAGCACTGATAGCCTTGATGCATTTGATGTGGAGGGAGAGACATGGCAAGACAAACAAGCCTTGGGACAACTGCAAATATAAAAATACAGCATTAACTTGCATGACTTTGTTCCACTAAGTTTGATTCAATGTGTCTGTGTTCCACAGGTTCCTGCACCAGAGGAGAACCATACACAATCTCTAAGGAGGTCAAACACTACCTCTTTATTCCTGTTTTTGCTCTCCCTCTCTACTACAACAGCCAAGTTTACTGGCTGGCAGAAGAGAGACATTATTTTCTTTCACTGTTGAATGTGTGATAGAATGAATATTAGAACCTTTTCTGCATCTCAGTTATTAAATCTAAAAATAAAAACATCTATTCAATCAACAAAAGGTAGATGAAGGCTACATATATAGTCTATTTATCCATCTATCTCTTGTTTTCTCCTCAGGTGGCCACCTATGAGAACTGTCCTCCGGTCTCCAGGTCAGACTTAGACTCTACCTACCAGACTCTCAATGCAGGCACCATGGAGCCCAACACAACCTACTGTACAATCACACCAACACACACAGACTCCTCTACCTACCAGACTCACAATGCAGCCACCATGGAGCCCAACACAACCTACATTACAGTCATTTAGCAGACGCTTTTATCCAAAGCGACTTACAATAAGTGCATTCAACATAGGTAGGGAACGAAACTACTAATCACCAGAAGTCTTAAGTGCATTCTCTTCTAAAGCAAGCAACTAAGAGTATACCTAGCGCTAAGGTAAAAGTGCAATATATCAGCTACCTACTTTCTTAAACAGATGAGACAAATAGAAAATCAAATGAGCAAGAGCTAAAACAAATAAGTGTATTGAATAAACAAGATCTAATAAAACAAGAACTCGTACAACTAGTTAACAACGAGTAGGCAAGGCGAACCTACTGTACAATCACACCAACGCACACACAGATCTCCATCAGTCTCCAACGAGACAATGTATTTCTAGTCCTCTATTTCCACTCCACTTGTATAGGGCATAGCACTGGGGGCCATTTTGTGGTTCCACTCAAATTCACTCCATTCATTTTTCCCATAAAGATTTCCAAAAATATTGATATCAATTATTTTAAGCCTAGAATCAAGATATCCAGGGTCCTGCTAAATCATGCATAAAACACTTGATTCTGTGAATTATAATTTTTTGAAAAACGCAAAACAAAGGATATTTATTAAATATAGTATATCATATAATTAAATATTCATTTTTTTTCTCACAGAATCAAATGTTTTATGGTCATGATTCACCAGGACCCTAGATGGCTTGGTTCTAGGCTTAAAATAAGTTATATAAATATTTTAGGAAATCTCTAAGGAGTGAATTTGAGTGGAACCACAAAATGGCCGCCGCCACTGCTATGCCCTATTTTGTTTGAATCTTTCACACACATGAGGACCGTTATCCTTGCTTCAGCTGTGTACTGCTGTAACATCCTCTATTTGTGTCTCAGAGAGAGTTCCCTTTGTAGCCTAGCTAACATGCCTCTTTGCAGAGATTTTGCGCACATATATTAAAACATATCTTGTTACAACTTTCTAATACTTATTCATCAAATGTATGTTGTTGTTGTCACTGTGTCATTTATGTACAAAAACCTAAGGTGTACTTATATACACCTATATATATATATATATATATATATATATATATATATATATATATATATATATATATGGTATCCTGTACCAGCATTTCTAAATGCCAATCGCCTTAATAACTTTTTTTAAAACATTCATCAAATGTGTAGCCCCTAGGTCTAAAGTCCTGTGTATGTGCTTAAAGTAAGCAGTCAAATGGAAATTATTTAATAGTTCATAATCTGCTAATGTAAAACATTAAACGTGTCATTTATATTAAAAAACGTTTATAATTTAGTAGCTCATAATCTAAACCTAAAGCAACACTTTAAAAGGTTGATTTAATTCATACTTACATGTTATTTACATGTGTTTGTCATGTTAAAATATGAATTCAGGTTTGAATGATTGTCATTGGTTATGGGGCGGGACATCCAAGTTGATGGACAAGAAGACATGTGTGGAGTCAGAGAGGGGGACAATAAATGAAGTGTGTGAAAGTTGAATGGAAAAGAAAAACATTAATTCAGTGCATATTATGTTTTAAAAATAAACGTTTTTTGTAAAAAGCATCTTTGCTAGTCAAGAGTATTGACATGAGTCATATTCAGGTGTTTCAGTGAGTAATAGCAAGACATAGTGGAAAGCTATGATTCAGCACTAACATTTGGTCCTGTTTGCTGAGTGGCTAACTGGAGTCAAGCACTAGAATTCACTTATTTTTAACTCTATGAGAATTCATCATTAGTCTGCTACTTGCTAGAAGCTACTGGACTCAAAGACTGTCATCCTTGGTGGGGTGTGTTGGAATTCTGGACTGTGAGCTCCGGGTTGTCCGATGAAGTGGTTCTAGTTGTGGATCCGTCATCCTTGTTATCTCTTTAGATCTCCCTCGTTTAGATTGCTTTTTTAGTCAGCCTGTGGCATGTTTTCCCAATGCAATCTTACGGGAGCAGTACTGCGCATGTGGGCAGGGGTTGACTGGCCACAGGCTGACTAAATAAGCGATTTAAACGCTTGTTTAGTCAGCTTAGGACAAGTTAGAAAAAGGGAAGGTTTTAGTTTTAAACTATTTCATTTGAGGGAATTGGTTCTAAAACAGGGCTATACTGTAGATTTATTTTAGTTTAAAGTCAATACATTTGAGTAATACAGGCTTAGAAGGTTCATTTAAGTGTATTACAAGTCAGACTAATTTATTAGTTATAGGAATTGTTGATGCCTATTTACTGTTCATTCATTGTTTTTGGCCAAGTTATTTAACCCTTTACTGTCAGTGTTGGGCATACACATTTAATTCTGAACAAATCACTCAAATAAAGGATTTTAAAATATACATGCAGTGTCTGGAAATAATTATTTACAGGTTGTAGTGATTGAATTTCATGACACTATGGATATCGAGTAAAGGTAAAACTTTAACTCAGGACGTTAAGAACTCCGGACATCCCATCTTTTGTACTCTGGTTAATACAGTCAGGGGTGGGGCGCTACATAAATGGAGGTACCACTGAACTATTGAACTATTAATTAGTTGTGATAAACCCAGACACTGCTAAAAGTTGTAATAAAATAAAAACAAATCCCAATTCCAAGTATATATAAAATAAAATAAAAGATAATAAAAATGTAAGATACCCCTTTACACCTGCGGGTGTAAAGGGCGAGAGTCAGGAGAGCTAGCCTGGCATTGCCAGACTGATGATGTGGATTCACTCACACGTTCCTCTCCTCCACGGTATCAGTCTGGACTTCGACCCATAGGCAGAGAGTATGAGAAATCAGAAAATGACCGGGCCAATCAGTGACTGTGTTTCAACTGCTGTGCGTACAACAGTGCAATGCCAGGCTACAGGAGAGCATTCTGTCAACAAGGGAAGCGCCTAGGTTACAGATTAAGGAAAAAGTACTTATCAGAGTAATACAGCAACCATATGGTGCAGGAGTACACCAGCTCGTAGTACCTAGGCCCTAGGTACTATGATGTCCACATCATGTCGTCATGAAGAGACTTGAGAATCATGGGAATGTACACACTAGGTCCTAGGCTAGGGTGTACATTCCCATGATTCTCAAGTCTCTTCATGACGACATGATGCGGACACTTGGGAGTTGAAAAAGACAACAGAGCTCATTCGAGACAGATACTACTGGCCCAAGATGGGTGCAGAAATTGAACAGGATGTCAAGAACTGTGGCAGATGTATTACACGCAAGACTCCACCAAGAAAGTGATGCCACGTCAGAGGACTTTGACCTTGCCTTAACTCGACCACTACGTCAAGACTGGGGAGAACTTCTGCTACAGTCCAACTTGTGCACGGGAAGACGTGAGGCAACCACTGAGGAAACTGCTGCAAGCTTGTCTGTTTCAAACACAGAGGAAGTTGGAGTAACTCAATGCACAAATGTATCAAAATAAAATAAGAAATACTGCAGTGAGAAAATCAAACGCGTACTGAAATATGTATGAAAACAACAAGTCTAATGTAAAATCCCCAAGTGGTGCAGGGCAGAGCAAGGCACTCCGGACTTAAAAATTCACATAAATTAGTTTGTGCTGTTTGTCTTTACAGGGTAGAATTATCAACATAATTGAAAACTTTTTCAATCAACTACATATAATCATGGATTTCTTTTGGTAGTAGTCTCAAGAAAACTTTACAGTGATATCAAGAAACACAGCAAAGACCCCTACAGACAGGAAAAGTACTGTTCAGTAATTGATAATAAATCATTTTATATTTTTAAGAAAACTGCAATGAATAAGATGGCTGATTTCCATTTGGTGCTGTAATTCCAAGTAGGGCCACTGTGTGTTGCCACAAAACCAATGCATTACATCTAGCTGTGAAGCCAGGTGACACACCAGCCAATTAATGCAGTCTCCACCAGTGACATCACAACAATTTCTGAATTAAAACAAGAACACTGTTCACCAAGTGATGACTGAGATCATCTCCAGCAATCTTAATTCCAGTCCAAATGTCAAAGGCTCAAAATATAGTATAATGCTCAAGATTTCTACTTGTGTTTTTGTGTATTAATTATTGAGTCTTTATTTCATTTGATCAATTCTTTCATCCAATTATATCTTACCATTAAAACCAAAAATCTGGTTGATGTCACTGGACTGAAATTTTAATAACCAGTGTTGAAACTGTGTGAGGGACATACATTACACCACTGATGTCCAGTGTATATACACAGGTTTTCATTACGGCCAAACACTACAACAAGTGATGTTACATTAAGTACCGTAGAGGGTTTACAGGTTCAGTCTGAAGCCTAACTAATAACTTGTCACACAATGAAGCATACATTTATGCTTCACAGCAGAACACATACAAGCAAGACAGCCTGGTCAAATAGTCCAAGAGAAACCTAAATTGAAAGTGAGTTTTTATTTTTATTTTTCCCAACCTGGGTTGTAGTTTCCTGGCTGTATCCTGGTTGCCGAAAGGTTATGATGAAAATTGTTTCATTTCTTTCAATGTTGATTTTCACATACCAGCGTCAGTGCTCTGTGCAGCTGTCAACATTCAACCTGATCAGCTATTATTAATGCGTTAAAACACATCCTTTCAACACAATAAAACAAACACGTCAAATGAAACACATCAAATGAAATAATTTCTTGATTATAATTATATCAGAGCTGGCATTAGCTCTTCAATGGATACCGTTTCATTTAGCAGGTGCATAGCAGGGTAAACGTAGTGCAAACAGTACACAATTAACTATTATTATTGGAATACAGTACCAAATGGACTTGTATTACTGGAATATAGTCATAATTGCTTCATGTTTGGCTAAAATAAATGCTTGAATGCTACTTGAGTTTTTATTCAACACAAACAGCTGCACAGAGTGATGATTCAAGTGTGAAATTCAACAATTAAGTAATGCATTGTTTATCATTTTTATCATAGTACAATAATAAAAATAAAAAAACATATCTGACTGGTACTAAGACATGTATTTTGTAGGGTTGTCCGATATTGGCTTTTTTACCGATAACCGATATAGTCCAACTCTTAATTACCGATACCGATATCAACCGATACCGATATATGCGGGGATTATTGTGATTAGGGTAAGCTCAAATTTCATATCACACACACCATATACAGTAAGAACTCCTGTAACTTATTTATAAAGCAAAAAAAAAAATAATGATTTTTTTTTTTTTTCAAAAACCGATACCGATATTTTCCCGATATCAATTTTTATGCTAATATCGGCCGATAATATCGGGAGGCCGATAATATCGGACATCCCTAGTATTTTGTGTTACCCATGAATCAAAGACCCAGAGTTCTTGTGTGCTTGCCAAAAGGAAATTTGAACTGTCAACATCATCTGTATCGAGCATTGGTAGTTACACTGCTGTGGAACTTGCCAATGTTGCCACTCAAGAACAATAACACACAACAGAAAATGAATACAACTTGAGTTACACATGAGAATAATGATTATAAATGCCTTACAGTGCTCAAGATTACGCTGATATGAATAAACAAAATAATTCTATACAAAACACGATTAAATGTAAAATGTGACACAAATGGTTAAGGTGAAGACAGACAGTGGCACAAGGTTACATGCACAAGTATACACAAAGTACGGAGGACAGAGAGGAAGGAAGGTAATCTCTGACGCAGAATAAAGCTGCATAGAATCCTTTTCACCAATCTCTAATATAGAGAAAATTACTGGTGAAGGTGCATTGTTTTGACTCTGAAGCAGACCCTTACAGTTAAATAAGTTCAGTCACTGCGGGAGTCAGATAATGGAAAGAAAGGGAAGGAGAACAACTACCACTAAGCTACGGCCGCCCCAAAGGTACCATACTTCTACAGTGATTAAATGTTTCTTTAGCTTGCCAAAAATAAGCGATTTTTAAGCTAACAATGCAATGCAACTCATCTCAAGGATATTCTTAAACTCTGACACAGGTGACTCACTCTGAAATTAGGATGATCTTGTTCTCTTTAAATGTTAGGATGATCTTGTTCCTCTTTAAACCTATCTGATAGCATGTCAGCCTACAGTAGTACATACAAGCTTCCAAACTATATTTCTCATCCAAATTGGTCAACATCATATGCAAATGCTGGATGCCAAAGCTTTGATTTTGGTACAGCAAGCCACATCAATTCTGTTCAGACTGTCATTGCCATGACGTGTCTATATGTGCTGAGCATAGGATATTCTCTCAGATAACTCCTGGAGTGTGGGTTGTCATTCACAGAATCTTAGAGCAACAACAAATTACTAATGGATCATGATTGATTTGTAGAATACACCTACACACAAATGCTCAGAGGTAACCTGAAGAAAATATAAAAATTGCTCAAAATGGACCAAAACAAATTTAACAAACACTGGGAATTGTGCTGATTGATAAATAAGATTCTAATCAAGAATGTTCTATAATGTAGAGTCAGGAATCTTGCTAGCCCAAGAGAGACATTTTAGGGTCATTTCCTACGTCCATAAGACATTACCTTACCAAGCCCAAGAACCGGCTACAGTAACACAAATAACTAGAGAATCCCATTCTCTAGTAATTTCACTAATACATTTCTTTTTTTTACAAGATTGGGAAGATATTTCCAGCCATCAGCTGAATAATAGCTAAACCCCTGTTTTAGCTGCTGTGTATCTTTGTGAATTCTAACCATTGACTTGTGAAAGCAGGGTTTCTTTGGCTTGGAGAGAGAACAACTTCAAGCAGTGTTATTCTCAGGTCTGGTCTCTCAATTGACTTGTTACATCACCAGGAACAGGCCTGTGTGTCATTTGGAATCAAATAGGCTACTTATAGACGATCAACTGACCGTGGGTCATCCCTCCTGCTCTAAGATTCAGGTGATGAATCCAGGTTTCAAGCTACAAGATATCCCATTACTATATATGAGATTTAGTTGATGAATAAAGTCAGTGGAAGAATGTGGATGTAATCCCTTCAGAGTAAGAGCCAGATACTGGAAGTCAGCTTCAAAATGAACAAAACAACCAACACGCAGACAAAATACTTTGGAGAGTAAAAATGTGCTGTACTTTAAAAAAGGACATTCACACGTAACACATCTGAATTGCATTTAGCTCCATCAGCATTGATGCTTCCAAGATGGTACTTCATTCCAGTCTGTAGTTTATTAGATATCTGGAGCTTTGTTTTCGATCACTGTGCTGCTTGAACTTATAAACATTCTATTTATTTATTTATTTAGAAATTTCACTAGAGGATAAGCCCCTTGAGATGCAGCATCTCATTTTCGAGGGGGTCCTCAACTTAACCTTTACTCATCTCCGAGGAGAAAAGCCTGGTCCGACCTAATGCAGAGAGTGTCTATAGAGGCAGGACTTCTGTCGTATGCATTTCCCCCGGAAACTATCTTTTTCGACCAATCACAACACTCGTTTCATTCACGGAGAACGTAAACACATTTTGTAAAGCCTCAACGTAATTTCCTGGGGCGGTACTTCCGTTTAGACACTCAAGCGGCTACCTGTAGGTTTTGCCCAGCATGCCTCGCCCCAAACCTGTTCTGTTAAGGGAAGAGTTTGTTGTGCCTGGCACGACTTACAAAAATGTGGTTATAGGTGTTCCCTTAATGAACAAACTCTTAACTCTTTTCAATCAAAGCTTTCCTTTTTCTTGAAATGTTCCTTTAAGTTGAAATGTTCCTTTAAGTATGAGAGGACATAACTGATATACCTTACAATGTTTAAACTAAAGGAGTGCAGATGTTTTTAGCAACCACTAGTGGACATATTTGCAGACAGAATGAAATACACATACAGGACACAAACTAATTGTATCGCCTTGTGGCTCAACTAATAATGAAGATTGCAAACAAACAAAAAAGTTTACAAACTTTAAATGATTCTTCCTCTGAAGGATTAATTTACTTTAGTCACTAATTTCAATCTGCAGGACAACGTCATGTAGTGTAGGTACACACTGTCAAAAAAAGCTAATAATATTCTCCTCAAAAGGAGTGCTAGAATAACATAGGATTGTGAAGCATAAAAGCAAAAGTGCAAAAATAAAACTCCATGATTATCCATCTGCAGTGAAGTAAAAAGAGAATAAATAACATTTAAATGAAAAGGACAGTATATACCGTAAGCATATATGGACGTTTATGTAGTAGAAAAGTATTTGTGGAAGGTCTATTTCACAGTGGTACATGGTTAAATAAAGGAGGTTAACACAGTGTATTCCCGCCAGTCATTCAAACGTTCAGGAAGCTTGTTACAGGCAAGTGTTCTCGTGAGTTCATTATGACATATGCGAGCTGATGTCAGTGTGATTTCACAGTTCTCTTCCCTGTCTCTAGTAAACGTGTGATTTAAAGGATCGATAATGCAAAACCAAACACAAAAAAGTCAGTCATTAAATGGAAGTTTTGGTTCGACTTTCTGACAGATCATTTCCTAGGGAAACAGTGGCACAAGGAAACCACTAGAGGGAGGCAAACTGTAGAATATCAGTATGCCAGAATTAGATTCTGTCATAGGTGGAATGAGAGACGGCAAAATACAAAACGACAACAACAAACTACTGGTGAAGGAGGCTGTCAGGGGAACAGAGATCTTTGTGTAATGACTAGGAGGGGGTCAGTCCAAAGAAAACAACAGAAAAGCAACAACAGGTGCCGCTATAAGGAAGGGGATGAGTCCCATATTGCCACTGTGCCATTGAGCCAAGGTGCTAATACAGGTTTGTGCAAGTCAATCAATCACAGTGTTGCTCAACGTTGTTGTCTGGGGGTGGGGGGGAGGAGGAGGATTCCTGTAATGCCATTGTGCTACTGAGCCAGGCAGACTGACGATGTTGAAGAAGATATTCCTGTGATGCCGTTGTGTCTTTGAGCCAGGGTGCATA
Organism: Gymnoscopelus microlampas; assembly: GCF_963454915.1. NCBI lineage: Eukaryota > Metazoa > Chordata > Actinopteri > Myctophiformes > Myctophidae > Gymnoscopelus > Gymnoscopelus microlampas. The sequence continues at coordinate 40,679,499 of NC_139947.1, read as the reverse complement.
TTTATGCTGAAATGAGTTGTGAATAGAGTGTCGTAAGGTGCTAGAGGTGCACACTGAAAAGCGTAAGGATCAGTGTGCGGTTGTGCCAGTGAGCCGGACACTGCTATAATGGCTGCTGTTGTACCAGGCGTCGGTAGTGTGGCAAGACTTTGCTCTCAGGGAGGTAGAGCGCCATCTCCAGGGCAACCAAGATGGTGAACTCAAATGGTATTAAGTCTCTTCTACTGATTCTAAAACGCTCCTCTAGTTTCTACATAGATACAGACAGAGAGATAGAGGGACAGTCAGAGACAGAGAGAGAGACAGACAAGGCAAAAAAGACATCAAGAGTTAAAAACTGTACAAAGGCATACAATTAGGAAAGAAAATGAGTAAGAAAGAAAGACGGGTACGACAGTGGGGACTCATTCTAGTACTGTTAGTTCCTGCTTTATGTTATTGATAGTTTTTATATAGATAGATGAAGAGAAATCAGTGATAGTCTTAAAGGGGAATTTTGCTCCACGGTTTTCTTACCTTTTCTATGTTGTTATGATATCCTAGGATGAATGGTACAGTAGAAAAATGTCATAGCGGACCTGGGATGGAGTTATTCTACGGTACCATTCATCCTAGGATATCATAACATCATAGAAAAGGTAAGAAAACCGTGGGGCAAATTCCCCTTTACATATTTAAAACAATCTGTGTATTGTAATGCACCTGAAATTATGAGAAACATATTCATGGCCTCAGCTTCAGTTCAGGGTGTAAGAGATAAGGATACACAGGCACAGCTTAGCTGTCACACTTCTCCACTTGTGAATCATTCATCTTTAATCTAGTTCCTTCCATCATACTCAGCCTTAACCAGCGTGTATAATTTGATCTGTACTGAACTATCGAGCCTGGTGGATCTGTGTGTTAACCGCTTCCTGCTGGTGGCGTGTCTGCTTTGTGTCAGCTCTGTGTCTGTGTGTGTGTGTATTAATTTGTTGGTTATTCTATTGGTCTAGCTTCTTGCCAACACGGCCAATTGTGTTTGTTGGTGTGCCCAGCCAAGCTGGAAGGGACCATGGAGGAATCGAGCCCCAGTCTCCACGGTCTGTAATCTGTCTCTTTAGTGCTGCTGTCCCTGATACTTTATGCGCTCATTGCGATCTGGGAATTGTGCGTAGGGCTATGGGCGATGTTTTAACTACAGCAACATGCAGAATATTTGTGTGATGAATGCATGGGTAGTGTGTGTGTGTGTGTGTGTGTGTGTGTGTGTGTGTGTGTGTGTGTGTGTGTGTGTGTGTGTGTGTGTGTGTGTGTGTCTCTCTTACATCAATGAGGTGTTTGACCTCCTGTTTCCTGAGGTCACTGCTGATCTTGGCAGCCAATAGGACACATGCAGCTGACACCAGCTTCCTGTCAAAGACAACAACATCACAACCTTACTGATGACATTTAGGTGGATCAGCAGGCACAGACATCATGGCACATACTTATGACTCAGTGGGTTTGAGATCACATCATGTTACATTGTGGTAATGCGATGGCTCTCAAACATTTTCATGTCAAGGACCTCCACATTGAAAGGTATTTCCTGCATACCCCCATATGAAAAGATGTTGTGCCAGAGAGAGACCCCCCCAAAATAACTGTGTTGTTAAAACTTCTCAGAATTATTCTAAAGTTGTCACTTTTTAAAGATTTATTGAAAATAACTGATCTAAAGCTCAGAACATGTCACATGAGCTCGTACTGTAGATCGGCTATTTTCGAATAGCTGATGTATAAAATAGGGTTAAAGTGGTTAAAGCACAAGGACACTTTAGTAGAGGTTTGGGTTGTGTAGTTGCCTTATCATGACGTAACTAGTCTAATTGGCGAGATATCACTGACAGACACCCCCGGGTCATCTGGGACACACAGGGCAAATTTGAGGTTGTTCGGTTTGACGGTGCCCGAGTTATGCCCGGGACAGCCAAACAGTACATCAAGGTTTCTGCAATTTACAGATAGTTACCTGTTGTGTTTGTTGAGCCTTCCCTGCAGCACAAGCTTCTCAAAGTACACAAACGCCATCGCTATGGTAACAGGCTGCAGGCCACAGTCCTCCCTGACCGCACACATCTCTCTCTTCAGACTGGACAACCGAGGTAGACAGAAAAAGAGAAATACACAATGAGTGTGAGAGAGGTAGAGGGAAAAGAAAGGCGAAGAGAGAACTAATACTTCTCTCGCCTTTCTCCCAAGACAACGTAAGAAAGACCATGGGCCCGATTCACTAAGCTGTTTACGCCCATATTTTCAACGTACCGGCATTTACGAAAATTCCTACGTTAGGTGTCTGATTAATCAATCTATTTTTGTCGGTGAATTTTGCGGGAGGGCCGCTCTTTTTCCAACTGTACGGAAGCATGACTTATGGGACCAAAGCTTGCGTACATGTTAGAATGCCTTATTCTTCATGCAAAATCGAGCCAAACCTCAAATAAAATATGTATGTGCCCATGCCCAACATTTGTCAACACATATAAAAAAGAAAGAAAACATGTCAAACGATCTTTGTATGCATATTATAGACTTAGAAACTATAGAACTATAGAAATTGCAAATTCAACCGATTTTTTTTCTTTTCAGTTAATGCATTTAGAGTTGAATTATTAGGCGTGTTTTCCGTTTTTCCATTTCCGATGTAGTGGAGGGTTCATCCAAAGGACAGATTCCCCTCAGTAATCAATAAATCTCAGATAAAGAATTATCGGATATTCCAGCAGCATCATCTTTTTACCTCGGCTAAGGTGGGTGAGCGATTGTTCAGTAGAAAGGGCTTATATAATGTCCATTCCAAGTTTTATTAGCCTTTGGTCGTGAGGTTTAACTTTGTAAACAAACTTCTTGTTTTCATTACACGTGAGAGTCGGCTATTTACTACATAAACGATTCATTTCGTGAGGGACTCGCTTGCGCTGATCTACAAGGTGTCATGCGGTGCGCACCGCCGCGTTTTTAGCAATGTATATCTGTCCATTTTGCAGCGTGATGACGTTTTTCATCCGGCGCTGGATTTTCCCGGCTGCCTTTTACGGTCTTAAATGGGGCGTGGAAGAATGCAAATGATCTCCACTGTCAGACAAAAATGAGGAACACATGTGATCCGAACATTTCAGGGATTTACACACACGTTTTTGCTTAGAGAAAATACACCCTCCTTTAGTCACTTTATTTACACGTTATTTACGACCAGCTTTGTGAATCAGGCCCCATGAGAACAATAGAAAGAGATCTACAGAGAGGATAAGAGTTATAAGAAATGTTATATATAAATATATATATATATATGTCTGTGGCAGTGTGTTTGTCTGTGTGCCCGGATTCCAAAATGGACATGCCCAACATTAGTGAAAATTGGCATTGCTTGGCAACGGTTGACATCAATGTAAAAGTTGTTAGGCACTAATAGGCAGCAGGGTTTTTTATGTGTGAAGTCAGACCAGAGCTCGATCAATGAGAGAGAGATGGAGGGAAAAAGGAAACAGGGATAGGGAGAGGGCAAGGAGGGAGAGGGGGAGACAGAGTGACAGGGGTAGAGGAAGAGAGGGAGAGAGGGAGCCTATTTCACCCACCCAATAACGCAGCTGAAACCTCAGCACTTTGCAACGTGTTGCAAAGTGCCATAACCCTGGCAACGCCGGACAAGCTTCTATTTTATAAATCTATATACACTACATTTCATTACACCACATTACATATATGACACCAAGATTATATACATGTTTTTTTAAGGAACTTAAATCGATTTTCTTCAATCCATCACATATTTTGTTCATTTTTCATTCACAGTGACGATATCCAACAAAGATCTCTGTGATTTACCTCTCCCAACAGGGAGAGGTAATTGCAATGATGTCTGAACTAAGACAAAGATGGTGGCACATGTAGTGTCCAAAACGGTGTGCTGTCTGCTTCAAATAACTGTATTGACATGGTCAACCTGTAGGTGTCCTACCCGACACCAGAGTTAAGGTTTTTCAATGGAAGAGTGGGGGGAGACCATCTTCAACCACTGCAGATGTGTGCTAGCATAATAGTCCTACACCAATTGGTTAAAATCATGTTTTATTCAGTAAAATAAGTCCAGGGCTGCAGTGGTAAGGTCTGTGCTGGCTTTAATTCCTTATTCTATATAGATTACTGCCTAAGCATTCAGGTATGCCCGAGATATCCAACTGGAGGCTTCCATATCAGTTCTGCCATGTCAGAACAAGCCATTAGTCAAGGGCTAATATTAGCACAAACCTTCAGATATGCTACACCCATACTGTAGCTTGTTGTTATTTTTGTTCCTTTGCACCTGGATAAACTCCACTGTCTAGTGTCTCCACGGCCATGAATTCTACCAAACCATCTGCAGCAGGAGGATGATTTGAGTGCAGTGGGGATGATGTAACCACATTTGCTCACGGTGAAAATTCAGCACACAGTGGCACTTTTTCTGTGCTTGTATTGCCCGAGGGGTTATCAGTTGTCTCCCTCTCTTTTGAGTCTGTCCTTTTATCACACCCAGGGCAAATAAAGGCTGTATACTGACTGTATGGTTTAACGATTGAACACAAGGAGGAGATAACTGCACACTGTTGACAAATGCTATGTTCACTTAATTGGACTAAGATGTCAGTCTAAAAGGCGTGAGGTTACCTGCGTATCTTGCTGAGTGTCAGTTTGATGTGAGGATACTTTTCTTTAAATGTCTCATTCATGTCCCTCTTTAAGTCAGATGGCTTTACATACTCTATTACTGTGGTCTAGAGGAAGAGAGAGAGAGAGAGAGAGAGAGAGACAGAGAGAGAAAGAGATGTGAGAGGATGTAAATGTTATAATTAACATACAATTAATATATCATATCTGCTTTACTCTGTCAAGAACAACGGCCCAACGACCAGTGTATTTACATGTACAGATTAAGCATTTGGCCCAGTGGTTCTCCACTCAGACAACTAGCTTTCTATTCTACCAGTTCTGGGTCTCCAGGACGAGTATAGAACCAGTTAACTAACTGTAGAATATTAAACCGCAGTAGTGTGTCTCCAGTACCAGCAGAGAACTGCGAGTCTTTAACCAAGTAGTGATTCACAGACTAGTCAATGACACTTACAGAGAATTTACTGTACTCTATGTGTATGGTTATAGAGTGTGTGCGTGTGTGTGTGCGTGTGCGTGTGTGTGTGTGAGAGCAATCTGAGCATGTGGATGTATGTGTATGTGTGTGTTAATTCAGCCCTGTTCGGGGATAAGCTTAAATCTTCAGCCTATAGAATCATTCATCTGATGTCAAAAAGGCGTGTGTGTGTGTGTGTGTGTGTGTGTGTGTGTGTGTGTGTGTGTGTGTGTGTGTGTGTGTGTGTGTGTGTGTGTGTGTGTGTGTGTGTGTGTGTGTGTGTGTGTGTGTTTCTACTTCTTCTCTCCATCCTCTAATCAGCTCTACCCTTTTCATTTCCCCTTCCTATAGACCTCTAATCCTCTTTCCCCTTGCCTCTGTTCTTTATTTTACTCCCTTTTCTGTGTTGTTCCATCTGTCTCTCACTCTCTTGACATGTTTATGTGAATTATGAGTTACGGCATTAGAAAGGCTGAATGGTACAACTCTCTGTTCTAACTCTGTTCTGACAGAACACATGCAGTGAGAGACACACACACACACACACACGAAGTAGAGACACACACACTTACCATGTAAGAGGCGAAGATGAGAACTCTCTTGTGTTTTCCACACGGCCACTGAGGGTCACTGAGGATGTTGGGGTCGTAGTCTGACACATCGTCTACACCTGCACACACACACACACACACACACACACACACAGAAACAATATTTCATGTGGACATGTATATATGAACACGTGTATACAATTCACATGCAGTCATGCACACACACTGTTCTAATCTATTCATCCCCCTCCCCTCCCATTCCAGCTGGTGTGTGTGCGTGTGCGTGTGCGTGTGTCCTCAAGTAGAGTATGTGAGTGTATTTGCATGTACTGTATGTATGTATGCATGTATGCATGTGTGGTCCAGTTTGTTTTTAGTGCATGTCCAACTGTGCATGTATGCAAGTGGTTACTGAATTGCATTGCACTGCACAACACACTGCATCCGTGAGATCAACACAGGGTCAGTGACATCACTGGAAAGTTTAATCTGAATGCACGCACGCACGCATGTCATGTACAGCATGTTCAACATGTGTTTGTGTGTGTAGATGAGGGGCTGAGAGGATATTGTCCTTACAGCTGTGATAACAGTCATCAGGACCCCCCTCCAAATCTCTAATCCTTTCTCTCTCTCTCCCCTCCACCCTGAGTTTGCCTATGGGTGCGTTCGGAAATACAGCACTGAGCTCACTGGCCAATACAAACTAATAGGCGAGTGCGCTCCGGTGCGCAATTTCCAAACGCACCCCCTATTGACTCAGTTTGTTATTACACAGCTTGGTTGAATCCTTGATTCTGATTGGTCAATCACTGAATTCAGCGTGTCATTTCTGAATAATTACCGCTGAGCTCAATAACAGACCGTTATCTAATCAAAGGCTCAGAGCACCTGCTGCGCTGCTTGATTTTGTGCGGTATCCAACATAGAAGCCAAACAAACACACAATGTCATTTACAGCTAAACATTGCTCTCAAGAATGTTTTTGAAAACATTCGAAGCAAGAAATAGACAACGCAGTGACTGAAAATATATTCTATTTGATCAACACTTCCTGTTGTTTTCCGAGGCAACATGTTGCACTAGACGCACCGTGACCTGGAATAAATTAATGGACTACGTTCATTACCGTAAGCAATGAAATCCTTTGTTTTGTTATTTTTGGGTTCAATTATTAAGTAGCAGTGTAATAAGCGGGATAAATGACGGCGAGCTGGCCATTGTCGAGAAATAAACCCCTTCAGGATGATTAGACTCCTCCGCTTCACGTCAGGATCTAATCATCCTGTCGGGTTTATTTCTCAACAATGACCGCCCGCCGTCTATTATCCCTTGCACAATGACTCCTGTCTGTTATAATATGGTGTGTGTGCGTGTGCGTGTGCGTGTGTGTGCGTTGTACCTAGGTCCAGTCCTACAGTGTGTGTGTGTGTGTGTGTGTGTGTGCTCGCGCATGTGTGTTGTACCTAGGTCCAGTCCTACAGTGTGTGTGTGTGAGCGTCCAGGGACAGGCATGCTGTGTGTGCTCCTGGACACAGCCAGAGTGAGGTCTCCTGCCGAGGACTGCTTCTGTCTCACCAGAGCATTGGTAGGGTACAGGAACCGGGCGTACGACACCGTCTTAATGGAGAGAGAGAGAGAGGGGCATGAGATACACAGAGATAGAAAAAGAGAATGAGATAAACTGACAGCGTTTTAACTCACTGAGTGCCAGAATTATCTCTGGCTATTTCTGGCCAGTGCGATTTCTTTCTTTTTTTTTCAAAGTAAAAAAAAAGTGCTTAGGAAGCGAGATACAGCCTTTTTCAGTTATAAGTTAAACAAGGAGTGGATGGAGCTACAAATCTTCAGATAATGATATCTTGGGTTCTGAATTTTTTTTCCCCCCCAAAAAAAATAAAAATAAAAAAAAATAAAAAATAAAAAAAAATATATATATATATATATATATATATATATATATATATATATATATATATAGTTTTACTATTTTTTCAAAAACACGCAAAACACGTGATTGGCACGTTGCACCATAGCGGTAAAACACGTGAATGCGTTAACCTATCTATGTGTACACATGCATGCATGTACTGTGTGTGCGTGTGCGTGTGCGTGTGCGTGTGCGTGCGTGCGTTACCTTGCCATATGCATCCAGCTGAAAGCCCTCCAGTCCAGGTAACATCTCCAGAGTGGTGGAGATGTTACCTGAAGAATGCCTCCTTCTAGGATGATGATTTAACATTGGATCACTGATAAACACACAGACAGATAATATTAAGTGCAGGTTACTTTTATTTGAATCTGGGTGTTTATTTTTACGTATTCATTTATTATATATATTTTTAACCCTATTTCTCCCCAATTTAGTCATTTAGACAATTAACTCTCTCACTGTTATTTCTGGCCGCGTTTGCCCACTGCCAGCGATTTTTCAATTTTCAACGAGGTCATCGCGAACTCGTTGACAATTGTCTGCCTTTGAAATGACCATGTCTGGGCCAAAAATACATAATAAAAAAAAAAGTGCTCAGAAACCGAGATACAGTCTTTTTCAGTAATAAGTTAAACAAGAAGTGATTGGAGCAGCAAATCTTCAAATGATATCTTGGGCTCTGAACTTACTTTTTTTTTTTTAAACTCGTGATAACTCGTTCTTGGCAGCCAGAGAGTTAATTCCTCCCCACAAACTGTTGTCACTGCTTTTGTACCATACTGGCTCACCTGCCATAGGGTACGGAGACCCCACCGGGAGGACGTAGCACCTCCCTCCTACTCCTCCCGCCAAACACTCGCCCGCCCCAGCACATAGGAGTACAGTATGTGCAGAGACAAATATCACCCTCCCCAACCTTTTCCCCTCTTCCGAACACGGGCCAATCGTGTTCTTATAGACGCTCGACAACCAGTGGCCGGATGCACCGCGGTGGATTAAAACCCCTGGACTCTGTGTTGTTGGGCTGCTTGGGAAGGTACTTTGATTGATTGATGTACTTTATTTAGTAAGACATGAGAACAACAGTACATGGAAGTACAAATTCACAATACAAGGTCTACTAAACTGGAAGACTCATAAAGCACTAAGCTTGTTTAAGATGAGATCCCCATGCACACAAACCATGATGACATATAAGAGACAGACAGATATACACACTACTATACAGAACGTCATACAATCAGCTTACAGGTTACTGGTATGAAGAGTGAAAAATATATACAAGAGAAGAAAGAATCGGGGGGGGGGGGGGGGGGGGGGGGGTAGGTTAAAGACTTAGACAGGGGCCATTTTCAAATTGCAGCCTCCTGAATGTGTATCTTTAGGGCAGTTTTGAAAGTGAGTAGGGTTTTACACTCTTTTACTCCTTTTGGTAGGGCATTCCACATTTTTGTTGAATAGCATGAGAACGAGTTCATTCCCTTTGTTGAGCCAAATCTGGGTTGAACATGATTCATGGAGCTGCCTCTGGTGTTATGATCATGGACTTCATTAACGTTTTGGAAGTATTTTGACAAATACAGGGGGATCCCAATGTTGTGGTGTATCTTGAAGACCGGGCCCATTGCAAGTTGCTGTACTCTGTCCTCAACCCTAAGCCATCCAATCCTAGCAAAATGAGCAGGGGTTAGATGGGTTTTGTGATTGATGCCAAGAAGTAGCCTTACTAGTTTATTTTGGGATGTTTGGAGCCTTGTTTTTAAGGCTTTGGTGGCTTTGGTGGCTTTACCACTGTACCACCTAATCTGGGTGTTTAAAAGACCACATGTGTGTCATAGTACACAAATGCTAATGTGTGTGTAAGTTATAGTATGCGTGTGTTATAGTACATGTGTTGTGTATCGGGTGTGTGTGTGTTACAATATGTTTGTGTGTTATGCAGTGTGTGTGTGTGTGCGTGTGTGCGTGTGCGTGTGTGTGTGTGCGTGTGTGTGTGTGTGTGTGTGTGTGTGTGTGTGTGTGTGGTGCCAGGCAGTAGGAAAACGGCCCGGGGTCAAGACAGATCTCTGAGGCATGTGGGAAAATTACAGCTACCCCCTTCCTTTCTGTCTCTCTCTCTTTCCCTCCTTCTCCTCCTGTGAGAACGGTCATCCCTCTCTCCTCAAATCTCCCTCTCTGTGAAAAAACAGTCATCCCTTTCCTCTCCTCTCTGTGAGAAACCACCCCATCCCTCTCTCTCTTCCGCCTCTTCTCCTCCTGTGAGAATTACTCACCCTTCCCTCTCTCTGTCATCTTCCTCCTCTGATGAGGCACGTCATCCCTTTTCCCCTTCTTATTTTTTTTGCTCTCTTCCTGTTTGTTTGAGAACATTCAAACCTTTCCCACTCTCTCTCTCTCTGAAAATCCTATACGTATCTGACAAAATGTGTGTGGTGAGTTACTAATGTCTGTGCATCAGCCTGTAAATGAATACATACTGTACATACAAGTATTGATTCATTCATTAACACATTGGGTGCCAAAACCGGGATTTCTTATGTTTTCAAAGAGTAGCGGTTGAGTGCCGAACACAGGAAATCTCGTGTTTTCAATTTTTTTGTTTTTGTTTTTTTCCACAAGGGGGGGGGGGGGGGGCAACTTTGGAATCACCCACAGTGCCTCTTAAATGGAAGGGACAGATGGATCACCGTGCCAAAAAACCTGGCTTCCGTCCGCTTCTATCTCCTTGATAAAAACCTCCGGATCTCCTTAACTTTTTACAGTGGTGAAAACGAGCCATTTTCGGTGCGCGATCACTCCGCAATGGCGGCTCGCGTGAGAGATGTTATTGTTCCAGGTGTTAGCCTGGACCATCCACCATCCTACACGCATCCATTGTTTATATTCGGGTGCTCGTCGTGGAGTCTACAGCTCTAAACAGCGCAGCGTCACAAACGGTAAGATCGCTGGCACTAGACGTTCACTGTTTTAATAAAACTCTGGCACCAAATGTGTTCATTGATAGTTGATAACCTTATCAATCGATTAATTGATAAGCAGCTTTTTTTAGGAGCAAAAGGAAAATTCTTGTCCGAAACCAAAAATGAGTGCATAAACATAATTGCCTTGACGTATACAACATTAACGAGCTTCAACGAGCATCAGCTGGACACAGACACGCACACCTGCCCTCTGCAGTGCTCTAAACTGAAAGTGACTGGAGTCTGTCTCTCCAAAAGCCCTTGAATATGATGGAATATGATTAAGGATTACTGTGACTACACCGCTCAGCACACACCTGCTGAGAGGTGTGTGCCCCCATGGAAAGATGCCATGTTTGTCCCTTCAGGATAAGGCCTGTGCAATAGGGCAAGTGAAGCTGGTGTTCCGTTACGCAGATTACGCATGCTCAAGTGCCAGTCACACACCTCTCAGCAGGTGTGTGCTGGCAGGTCGCTCAAAACAAGAGTGATTTACAACAGAAGCATATCGGGGGATTTTGGCAAAAGAAATTGGGGCGCTACCCACACGTTTAGCTGTGTTGCTCATTCCACGAATGCCCGATCCTTACAAGCTGTACCTCGTGGTAAAGGTGACTAATCAACGATAAAACACAATACCAATTGGTATTATTGAAGAGGAGAAATAATCGACCGAAGTTAAGTTTCCGAACTTTTTGTGGGTAGTTTATATTTATAAAAAAAAAATATATATATATATATATATATATATAATATATATATATATATATATATATATTTTTTTTTTTTCTTTTTTTTTTTTTTTTTTTCAACTAATTGAAAATAGATTAAATTAAATTGTGTGTGTGTGTGTGTGTGTGTGTGTGTGTGTGTGTGTGTGTGTGTGTGTGTGTGTGTGTGTGTGTGTGTGTGTTTACCTGATATGAAAGCTCTCTCCATAGGGTAGCACTGAGAAGGCAGCACACAGAGACCGCTTGGCACAGATGAGCACGATTCTGGAGAACAAACACACACACACTAACATTAAAGTGACACTTTACATGCTGATTTTACACCTTTTTTTTTTTACATTCCGTCTTTAGAGTGAGCGAGCCAGATTCTCAGTCAATGACATCATCGGCAGGTACATTTTTGAGCCCAGTGAGAGCGACTACAAAGGGAGCTAGGGTACTGACTTATACCGAGTCACTTAAACCCCATACGTTATTGAGCGGACTCCATCAGGGAGTCTAGTGACTTTTCTGTTTTCATGTACTGAAAAAAGCTAATCTACAAGCTCACAGCGAGCTTGCAGATCAGCTATTGTCATTGTGCAACACCCAAGCGCAACCAAGTATAAATCAGGCTTTAGTATAATGGATATAACGCTCCGGTATAATGGAGATAATGATGAACAATGATAAAGTGTTTCTTTGCCGCTATGACAAACATCATAATGACAAATGTAAAAATATGATGAAAGTAACGTCATTTGCAGAGTGCGGTCCATCTATCATTAGAACTGAATGCAATAATAGGGACCACACACACACACACAACAAGAAACCGTGATGGAGCACATATTCAAGTTTACATTAGCTCTGTTAACATCGTTAACTACATAGGTGATGGAATCCAAACTCTGATACTGAGGCACACTATAAAATGAATAACAACCAAACAAATAATTAAAATGTCAAAACATTTTAGTGCCAATATTGTGTTAAAGTGTGGGCTTTAAATACTGTTCTAATCACATGCCTAATTTATAAGTTAAACAATGACCTAACCTTTCACACTGGATCTAAATCAGTTTTATAATGGGATATAATCAGTTTAATAATGAGATATAACCCGTTTAATCGACTGGGTCCCGCTAACCTCAGGGACAGGACTGTATGACAACAAAGTCTGCTTTGGAAACATGGCACACACAATTAGTAGTGTGTGTGTGTGTGTGCGCGCGTGCGTGCGTGCGTGCGTGCACATAGGTGGAAAATCTAGGGTAATTACAAAAGTAACAAGTGTGTGTGTGTGTGTGTGTGTGTGTGTGTGTGTGTGTGTGTGTGTGTGTGTGTGTGTGTGTGTGTCCTTGTCCTCTCCCTGTCTATCTCTCTTTCCTACGTCATCATCACTGTCTCCTGGTTATCAACTCCTTCTCTCTCTCTCTCCTCTGTCTCATCCCTACTTTCTGTCCTCTCTCTCCCAGTGGAGCAGCTGGAGGCTCCAGAGGATAAATGACCCCTCTCCTCTCCTCACTCACTCTCTCTGCTTTTCTCCCATCTCTAGTCAACCACCCCTCTCCCACGCACACAAATGCATGTGTCTCATGGCCCTGTTGCCTACTCAGCCTGGGAATTTCCAGTGGAAAATGCCACCAGGCACTTTCCATAATGTCAATATTTTGTCTGTATATATACACGGTATACTGTACTGTAAATAGACAATATTGTATATAAGGCTTAAGGCTATATATAGATTATCACCCAGGCATTCATCTCTGCTCATGGTTTATGGCTCAGGCTGATACACCGGCCCTTGGCTGCATAATGACAAATGCTGGGTGATCATTTATTTATCACATATCCAAAGATTTATATTATCAATGCCAATGATAAAATAGCTTAAAACAAGACTGTATTAGTTAAATATAGATTAACATTACTATCAAACAGGAAATGCTGCAGTGAATGAACTTGTAGTCCCACTGGTGGGGAAGGAGTTCACTGAAAACATGGCACGTGCATTAAAGTTTGATTATTCTTTAGAGATTAATTATCACATAATCAAATAGAAGAATTACATGTGACCACACCAATGAAACTGTCTTTTTGTACGTTTGTCTTTGTGAAAATATACAGAAATTGACAGATTTCAGAACATTATTGATGCCTTGGTGGTTGTCTGCGCTCAGAGTGCGTTCTAGTTATAGATGTTTGGCTCTAGCACCACAACCCAACAATAACTGTCTTCCTCTTTTAACTACAGCAGAGTCTATTTCAAAAATACTAATGTTTTGAAATAGACTCATAGACTTATTATTGTTGTTGCCATCATAGAATGACCAGAATTCTGTGACCCTCAGGCCAGTGAACAGGCTGAACTGGCTGAACAGCTTCACCCAGGGGATTCAAATGAGATAAGAATAGACCAGAACAACTGGCGTGCGCGCGCATGTGTGTGTACTGTATGTGTGTGTGCGTGCGTGTATACCTGCTGCCACGTGTGTCATACTGTCTCATGTTCTTGATGAAGTGAACCTTCTTGGCCACACGAGGTCGAGGAGAACCTGAGAGGTTACGACTCCTAGAAGGAGAAAAAGACAGGCAGTTGGACACAAGAGACAAGGAGATGTGTGTGGGGGGGGGGGGGGGGGGGGCAGAAGTATGGAGAGGAAGAGGAAGGAAGAAATGGGGAGGGGGAGAGAATAGACGCAGGGAGTCAGTAATGAATTAAGAACAAAATACTGGTGATGATGTTGGTAGTGATGATATCAGCATCTGCAGACGGCACACTGAATTCCATGACAGAATATTCTTCACGTTTCACTTCCATGGTTTCCCAGCATCATTCCACAGCTCACCATGTTCTGTGGAATGTTTTAATTCTGGAGAGAGGAAACATTCCATGGCAACAGCAAATAACCTGAATTTGTGTTTAAAGTGCTACTGCTATATTTGATCTGTTGTTAATTGGAAACACATCATAAATACAATTAATATTAGCCTATTAAAACATGTGTGGTCAGTGCTGTCTGCCATTTGGCACTGGACTAGGAGATGGAACGTCGAAGCGTTCCATTTCCATGGGAACACAGCATTCTGGAACGCTGTGGGAACGGGAACATTCCAGTGCTGATGGAGGATGCTGATTGGCTGATCAGATAGCAACGACGTCATTATTTATAGAGTAGAAAACTTTTACTATTCCCAGGGAAACTTCAACCTAATTGATTGCTCACTCATCACAATCAGTGTTAGTGAAAGAAAGAGTGATTGTTAGAGGGAGAGAAGAGATTGTGTAGATTGCTTAGAGAGCCTACCTCAGGTATGCTTATTGCTTAGAGGCGACCACACGCTCGACCACAAGTCAGCACACCCTGAACTACAACACTGCACTAGTCTAATGAAATTCCTGAAACAACACTCAAGATTGACGTTTTAGACAGTTTGAATGTCAATACTTTATATCTAAGGTCAATTATCCAACGTAGCATTATTGGACTAGTGCTAGCTGTCCAACCATTAAGACTAGCTGTCCAACATCAGAGTAGCTACTAATAGCTGTCCAACGAACTAGTTGCTAACTGTCCAATCATTAGACTTGACTAGCTGTCCAACCATCAGACTAGCTTTCCAACCATCAGACAGCTGTACCAGCACTATGACAGTTTTTTTCCCCCTTGGATCTGTGCGACAGGAGAGAGGAGTCAGATATTTCCAGCAGGGGAAAAGGCTAAATGTATTCAGCTGGGCAGAGGGCTGGTGAAAACGTCAAATGAGTGAGGGATAAAGGAGGCTAATAATAGAATAGAACAAACAATACAAACACAATGTAGTCTCAGCGCTCCAGTTTAAAATAATAGTAAGTAACCACTGGCTGGTGACTAGAAGTCTACTTTTATCATGATTGCACTCTCATGCACTATTCCTTATCTCTTATAAAGCTATGTTTCTGCATTTTAACTCTCCTCACCCTCTCCTCTTTCTCCATATTTGAATATTTCACTTTGTTACCGTACACTTCTATTTATTTCCCTTTATTAATCCACATGCTCCCCCTTCTCTTCTCTCTGTTTTTCTACATTCACGATCTACTGAAAGCAGCCTTAACTTGGACAGGTGTACAGTATCTGTCGGTCTGTCTGTAAGTCTCATATCTTACTCTGTCTGTGTCTTATAAATAGATTACATAAAAAATACATAAATAAATAAAGTTGATTATTTATGTTTCTCTGTCCGTCTCTCTCTCTCTGACATCATTTATGTGGGACCCTGTCTGTCTGTCAGTTCATCAGTCTGGTTGTTTATCGTTTCCTGTTCCCATAGTAGTTCAACTATAAATAGAGAGAGTGTGTTTTAGCTCAGAATAGAAAGTACAAACACACCGAGCTGGCATACATCATCTCTGTTTCTCTGTCTTCCTTCAACTGTCTCTCAAACTGTCCTTCAAAGCCCCTTCTTTAATCTCTCTCCCTCCCTCTCTCTGCGTCCTTCAAGCTCACTCTCGCTTCATTTATTTGTCTCTTATCTGTCCTTATCAACACAACCCTATTTCTGCCTCTCTACCTCCGCTTCATTCTCTCCCTCTGATCTAAGAGGCTTTATAGGGTCAGCAGTCACTCTACTGAGAAACTGACGTCAGACACACACACACACACACACACACACACGGCTTGTCTTAAATACCTTGTGAATTAAATCCTTAACAGACACGCATGCACAAAAGCACACACACTGTTTTCATTGAGTAGGGTCGTTATAGATTAAATGTCACTGACAAAATCCTTAAAACACACACATGCACACAGGTATCGAGACGGGTACACATGGACACAAATAGACACAGACACAGTACTGTGATGGGTATGTTTTGGAGGGACAAGCTGTGCAGGCCTTTGACATTGACTGACACTGAACTGGCCAAATCGTGTCTCTCTCTCTCTGTCTCTCACACACACACAGCTAACATGCACAGAGAGTTGCATAATTAAACATATGGGCAGTTGAGTACATAACAAAGGATCTCAGTCATCTCGCGCACACAACACAAGCACGCACACAATTGGGTTGCACACACACACACACACACACACACACACACACACACAGGGGTTAGACAGTCCAGTGAGCATTGTCATAATCTGGGCTAATCCATCTGCTAGATGTTACATCACTCAGATTAACAGATTAACAGTTACAATTCAGATTAACAGTTACACTGAGGTTCACATTCAGGAATTAGCTGTGTGTGTGTGTGTGTGTGTGTGTGTGTGTGTGTGTGTGTGTGTGTGTGTGTGTGTGTGTGTGTGTGTGTGTGTGTGTGTGTGTGTGTGTGTGTGTGTGTGTGTTATTTATATAGCACATTTAAAAACAACAGCAGTTGACCCAAAGTGCTTTCCAATCAAGGACGACCAGCAACAACATGATAGCCATGTGTGCGTGTGTTATTGTGAAACTAAGAGTGAAATACAGAGCGACAGGGTGAGTGTCTATTTGAGTTATCTAGATGTGCTTCAGGCGGTGATACTAGAACAAACAACAAAGCATACCATTATTTGACTACACGTTTGTACATTTCATGCAAAACTCTGAAGGTTAACCCGCTTACACAGGTCTTAACACAGTTGGTTTCCTCCATGCCATCTGATTGCACCATGTAACTCTGTGTGCCTGTGAGTGTGTTTGTGAGTGTGAGTGTGAGTGTGAGTGTGAGTGTGAGTGTGAGTGTGAGTGAGTGTGTGTGTGTGTGTCATCAAGCCAGTCAGCCTGAGCCGTCAATCAGGCCGTCACTTTTCAGTCAGTCAGCCCCTTTACAGTTAGTCAGTCACTTAACTAAACAGAGCTTCAAATTTGAGTATAGTACAGCGGTCAATAGAGGCTACAGGGTTAGTCTGCGTCTCCACTGCATGCCTGTAAAGGCATAGACCTCTTTTTGTGACAACATGTTCTCAAATAGAAACATTAGCATCAGCATCGAGCATTACGTTTCTTCATGTTTGCTAGACAAACAGACCGTTGATACTCCTCTCTGGTCCCGCCTGTGTTTCACCCCTATTGGCTGGTGAAGCTCTGAAGTGACAATGATGAGTGTTGCTAATAGTGAGAAGCATGACAGGCCAGGGTGGTACAGCATCTCGGGAGTCGTTAAAGGACAACTTTGGTTTTTTACAACCAATGTTTATGTTTTAGATTGTAATTAAAGTAAATAAAAGATGAGTGTTAAATTTTTTAAATTTACTGCTTTCTATAGTTTTAGCAATTTTCACAATCTTTTTTACAGTGTTTTCACAGTGGGCGGGGGCATTCTGTCCGGTGGCTAAATATGTATTTTTTTAACACATTAACCCGCGTTTTCTTTATTATTATTTACAGTAGCTCTTCTAGCCCCCAATAACTCACATCTGGCCATCTCAGACAGCCGAACCTTTTTTATTGTGTAAAAAAGGCATATTTAGCCAGCGGACAGAATGCCCCCGCCCACTGTAAAAAATATCGCAAAAAATGCTAAAACTATTGAAAGCAGTAAATGAAAAAAAAATCATACTCATCATTTATTGACTTTAATTACAAGCTAAAATATAAACCTTGGTTGTAAAAAACCAAAGTTGTCCTTTAAGAGCTAGCCTCCTGTACAGCACTGGTTCTCAATGTGGGTTCGGGCACCCCCAGGTGTCCTTGAGGGGGTTCCCCAGCTAAATGATTCATAGGTGTGTGAACCAAATTGACATTAAAAGGGATAGTTCACGCCCGATATGACTTTTTTTCCATCGATTAGTCACCCCGTGGAGACTTGAACTTTTGTCGCATTCCTAAGCCAATAATTTGATGACCGGCAGGGGTTCCGGTAGGACACACAAAGAGTCTCCTTTGTGTCTCCTACCGGTCCGCTGGTCATCAAATTATTGGCTTAGGAATGCGACAAAAACTAAAAAATCTCCATGAATTCTCCATGGGGTGACTAATCGATAGAAAAAAAGTAATTTTTGGGGGGAACTAGACCCGAGTCAGATTCTAAAAACGCCTTCTAAAACCTAACCCAAGTTTTCTGAAAACGTTCAAATTCTTGCTCAAAAAACAAAGAATTATGCTGCTGTATGTATAGCAACAACTAATGAGACAAAGAGGTGGCTCCCGGATTGAAAGGTATAACAACGTATAGGTTACAACAGGTCTAAATGGGTTAAGGGAACTCTAAGAGTGTACAATTGGAAGCAAATAGACTGCCGGAAAAGGACACTTACGGGTCCATTTGTTCCATTTGTACAATGTCAGAGAGTTCAATTAACACTGGATTTTACAGTGCACATTGGGGTCCTAGATAAAAAAATAAATAAAAAAGAAACGTGTATCAAATGGGGGTCTGTGGAGTGTGGCCTAATGCATACCAAATTGTGGTCCTTTGAAATTACAATGTTTGAGAATCACTGCTGTACAGTTTGTAGAGTTTATTGAGAATCTATAGGCCTAAACCAACCTTCTTAAGGTGAGAGGACAATGGTCAGTCTCTTGAAAGCTAAAAGAAAGGCTACAAGTGCACAAATAACTCACACACAGCGGTGTGCATTCGGCAAAAACAGCAGATCTACAACCTAACGTATCATAAGATGAGCTTGCAGCATCTCTGAATACACGACTCATTGACCTTGAAAAGGATGCGTGTACAAATCAGGGTTGTACCTGCCTGGTAGTAGGTGTGTGAGCCTAATAACATGACCACTGAGTGTACAGACGAGACAACCCCAACTGGTTATAACTGCTGCATTGAATGCGTACGAATCACAAACATCACTTTAACTGATTCAAAATTATAATGTAGGTCAAGCTGAAACGGGGGCGATCCATTTGGTAATGAGTAATGACTACTCTGGATAATATCGATTGGGAATGCATGCCCCACCCGGTAATGCAATACCCGTTGTACACATCGTCAGAGTACCAGTTGTACCTGTTTGTCTGTCTGTGTCCATTTTATGACCGTATATGGCGATCTCTGTATCTGTCTGTCCGTGTCCCTTTTATGCCCACATGGATATCCCTGAGGTCATTAGTACGTGCCCATATATTGGCATATTGGTCTGATCGGCGGTTCTGGATAACCGCTGGCGTTGATCTGATCGACTTCACACGCTGGGCCCCGCACTCCCTTGGGTTCCTCGGAATTACATTATGGCAAGGTAACTACACAACCCAAACCTCTACCAAAGTGTCATTGTGCTTTAAGGAGAGTTATTTTTGCCACTTTACTGACAATGTGTCTCACATTGCTGCATTGCCACAAAGATCCTCTGGTGGCATCTTTACTTTTTAGATCTACTTACTAGGTTTAAACAATAGCCTCACAAATTAAATGCATGGGTTTGCTGCATGAAATAGCACCTCTGCCTAAAAACCCTGCACACCATTACATATAGGCTAATCTAATTCACAGAGACAGTCTCTCAAGACACCTGCTATGAAGAACAGAGCACAGAGTTGGCTGTTTGTTGACACTCCCTTGGTGAGACACTAAGCACACAAGTGAGACTAAACGTTTCCACACCCCAACTCTGATATAATACTTCCTATTTGCTCTACAGTGTCTCAGCAATGTGCCGGGAGAGAGTGTGTGTGTGTGTGTGTGTGTGTGTGTGTGTGTGTGTGTGTGTGTGTGTGTGTGTGTGTGTGTGTGTGTGTGTGTGTGTGTGTGTGTGTGTGTGTGTGTGTGTGTGTGTGTGTGTGTGTGTGTGTGTGTGTGTGTGTGTGTGTGTGTCTCTCCAATGACAAACTGAAAATAGCAGATGTACAAGCTCACGTCACAACGCACTGCGTTGCTGCTACGAGTTGTGAGCTTGTAGATCTGTTATTTTTGCCCGTTATTTTTCGCCACTGAACAGGGACACCCTAGGGTTCAGATGTTTAAGCTTCCATTAAATGACGACATGTAACATGGGAGGTAGGTCGTATGCGTATGCCCTTATAGCTTCAGTGACAAAACTATACCAAATAAAACTAAAGCAAACAAACTCAACAGGTTGGTGATGGTTGGACAGCCACCATTACATTACACCATCCCACTACACAGCTAAGAAGCAGCGAAATGTCCAAGCTCTTAAAATGACAAAACTGACCTCAGAGTTGCTGACTCACTGGTGGACAGTATACTGTTCATTGGTGTTTTTAAGGTGGAATTATTTTGACTAACATTAAGCAGACCGTGACCTTTGAAAACCAACGGCCCGGAGTACTGCTCTCCAGACTGGATTAGGTGTGAATCAGTGAATAAATACTAAATGTGGCAAAAGGGGACTCTGCAGTCTGTACACCAAAACATTTTCACATAAGTGAGGCCTGCTTTTTGCAAATTACATTTCAGCTATCGAGCTTTCAACAGACCAGAGTGACATCCCCTTTAAAAACAAAACAAAGCCATTTGCTTGTTAGTGATGGTTGGTTCAATCATCATGATGGAAATGAGCCGTGTTCAACAAGTCAGTACTGAACATGCGAAAAGAGGATTTGACTCATATTTGCGACAGAACCAGAATCTGTTGTGTGAGAAACAGAACTGAGAGAACGCCTCCATCAATGCAATCCCTATCCCTCCAAAGCACTGCAGCTACAGTACAGCACAGGGGTGACACAGTCAGTGTGCCCTGAGTGTGGTATTTATGAGTTTTATTTTTTATCACTACGGAACTATAAATCCTGGCCATATTGTCCATGACGACACATAAATATATGTGTGCTGCTCACTCATTTTAATGGTCTCTGGAAAAGAGTGCGTGTTGTAAAAGTGTTTGTATACAATGCTGCCAATCCAAAGAGGCTGGCAAGACTGTACACATGCTGAGCTTTGGTCCTCACCACTGTTGGCTGCTGGAAATGTAGAAAAATATTATATGGTTATGTGTAGTTACACCACAGAGCCATGAAAAAGTGGTTGGCAAAACTTGATACATGATACGTCACAGACACTACACAGAGCAAGACAATCACGGCTACAAAGTAAAATGATCGTCTTAATTTAACTCCGACAGTAAAGAAAATGTAACCAAATAAGGGTCCATTTGGGTCAAATAAGGAAGTAGGCTATATACAGCACAAAGAAAATGGTTTTCCAACTCAGTCATGACATTACAGCCGTTAGGAAGGCCTGCACAACATTCACACAGTGACATGTTGATAACATTTTTCAAAATATTGTGAATGATTGTGATACTCAGATACATGTGGACAGTTTCATCTTTATATTTATAATATGCCTCATACATTGTGTCTCTTGAGTCCTTTGTATTTTACAAACAGTTTAAAAAACATTGTTTTTGTTTGCAGCCTGTCTGATATTTATCTCCTGAGGACACGTTCTTCCTCTGGGTTAGTAGTGCTGCCAAGACAATGACATGCCAATCTGTGATTAACCACACACACACACACACACACACACACACACACACACACACGCACACACACTGGGTTGACCTCAGAGTCTGAAACATTGCCAGTTACTGTACATCACATACACTGTGCACACACACCATAGAGACAGCAAAGCCTGAAATCTTGCCAGCTCAGTTATATCATATTCACACACGCACGCACATGCAATGATAGCGAAGTCTGAAACACTGCCAATTCAGTCACACACACACACACACACACACACACACACACACACACACACTAAGGCTGCAACAACTAATCGATTAATCGATTATTAATCGATTATCAAATTAGTTGCCAACTATTTTGATAATCGATTAATCGATAATCGATTAATCGATAATGGAATATCATTAATATAATAATTAATTCAATGTAAAATTGGCTATTTTATCCAAAATGTAAAAATAAATAAATGATAAAATGTAAAGTAAAGTATACATGATTAGAATATGCTTAAACATTCGACAGTTAAGGTCTAATATTACAAAACTACAAATTGATACAAAACCTATATATCCATATGGGTCATAAACAAAAAGTTGAAGGATAACATTAAGTCTGATAATGATGTACCATGCATGTTCACATCAAGTATACTTTACATTACTTAAGACCGTTAAGTGCCCACCTATCCTGTATCCCATTTTTTTCTAATGAAACATTTGCATTTGTATAGTACTGTACTGTTACCTGTACTGTTACCCTTTAGCCTAAAATATGTTGTTTTTTAATCAAATCAAGCAGTCAGAAGAAGAGAAAAGCTACCATAAAGTGGCTTTTATTTATTTTGATATGTATTTATATACCATAAAGTGGCTTTTATTTATTTTGATATGTATTTATATATTTTATAGGTAGTAGCCTAATCAGCAGCTGAGCAAAATTGTATAACATGTACTTTTAAATTAATTATTCATCTGTATTGTCTTTATTGTTAGATAGAACATGCCTAAAACAACCTAAAATCAAAATGATAAGGTAATTGCTTAATAAGTGCGATAATCCGATTAATCGATTAATCGTTAAGATAATCGACCGATTCATCGATTATGAAATTAATCGTTAGTTGCAGCCTTAACACACACACACACACACACACACACACACACACACACACACACACACACACACACACACACAGTGTTCTCACACATCATGCCTCACTTCCCTGTTAAGAGAAGCACATTCACGTAGTCTTCAGCAACTAAGTCCCTACGTCTACACCGACCAAACAAATACATGAATATGCAGTAATTCCCCCAACACATCATGTGTCTCTCTGTTTATTTCTCAGTCTGGTTAACAGTGGAAAACACCAGCTAGACACAGTTGAGCCTAATTTATACTTAAGAACAGATTTTCAACTGAAAAGCTTGAAATTATTAATTTTCTAGGTCGGACGTGGTTATTAAGTACAAGATAAACTCTAGTCTTTCCCATGAACCATCATAAAAAGCAATCTAACCTTAAACACTGTTAGGTCAACATCCTCAAAATATACAGAGCCTTGGTTGATCACAATATGGATGTGGGACTAAAATGGGTGAGGGGGGATTATGTTTTAGCCAGTCATGGTCCGGGTGAGAGATGATACATATTTCATATAATTCACTCCTTCCAGAATATCAGACTTAGAAAAAAAACCTATTATATACTAGACTAGGGCTGTCACAATTACAAATTTAAGTTGACGATTAATTATCACTCAAATGATTGCGATGAACAATTTAATTGTGTTTCTGTCGTTGAAAATTAATGGAACATTATGAATAAAAATTACATTTCTGTTTGGCTTTTGGAAACAAAAGTTGCACGGGGCAGATATGACAAATAACACATATTTGATGACTTTATACTTAAAAATAAACATTAATAGTGGAAATAGCCGATCTATAAGCTCAAAACGCATCTTGAGCTTATAGATCTGCTATTTCCACTATTTTTTTTAAATATGAAATTTTTTAACATGAATTGATTAAGACGATTATGACGATTATGCAAAAATATTTGCGATTATATAAAATAATTGCGATTAGACGATTATGTAATAATTGTGACAGGCCTATACTAGACTAGTACAACATTTTGAATCTAGAATGTAATCTACATTTGTATTTTTGTATAACCTCTTCAATGAGCTGTGAATGAAGAGTGAATGTATCCACTGCTATCAGATTGTTGGCATGAGTCATGAGTCATGACTATTATATTATGAGGAGAACTAAATCTCCTGCTGGTGTTTTGAACTACTTTAGTACCAGTGCATCTCAATATGGTACACATCCTCGCTGGTTTAAATTCCTCCAAATTGACCCTCTCAAATACCCCTGGCGTCAGAGGGAGAAGGCATGCAGTATATTTACTAGGCCCACTGAAATAATTTTAGATTCAGCTTAGCACTGAATTATTTATTCTACTACACAGTAAAATCATTAATTAATGTATCCATTTGTAACGTCTGAGGGAGTACCAATTAAACAATTTCATGTGTATACTCTCAGCTTTTTTACTGAGTGGTTCTCAACCTTTTCAGGCTGTGACCCCCCAAAATAATCATATTTGAACTGTGGACCCCCCACCCCGATAAGCACTTTGAATGTAGGAGTTGAGGCATTACATTTTTGCTTCCACAGATAGAGTGAAAATAGCAGATCTACAAGCTCACAACGCCTTGCAATCGGCTATTTTCACAATTTCTGCCTCTTTCTTGTATTATTAGACAATTTGGCCAATGTTTGACCAGTTTTTTTTATAGAATAGTTTGATGACTACTTTTGCTGCAATAATGGTCTCTTTTTTTTTGGTATTAAAAAGGTCTAAAAAGTCCTTAAATTGTCACTTCACTGTCATCTGGGGACCCCCAAATCATGAGGGGAGGGGACCCCCCTGGCCTGGATGTCTGGACCCACAGGTTGAGAACCACTGGTGTAAGTTACTAGTACTAGTAGTCCCACTGAAAACACAAACAAATAAACGTTGAGTCTCACCTCTGTCGGGGCTCAGAGGAGACGGAGGTACAGCTCTGGACGGACAGCAGCGTGGAGGACTTCCGCGGGGGGACAGCTCCGGCTCCCGCAGCGGGCGACAGGAGGCTGACGTTGGACGGCGAGGCGGAGAGCAGCAGGTTGCCCTGGGAGGAGCAGAAGGAGCCTCGCTCCCCCGGCAGCAGAACCTCCGCGGACCCGATGTCGTTGAACCCGGAGTCCGAGGGGAGGACGAGGATGGGGGGGACGCTGAGGAGCCCCCCCAGCCGCGGCGACACGGACACATGGCCAGCGTTCACGTTCCCGCAGCTGACGGAGGTCGACAGGATGCCGGGGAACGTCTCGTACCCGAGACCCGTCTCCGGGGAGAGGAGCCCGGCCACCGCCGAGGAGGAGGAGGCGGCACCGTGACCGAAGTCTTCTCCCTCGAAGTCGACCTCTCTGTGGTGGCTGTCGCCGCTTCCTCCTCCATTCTCCACCACATTGTTACTTCGCACGGGCCGTCCGTCCAGCGAAATGTTGCTGAGAAACAGGAGGGCTGCCTGTCTCCGCCGCGAATTTTCACGGTTTCTCCGGGCGTTTTCTCTGTTAGTGTGTGTTTTCTTGCCGTTGACGGAGGCGGCTAATACCGCTGCTGCGGTGCTGCCGTGCGGAGCGCAGGCAGCAGCGGCCGCCATCATCTCCCACCCTCTGTCACACTGAGGAGGAGGAAGTATAACAACCCGAGACCCTCACTACTGTCAAAAGATACACGGCGCGAGACTGGGTCACGCCTCTGCTCTCCTCTCATTGGCTCCAGAGCCAGAATCGTAGGTAGAGGAAGTTTTGCCATGATGTTATGGTTGTAAATGTACAGCAGGGGTGAGGGGCAAGCCCCCAGAGCCGCTGAGAAATCTTGAAGCTGCCACCCCAGTGGCCAAAGCTGGAACTGCAGGCGGGGAGAAATACATGCGCGAGCAAAACATACTGATATATATTTATATATAGAGATATAAATATGTAAACATATTATACATAAATACATATGCATTTACATATACATAGGCATCTCCAGTGAATTTCATAAATATCTCGCGTTCAATCCTTGACACACGGGCTGCCGTAGAACGCAAAAATGACACTAGTGCGCATGCTCATAACTTTACGCCAACCCAAAACCGTCTCAATAATTCTACTTCCGGCAGGCTTCCGGGTGCTTCAAAACGCCAGTGAGCACATTCATTGAAATGATAGCTGGGGGCGGGGCAATCCTCCCTCTAGTTATATTATACCTCTATGGTGAGGGGTCTTCAACGTTTTTTTCAGCCCAAGGACAGGACTAACCTGACTCCGCCAGGACCCCCTATCTGAGAGAGGGAGATTAAGCAGACAGGGACCCCCACTATATATTGCATCAAATTGTGTTGCAGATTAAACCTTTTCATGGATGTTGGATACATGTTAATGTGTATTTTCAGACATTGAACCACTTAAACCTTGACCTTTCACTCTGTACTTCTGCTCCCCACCCCCTCTCTTTCTCTCCTATCACACAACGATTTGGTCGACCCCCTGTTGTAACTCTGGGGTGAGGTCCCGGACCCCCTGTTGAAGAAGACCCCTGATGTACAGAATAATAATCCTTAAAAAAAGAAAAGTAGTAGTAGTAGCCCATAATGAGTGACAGTGACTTAAATATGGTATATCAATAGTGTTTACATAGGGGAGGAAAAAGCTCCAAAACATTTTACAAGATACAGTAAGTATATTTTACATATAATTCACATTGTGTTAAAAGTACAATAGACCAAAATATATTGAACAAAAATATTTTGGACCCAGGGCAGGAATTTCATGGAGACCATTCATGGCCATGAAAACTAAGTGGTCCCTAGGTTTGGCCTTCTGTTCTGGCCCTCAAAAAATGACACACACTGTCCCAGATGATTGTACCATTTCTCCCCTGATTCTTTCCTGTCAATACAGTTTACATGTTTTAAACTCCAGTGTCTTTTGTTGAGATTCCATCCCCTTTCCCCCCTCCCCATCTTCAAATGAATCCATAGACCCCTTAACAGACGACGTCATACTGGCTGCGTGCAGCCAGTATGCGCGCAACGAAACCCATTATATCAGGTCTCGTTAGGACGCGTCTCACTAGCCAACACACACAAGAGGGGGTTGGGGTGTGCTGAAACCAGTGCACCCCGAAACAGGTTGGGAATTGATTGCGTGAAACAATCACCTGTGCGTCCAGGCTCAATGTTAGTAAACAAATAATTGGTCTATAGACTCTTGATTAGTCCAGTGCTGGGCATGAACATTTGAGACAGGAGTTTCAAAATATTGGTAATTTTTAAATACCAAATAAATATTTTGAAAAATGAACTGCTTATTTATGTATTCCTCTGATAATTATATTATCGGAGGAATTAAATTATTATTATAATGTAAAAAATGCATTTGATGAAATAAATTTAAATTATTGTTTTATTTGATGGGCTTCGTGACCTGGGATTTGGGCCTTCAATAAATAAAAACACCAAGGCCAAATGGCATTGCCCCTAAAATAATGAAATTCCTGGCCTGAATTTGACCCACATTTTAATTTGTCCACTGAAAATACACTGTTTCCACCATGTATATTATCTTGAAAATCTAATGTTTATATTGTTTTGGCCAATGTTTGTCTACATTCTAAACATTTATTTATTTAGCGGAAACCATTTTGTATTGGGGAATATCCATGACTACATGTTTGTGTTGCAGCAAAAATGATAATTGCCAAACTATCTGTACATAAGCCTTTTGTTTACAGAGCTGGCCTGGATTGGCTGTTGGCTCTTTGTTATGAAGCCTTGGTGAGGTTCCAGTGTGCCGAGGACCTGCAGTCATAACACTGCTGAGTGGGCTGCACACTCCTGGGAAAACAGAGACCACCAGCGTATGTGTGTGTGTGTGTGTGTGTGTGTGTGTGTGTGTGTGTGTGTGTGTGTGTGTGTGTGTGTGTGTGTGTGTGTGTGTGTGTGTGTGTGTGTGTGTGTGTGTGTGTGTGTGTGTGTGTGTGTGTGTGTGTGTGTGTGTGTGTGTGTGTCAGGGTTAGAGTATAGTGCATAGACTGTTGATCATCAGATTAGTGCTCGGTAATCCCTGCCATCATCCAGACCATGTTATTTAGCATCATCATCACCATCCCTGCAATATCAGATAGGGGTATAGTAATCTTGCATAATCATATAGTGTACATTGTATTTTGTTGTTATTATATTACTACAGTGTACATTGTATGTCAAATATAGTTTCTAGCTATCTCTAATTACCATACTGTATTGCTTATCATTATATTAGTCAATAGTTGTACAAATACAAAGTGAGATATCCCCCCCCCCTCCCCGAACTTTTCATTTTTTTTATTCTCTTGTACATATTTTGTACTTTTCATACCAGTAACCTGTAAGCTGATTGTATGACGTTCTGTATAGTAGTGTGTATATCTGTCTGTCTCTTATATGTCATCATGATTTGTGTGCGTGGGGATCTCATTTTAAACAAGCGTAGTGCTTTATGAGCCTTCCAGTTTAGTAGACCTTGTATTGTGAATTTGTACTTCCATGTACTGTTGTTCTCATGTCTTACTAAATAAAGTACATCAATCAATCAATCTATTCTGATTTCTGATGATATTCACCAACCTCACCAAGACAAATTACGGACAGACAGACAGACAGACAGACAGACAAGCTAAAATGCTCCAAACATTGACAGAGAAAACAAGGCAGGAAGTGTGTGTGTGTGTGTGTGTGTGTGTGTGTGTGTGTGTGTGTGTGTGTGTGTGTGTGTGTGTGTGTGTGTGTGCGTGTGCGTGCGCGTGCGTGCGTTTCTATGTGTGTCCATGTTTATGTGTTTAAGCAATTAACCAATTACAGTCAGCACCCAAGTCAGGGATCAGTTTGCCTCATATTCATGAGCTTGTGCGCATGCGCCTGAGCGCACACCCACAACATAATTTCCACTGGTATTTCCTTCCTGTCACACATACATGCTTTCACATACACAGTTAACAACACAAGCAATACACACATTTTGTTGAATTACACATTAAGTAAGCAGGGTGATACAATCCTGTGTGATCTCTCGCTACTTCTGTCACTTTTGCACTCTTTGTTATAGCCCCCTCCCTCTTTTTCTCTCCAGGACCATCCCCCACTTGATCACAGTGCAGAAAAGCAATGCATCATGGGCAAGGTCATGATACCAATTGGATCAGGTCAGTACAGTGGAGGGGGGGGGGGGGGGGGGTTACAACAACACTCTTCTCCTGATCCTGTGTATTCTGTCCCCTGAAACATCTTCTCTTCTCTCTGAATGAAGCTCTGGTCATTATTGCTAATGGTTTCTCTTATACCTCATGTGCTAAATCTGCTAAATACCATTATTTTCATTGTCTGTCAGACATTAGAATGGCTTGAGATGCCCTCT
>NC_139947.1:40630362-40645362 GCF_963454915.1 Gymnoscopelus microlampas | reverse complement strand
AGATAGATAGAGAGACAGATAGATAGATAGATGGATATCTCACTCTGCTCTCCACAGCCAGTAGGACCAGGTTACAGTAAGCATCTGGACTGGGCTGAGGTTCCAGTGGGTTGTGGTTCCTCCTCTCCCAGCTCCCGTAGCTCTTCCCTCGCTCCCAGCTCCCCGTGCAGGCCTGCCTCCTCTCCCAGCTCCCCCCTCCGCCTCCCCCGCCACCGGTGCCACCACCACCCGCGCCTCCTCCTCTCCTCTCCCAACTCCCTCCCCCCGCCTTCCCTGCTCCTCCCGCCGCCTTCTTCTTTTCCCAGCTCCCTGCGCCTCCCCCCGCCGCTCGGTAGCGTTTCTCCCAGCTGCCTGCGCCTCCCCCGGCTCCTCCCCCCACCCCCCAGCTACCGCTCATTGGCCTCCGACCTCGGTTCTCCCAGCTGCCCGGTTTACGACCGGTCGCCTGCTGGGGTCTCCTCTCCCAGCTGCCCGTGACCCTCTTCCTCTCCAAACTCCCTCCTCCTCCCTTCTCTCCTCCTCCTCCTCCTCCTCCTCCCCGCTCTCCCCGCTCTCCTCCTCCTCTCTCTCCTCCTCGGTCAAGGTTCTGGGTTTTGTCCTGGGCATTGTTGTTCCTGCTCAGGGATGGCCTCCAGTCTAGACCACAAATGGTGTGCCTTCTCTCCATGGTTCCCCCTGCTGGCCTGGGGTCGGCGTTGCAGCTGACCGTCTGACGGCGTCGGTGGGCCTCTCCAGCGTTTCTCTCCAGACTGTCGCCCCCGGCGACCACTGTGTCCACGTTCAGACCTTGGTAGGGGGGTCAGGGTGGCGGAGTGAGTGTGTGTGTGTGTGTGTGTGTGTGTGTGTGTGTGTGACAGACCCATATGGTAGCTCACAGTACCACTGTGACCCTATCTGTCGAATACAAGAACGCTCACCCCAAAACACGCTCGCCCCGGGTCAAATCCGACGTAACCTGCCAAAACCTAACCTTATTCCTAAACTTAAAGGAGAGTTCCGGTCATTTCAGATTTTAAATCTGGCACACGCCAGGTTCTGTGAGAGAAACAAGCAACCAGCGTCATGTCGTTCTGCATTAGCGGTAGCTCATGCGGGACATTCAGCGCATGTTTGAGTATCATGAGACTCCACGATGAGTATTAGGAGAAAAAAAAAAAACTTAGCGACACATCAAACATACAACCTAAAATGACCGGTACTCTCCTTTAACCTCTGTAAAACTATGCCTAACCTTAAACTTATTCCTAACATTATCCTCAGTAAAATAATACACGAACGGCTAAGGGGCGAGCGGGCGAGGAAAAAATGGGGGCGAGTGTGTCTTGGGGTGAACATTCCGGTTAACTATCTGTCTATAGCCGTCAAACCAAAATGTAAATAGATAAAAATA
This sequence comes from Gymnoscopelus microlampas, assembly GCF_963454915.1. NCBI lineage: Eukaryota > Metazoa > Chordata > Actinopteri > Myctophiformes > Myctophidae > Gymnoscopelus > Gymnoscopelus microlampas. The sequence goes on along the minus strand of NC_139947.1, from coordinate 40,643,972 downwards.
GAAATATAGTTTCTAATACAGTTGGCGATGTAAAGCTAGCTTCCTGCGTGTGGTTACCTGTCTTTAGCACCAGCAGATGCAGTGCATCATCCCGCAGGTAGGAGGCAGCAGCAATCTCGTGCGTTGGGATTCTCAGCAGGAGTTTCTCATTGTCTCTCCAGGTGAGAAGCACACAGCGAGCTGACATACTCAGAATACAGTCCTGCTCTACACTCAACTTCAGAGGAAGAACCTTCAACTGCTGCAGAGACAGACAGACAGACAGACAGACAGACAGACAGACAGACAGACAGACAGACAGACAGACAGACATTGATTGATTGATTGATTGATTGATTGATTCGTTCATTAATTTCTCAAACTGTAAGGTGTTAATACACATATTTCGATATTGATAAGGTTATTATCATCTACTAGGCAAAATCCAGTAGTTGTTCATAGATAGGTAATCATCTACTAACCCTGGCAGTGTCCAGTAGTTGCAGTAGTTCATCTCGGCTGGATGGGTTCAGAGAACACGACACCCAGGTCAGGTGACCCAGGAACTAGGAAGAGAGAGAGAAAGGTGCCAGAGCTCAAGTTAAGGTCAACACACTATACACACTAGAATGTAGATTTCTATTCTACTTGACTCGACTCGACTCAACCTTATTCTATTCTATTCTATTCTATTCTATTCTATTCTATTCTATTCCCAATGACCTTCTCTCAACATCTTTTAACGTTTCCTGTCCTGTCCTGTCCTGTCCTGTCCTGTCCTGTCCTGTCCTGTCCTGTCCTGTCCTCACCTTCACCTCCTTCTCGACGTAGTCAAAGATCAGTCTGTCAGGGTGGATGAGGTAGTCAGGAGCGTAGAGGGGGACAGTGTGCAGTGGTCTCCGTGGAAACGGACCACCCCTTTCCGCCTGCCTGCGAGCCGATTTAGAAAACACCAACCGCTTAATGGGAGACACGAAACCCTGGGAGGAGAAGAGACAGAGACAGAGACAGAGACAGAGACAGAGATAGGAGGAGAGGATAGAGAGAAAGAAAAAAAGAGGGGATAGAGAGAGAGGTAAGTCAGGTAACTGATAACAAGCTTTCTGCTTGCTTAGTATGTGTGTGAGTATGCACATGCGTGCGTGTCTGCGAGCGCACCTGTGTGTGTGTGTGTGTGTGTGTGTGTGTGTGTGCGTGCGTGCGTGCGTGCGTGCGTGCGTGCGTGCGTGTGCGTGCGTCCATGCCCATTCACCCAGTAGTTTGACAGCTCCGACTGGCAGGAGAGTAGAGATCAGTGACAGCTCACCGCTGAGACTCACGATAGGTCACTCACGCACGCACGCACAAGCGCGCGCACGCACGCACAAGCGCACTCGCACGTGCGCCACTCACATGTCACGTCTCACATCGGCATAATTCAACACAACACAACACAACACAACACAACACAACACACCACACCACACCACAACACAACACAACACAACACAACACAACACAACACAACACAACTCAGCACCATACAATACAACGCAAGTTATACAACCCAAAACAGCACAACATAGCACAGAACAACACAGCACAACACAAAACAACAGAAAAACAGGGGGTTCCAGCCAGGGGGTCCCCAGCAAAATGAGCTAATATAGAATCAAAATCAGTTTAACCACTTTAACCCTATTTTATACATCGGCTGTTTGAAAATAGCAGATCTACAAGCTCATAATGTGTGAGCTTGTACTGTAGCTATTTTCTAAAATCTTTTTTTTTTTTTTTTACATTTTCGAATATTTTTCAAAATCTTGTATTGGGGTGCCTGGCACAAAATATTTTCTGATGGGGGTCCATGATATGAGAAACAACACAGCAGTACAAATTAAACTCACCTTTTTAGGTTTCTTGGGCTCATATTCCATTGTTGTAGTGACAGGCCTTTTACCGACGCTGTGCTGAGGATGATGATGATCTGCTGGTTAGGAACAACACACACACACACACACACACACACACACACACACACACACACACACACACACACACACACACACACACGCTCACTGGCTGACACACTCCCTGGCTGCGTTTCAGTCTCGGCTGAAATAGTGTCTTTCAGTTTTTTCCATCTGTCTGTCTGTCTGTCTGTCTATCTGTCGCTTTATCTCTCTCTCTGTCTCTCTCTCTCTTCGTCTGTCTGTCTGTTTTTTGTCTCCTAATATTATTTTTAGTTTTTGTGTTTCAGGTTTCTCATTCTTGTCCTCTCTTTCGCTCTCTCTCTCTCTCTCTCTCTCTCTGTCCAGACTGTGATTGTTCTGTTTCTCTCCTGTGGCCTGTGGCACACACACACACACACACACACACACACACACACACACACACACACACACACACACACACACACACACACACACACACACACACACACACACACACACACACACACACACACACACACACACACAGGAGAGAACAGGAAGTACAGGAAGTCCACTTCCTGTGTGAGAGGAAACTCCACCAGAGGCTGATAAGGTCCATTCTCCTTTCTGTCCTGATAGCACACACACACACACACACACACACACACACACACACACACACACACACACACACACACACACACACACACACACACACACACACACACACACACACACACACACACACACACACACACACACACACACACGCACACAAACAGGATAATTCGGGAATCTGTCGAATCCTCAGATGGTTTGTTAAGTTTGATATTAAACAGTGCATCTTGTTCCCTCCTGTCCTATTATGAAAGAAGCAGAACAGTCATTGTGAAGGGCAATTAGTCACCACAGACACAGGTTAACACAAGCTGTTTTGGCACATAACAGTGGTTGGCATAACTTGGCACATAATTAATTTGTCATCATATTGGGATTCCTTCATACAGTAGATAGGTAATCATCTACTAACCCTGGCAGTGTCCAGTAGTTGTTCATAGATAGGCAATCATCTGCTAACCCTGGCAGTGTGACAGTGTCCAGTAATTACTCATATCAGGAATAATTCCCATATCTGTACAATACCAACAATGCATTTTTTATTTTAATCATTTTGTTAGATCCAGAATCATTATTTTCATCTGACCACATGGAGGCAGTGTTGTGGCAAAGACTGGGGAGGAGAGGCGAGGAGAGGAGATGAGGGTTTGGTGTTTTTCAAGGACACTTTCACATGACACATTGGGTCTCATTCACACACAAGATCTGATTTGATTGGTAAGACTATTTATTAATGTTACCATAAACCATGAACAAAGTGGCATTAATTTGCACACAATCAGTCAGCCTGTATAGTGCAACTAAACACCTCATTGTGTTTCGTCCTGCTTCAATCACACATTTCACTCTCAGTAACTTAATATTGTTGAAGTTGAAGGTTTGACAGGGAGGCCACGTCATTATTAGACTAGTCTTGTTCCAGCTATGCACACAACAATAAAATGTCTGTTTCATACGGTGGCATGTTGAGGCCATTGACTAAGACTCACCGTATACGTATACAATACTGCTGACTATTTTACAAAGCATAACATGGTTTGTTTGTTCTCAGAGGAAGTCAATGTTTTCGATTCATTTCAGTCACTGTAAAAAGCAACTTGCTCAAGACATTCAGAACACAAAATTCTATTTATCCTTATCCCTATCCCTATCCCTATCCCTATCCCTATCCCTATCCCTATCCCCATCCCTATCCTTATCCTTATTTATTGTTATACTTCATTAAAGTTACTTTAACATTGTGGTTTAATGCATACGGCATGGAGCGGCATGGGGCGACTTTCTCTCCTCATTTCATAAATTGGTATCCTGACCTAAAGACAAAGTATATATTTTATGTTTACTGTTAAAGAGCTAGAAAACAAACTGGGGATACCCCTGTTACTAAACAAACACCGTAGCCTAGCAATAACTATTGTAATGATAGTGCTTTAACAAAAACAAAACCACGCCAAAATATCAATTACACCAACTTTAAGTCTGCTTGCCATTTATAGTGTTGCCGGGGCATCGACTTGCAAATCAATATGAGCAGACATGCATCACATTTAGGAACATTCATCATCTGGTAATGCCAATTATTGGCATTCTTCTTCTGACATACCGTACCTGCAGGGCATGCACAACATCGAGGGACTATGAAAGTTTCAGGAATACTATGTTAGTTATTTGTATGCTGCTTTCTCAAGAATTAAACCATTCAGGAACGCATACTGTGTCATTTTAGATTTTTAGCTATAACCATTATTTTATACTTTGGGCTATTCAAAAATAGCAGATCTACAGATTATTGTTTTTACTCAAATCTTTACTTCTGGAGATTCTACAAATGTCTTCTAAATCCAGATATATTTTTTTAAACTTATGGTGCTATAATATCAGTGGTTCTCAAACCTTTTTCATGTCAAGGACCCCCAAAATGTATTTCTCCGCGGACCCCCCATCTCAAAATATTTTATTCCAGGGGCCCCCAGACGCAAAGATTCGAGTTAAAACTCTATATATATTCAGTAAGTAATTGAAGTATATGTGAATGAGACCCAATTGGCTTTCCAGATAGACCAGTGGTTCTCACTCAGCCCTTTCTGGATCAGGGCCCACTTGGAAAATCTCAAAAGCCTACCCTCCTCCTGACCACTTAACACGGCACCAGTTAGGTGGTCAGATGGGTGGGCCAGGTGCATTTTCAGAGCTTGTTATGATCAATTAATCGATTGTGTTCTGACCTGGATCAATGTAACTAATGTAGTATATTTTCAAGTTGATATTTGGCATTATCACAATTAAAACTTTTCAAGCTTTTACAGAAACACCATTTCATAGATTAAAAACGACAACACAAAACATATCAATGCTATATTATCATTAAAATCCAATTATTTGAGGGACCACTTACAATGTCTTCACGGCCCACCTGTGGGCCCCGGACGACAGGTTGAGAACCAGTGATATACACATCAGATGTGGTTGGGGTCACGCTGTACCTGCATGCGATTCTTCTGTTGCAGATCCTATAACCAGTAGGTCACCCTGACACACAGCTAATAACCTGCCCAGGGAAGAATGAGAGGAAACATGAGGAATGGAGGGGAGGAGGAGAGGAGAGAATAGAGAGAGAGAGAGAGAGGGAAGGAAAGAAGGGAGGAATGATGGAACACTGGCTAAAGCCTTTATGTGGACACACACACACACACACACACACACGCACACACACACACACACACACACACACACACACACACACACACACACACACACACACACACACACACACACACACACACACACACACACACACACACACACACACACACACACACACACACACACACTGTGCGTGTGCGTGTGCGTGTGTGTGTGTGTGTGTGTGTGTGCGCGTGCACCTATGTAGGACATGTACTGTATATGTGAAATTATGATGTGTGTACATCTGTGTGTGTGTGTTATACTGTACTGTACTGTATATGTGAGAATATGATATGTGGGCGTGTGTCTGAGAGAGAGAGAGAGAGAGAGAGAGAGAGAGAGAGAGAGAGAGAGAGAGAGAGAGAGAGAGAGAGAGAGAAGGGATGGTGATGTTGTATGACTGTGTAATACTTAATACAAATTGTAATGTGTTTTTTTTACCACTTAAACCCCAGCAATAACAGAAAACTGAAAAGACTAGTATAGAGCTCTGAGGAACTCCGGTCAAACATATGGGGTTTAAGTGGTTAATCATTGATACTGGTAGTAATAGTAGTAATATTAGTATTAATATTAATATTATTAATAATAACAATAAATTGAACAGTGATTCTGCAGGCAGGATCTTGACAATCTGCAGTGTGTGTGTTTCTTCAATGATGTGACATTAAGTGTGACATTCTGTCTTATGATGTGATTCCCGGTACTTCAACACACACACGCACGCACAAATGCGCAAATGCACGCACACACGCACGCACGCACGCACGCACGCACGCACGCACACACACACACACACACACACACCCCAGACCCACACCCACATACATGGAGGCTGACCTGGGTATAGTTGTGTAGTTGAACCTCTCGGTCATGGCTTTGTAATGCTACACAAGTCAAACTAATAGCAGGCAAACACACACACACACACACACACACACACACACACACACACACACACACACACACACACACACACACACACACACACAAAACCCCCTCACTCCCACCCCACCTACTGCCATCGTCAGGGTAACCACTCCATGGCGACCATAGGGCTAGCGGCTTAACGATCAGCCGGTTACCTAGGCAACAGGAGACAAAGATGGGACATTTATCTTTTGAGTGGCTTTTGCGTTCGTTCTCCCTCTTTCCTTCCTAGCTCATCTCTCTCGTTTTCTTCTCAGTCTCTCTCTTTTCTCCTTTACCCTTTTCTCCTCTCCTTTCTTCCTTCCTGTCCTTTCTTTCTCTTCGCCTCTCCTCCTGTCTCCTTTACTCGCTCGCTCTCTCTCTCTCTCTCTCTCTCTCTCTCTCTCTCTCTCTCTGTTTCTCTCCTTCCCATCTGTTTGGCACGTACCCTCATCTTTCTTCATCTCATCTCAACTCATCTCTCTCTCTCTCTCTCTCTCTCTCTCTCTCTCTCTCTCTCTCTCTCTCTCTCTCTCTCTCTCTCTCTCTCTCTCTCTCTCTCTCTCACCCTTTTCTTTCCCTGGCTACCTATATTTCTTACTTCTCCTTTTTTTCACTCCTTGGTTCTGTGTACCTGCCTCCTTATATCTTTCTCCATCCACCTCTCTCGCCCTCGTCGCCCTCTTCTCCTCATAGCTCTAAAGAGAGAAACATGACAGGAGTCTAAGACTGAAAGTCATTGGTACTGTAGGTAATTTCAAGTCAGTGTGGTGAAGAATGGAGGATCCACAGCTGCTGACCTCATCTTACCTATACCAAAAACACATTAAATCACCTGAATCACCATGCCATGCCATACTACTGTATGCCATGCATGCCATGCCATACTATGCCATGCCATGCCATACTACAGTATACCATGCCATGCCACTACAGTATATACCATGTCAGGTCATCAGGATTTAACCACATATCACAGGTTACATACAGTTACATCTTGTTCACCTCCACACTTATGTATGCTCACTTTAGTGCACGCATGCGCACAGGCGCACTCACACACACACACACACACACACACACACACACACACACACACACACACACACACACACACACACACACACACAGCCATTGTACTTCAAACAAAACATCAAACCTTCATTCTTGACGCATTTGGGAGTGTGTGTGTGTGTGTGTGTGTGTGTGTGTGTGTGTGTGTGTGTGTGTGTGTGTGTGTGTGTGTACACAGTACAATGATAGTATACCTCATGTATATCAGTGATTTCTTATGTACATCAATGATACCTCATAAACATTAATAATACCTCATGTACACACCAGTACATAGGCCTATCAGATACCAGTGTATGTGTCCAGTGTATAGGTCCTTACACACCGGCGAATATGCGAATATATGGAAAATTCGGACTCGTTCCGAATAATTAAAAGACTCTTTTTTCGCTCTGCGAAACTGGTGTGGAAGCTTGCATTGTGTAAGGACCTTATACCTTTAACCTTTATCTTATTTACCTATTTTATTTATCTTTAAATGTTATGATTAACTCATCCTGCAGTGTTAATTTATCCATTTGTGTAGAAATGGCACCTTATGGATACATTTGTACTTTCAGTTAAATTGACACTGAATATTTTACTGGATGCGTATAAAGCACAATTATTTCCCAATTAAAGAAATCACACACACGCCAGGTGTCAGTTTTATTGAGGGCCAGAGGGCCATGTTTACTACATTATAGATCCATCTACAGATTTCAGCACAGCTTGTTGAGTTGTCTGTTTTGTTTTACATCTCTTCACTATTTCTTTTTTTCTACTTGTTTTCCGTTATGAAGCAGCTTTATCAAAAAATCTATAGAACATCCATCCATCCGTCCATCCCATCCATCCATCCAACCATCCATCCATCCATCCGTCCTTACAAACCACAAAACACACACACACGCAAGCACGCATGCACACGCGCATACAGGCACAGGCACACACATGTTCTAGTATAGCGCCACTCTAGTTATATACAGATATATAGAATGAGTAAAAAAAAACAACTATCTATATTTCCATTTGTACATCTTAATATAAGAATCATAGCAAAGACATGTTCACCAGGCAAGTCTTAACAATAGATAAATAGATATAAACCAATACAAAAATAAATAAATCAATAACGAACCCAACATAAATACTCATTGTAATAAAGTAAGGATGGCTGTAATCTTTTTGTTTTACTTTTAGCCTTTTTTTGATCACCGTTGCTCTGTTGAGGTCAATGCTTTGTTACCTTAAAGACAACATGTTTTTTTTTTATTCTTTTGCGATCCAATCAGATAAAGCAAGCCTTTTTTCTCATCAGACATGATTGGGTGGTTGGACCCAGGAGTCGTCTTTATGCTTTTCTGTCATGTTTGACATGACAGTGATTGACATACAGTAATTAAATTAATCATCAGCACCAATGTTAGAATCATTATAATCATTATCATTGTTAGCATTATTATCTTTAGCAGCCACGTCTGTTGTCATCAATTAACTCCATGTTCAGCTTCACATCACCAGTGAGAGCAGTAACAATGACAGAATAACCTTTATCTCGTCTATCCAAAAGTATATTTGCCCTTTCGGTGGACAACATATCATTTAAGTGCATTTACTGTAAAGAACAGCTTTTGGTTGATATGAAATCTAAATCCTTTTCATGACCTTTTACATTTTAAAAACAGAAAGACAGTAGTTACTGCAGCTTGTCTTCAGTTAAGGCATCAGTACTGTCTGTTGACAGTTTGATGCTTTACTGCCAAAAGCCACATTTTAGGTTTATTACCATGTACATTATCGGCGGCTAACTTCTTGGAGGGACATGTCTGTGATGCCCTTAGATGTCCGGGGCGAGGCTGCATGCACGACACACTGAGCGGATCAGTGTGCGTCCACCTCTGTTGAAGTCAAAGCTTTGTTACCTTGAAGACAACATGGTTAATGATTGTTGTTTTTTTGGGTGTTTGTTTGTTTTTGCGATCAGATAAAGCGAGCCTTTTTTCCTCATCAGACATGAATGAGTGGATTGACCCAAGTGTTGCCTTTATGCTTTTCTGTAATTAAACTAATAATCAGCACCAATGTTAGAATCATTATTATCATTTTCATTGTTAGTATTATTATCTTTAGCAGCCATTTATGTTGTCATCAATAAGCTAGCCTCCTGTATTCAACTTTATCACCAGTGAGAGCAGTAACAGTGGGTAACCTGCTGAGCCCCGCTCATGATGGGATAATTGCAATGATTCCCCATGAACGAGGCATTCCCTGCCCTTTGTACACATTGCCCGCCGCTGCTAGCGACCGATTAGTCTTTGAGAAATTATTGTTACCTAAGAATGGAGTGTTCATGTTATAAAGGTTGGTAGCCTACTAGAAAGTTATCCTGGCAAACCTCCTCCTTCCACAGTTGCTTCACAGTAACTTGGCTAAAGGTTCGGTTCCTTGTATACTGCACCGTTTTTACTTGGCAATTAGAGCTAGAATAAACATTTGAATAGAACCAGTACTCTGTCTTGACTGTTTGTAGACCATGGTACACAGGCTGATGAAATACACTTCCAATTTTAGCAGCCCATTGTAATAGCTTATAATCTCAGACCAACTATTGCCCATAGCAAAAAGTTGAATTACAGGCCTTATATCTTGTAAGTCATCATCACATAACACATCACATGACACATGATGGGAACCACTGTCGAAGTCTCCCTTGCTTTAACACAGACACAAGAATTCCTTTTTTTGGGGGTCCAAAGCTACAAGTGCAACAGCAGTGCAACAAGCATAGCATGTGGCATTTCCATAGTGTGTTTCACTGAATATACCATACTGTATATCAGGTGATTTCTTTTAAATTTGTTAATTATTTTTTTGCCAAATACTTAATGTGAACCCCAAAATATCTGATGTATCTCCTGCTGAACTGACTGCTCATTTTCACGACACTGGGTCCTGGGGTGAGGGGTGGCATTTTTAAACTGTCTGATTGGGTTCACAGCCCCTGTTGTCTCGCAGAAACCCCACACTTTGCTACTTCTCTTTATTTGTCATCTCTCCTTGTCCTATGTCCCTGGGTTAGATTACTTCTACTCTAGCCAGTTCCCAGGAGAAGAGACGACGCTCTTAATATCTAAGAACCCACCCCAACTCTTCTCTCATTCTCCCTTAAATGATTTACAGTCCATTGCTGTGAGATTGAGTTTAAGAGCCACTCAGTCCTTAAGAAGCTATCTCATATCCTCCTTTAGCACTATTGTGTACCCCTCATATGCTCTTTAGCACCGATTTCTGCTACTCCTGTACTGGGTCCAAGAGAGCAATTCTAAACTTCAGTCTCACATTACATTTTCAATATTTTGAGTATTTATTTAAGGCTCTCTATTTTTTTTCAACAGTTTTCTTCACCAGTTACCTAATAAACCGTACTTTCTCAAGCACCCGCATCCATATGGCTGTTTATATGTCCTTGTTGCCAATTATGGGTCAAACTTGGTCACAGACATTTTGGAGAACCACTTTTAAATCACTTGTCCAGAAACAGCTCCTGGTCCTAATGGACAATATGAAGGCTTGGTTCCAGATTCTGATTGGTCAGAGTTCAAGAACATAACTATTATACATTTTTAACCAGTATCCTTAAGATACTGCATTCGTTCCTCAAGCTCCCATCCATGTTACAGGTCTACTGGGTCCAATGAGAAACCTGTGTGTCAGCCACAATCCCATGACGCATTTCTGCTTTTGTAAGGATGGAACTCGATCTTGGTTCCTTTATACTGTGGTTTCGTACTCCAGCACCTCTTTGCTTCCCATCATGGTACTCCTGTACTGTATCCGGGGACTGACAGGTGAGGTGGTCTCCAGAACCAGGATGGTTTTGCGAAGCCGCCGGTCGATAAAGTGCGCGTCCCAGGCTGGGTACCTCTTCCTGGGGAGGTCAATCCGGATCACTGGGCCATCCTGGGCCCGGGAGGAAGAGGAGGCAGCTCTGTGGAGAAGCGCTGGAGAGGAAGAAGGCGAGGGGCGCACCTGGAAGACAGGCACACAACTGTCCCTGTCCCTCTCCCCGGGGACAGGCTCCCCAGTGTCTCTAGTCCTGGGGAGGGTTCTCGGGGGACTGGTAACCGCACTCTCCGATCCCCCTCCCGGGGTCTGGGAGCCCTGGGATGGGGTGAGGCAGGAGTCGATCACCCCCGCCACACCACCCTCGCCACCCTCCCCTTCCTCCACCACACAGCCACCCCACCTGGAGCCCAACACGGGCCCGTCCGGGTGGAGCAGGCAGTAGTACACCAACATAAAGAAGGTCCCCAGGGCAAAGCTGCATGCCACCATGCAGACCACAGCCAGGGCATAGGAGTCAGAGGTGTGTGGCCCGCGGTAGGTGTACCAGGCGGCTGTGAGGGCAGCATTCTCCACCATGGTGACGGTGTAGTAGACAGTCATGCGGAGGCGGCTGGGGCCCTCCTTGACGTTGAACCAGCAGAAGATGTAGATTATTCCCACCACCATGTTGTAGATAATCTCTTCCCATTTGGACATGCAGAAGTCTGTCTCTCCCTGGATGATCCAGAAGGTCATCACACACCTGGACACACAACAGATTACACTGACTATGATAGAACTACAGCTATTGTTACTGTATTAGTGGGTAAGGACTGTATTAGGCAGGCTAGGATGAAAGTAGTGTTCGCCACAGGGAACTGGTATTGGTAATTGGTAATTGGATTGGTAATAGGATTCAGGGAGACTGGATGATGTGCTGAATGAGGGTTTTACTTATGGTTGACCAGCATGTAGAGCATAGACACCTGACGTACAATATTTTGGAATATCTGTGTGTATGATTCTAAAGGAAGGGGAGAAAAGGACAATAACAATAATTCTTACGTTTGAGCTTAATTAATTTAATTTATTATGTAATTTATGACCAGAGAGGCTGGCACGATGGTGCGATGGCCGGGTCTGACCCAGATTGGTATGGGCTAGTAAAGCTAACCAGGTAACCTACCAGTGGCTGACGATGAATATGCCAAAGTAGAGCTGGAAGACAGAGGCAAATAGGGCGAAGGCAACGGTACGTGCTCCGATGGTGAAAAAGTGCCACAGCATCTGAGCTACGACCGCTTTGTAGGACATGGGCAGCTTGTCATCGCGAGAGTCCCTCAGCACCTTCTGGTAGGATGCTATCATCCACGCCAGAGAGACAAGGGACGCTGAGGCCGACAGACCTACATAGAGACAGACAAAAAGAGAGAGCGAGAGATACGCAAAAACATGTTAGTGTGGCATGTACTGCAAGACTGTGATTGGTCAGAAATTCAAGGTGCTTGTGATTTATGCTGTATTATTGCCTCTAATCTGTCAGCAACGTACCATGCACAGTTTTGAAGAAAGGTAATCTGAGGAGGTTAGGTCAGGTTAACTCAGAGAGCAGGAGATTTTGCACACCTACTGGGACCTCTGAGATTCACCATACAGTGGATGGAATGTAAAGTTCAGCACTCCAAACGGCGCTGCATTGAGTATAAAACAATTTTGTCCTCAGAGAACTTGTTCGATTTTAGTAGAAGAAAATTAAACTTTATTTGAAGTATGCTGCCAACTTAAAACACAAGAGATTTCAGTTGAGAGTCAATAATGAATATTCCACCACATAAATATTTTTATGTCACTTCACAGTCGCCCACTCAACGGCCAGGTGAGCTAAAATGCTACAAAACAACACACTAAACACTCAATTCACCATACATACCTACAACTGCACTTAGCAGCTCTCTTGAGCAATATACTGTCCAGTAATGTGAGTATCAGGTTGTGATAAACACCAACAGCAAAGTGTTGTATATTACTACTAATCATTGTTACTTATTACTTTTAAGCAAAGTGCTGCACTTCGTTGCCGGACCGTGTCACTCAACAAACATGTTTTCAACTGAAATAAGTGCAGACGTCAGTCAAGTTGACACCTTATTGACTTGAGATTTTTTTTTTGTAAGCCTAGTGTAGAGTGCAACACTTAGCCTAATGGCGACAGCTACAGTAGTTGACGGTGTGGTTGTGGTTCACGCTGCAGAAGCCAATCAACACAATCACCACCCAAATTCGCTAGTGACTACCTGAAACTTTCAGGTAGTGAAGTAGTTGTAGAATGTGGTTTGAACTTTGAATAAACAAAACTTTATTTAGCTGCAGAATGAATATGGCCAACTACTTGATGTGGTCGATTTACAGGCAAAGCACTGAATTAACTAAATATAACCAAACATCTGTTATTTAGACCATTTGCTGAGAGGGGGAGGTCAGAGAACAAGAAAGACAAAAGACAAAGTTCTACCTGGAGGCCTGCGCACATCACACTATGAACACACATCAAATTGAGACAACACACACAACACACTGACAGAACACACACCACAAACAGAGAACACACACAGAGAAAACACAACA
>NC_139947.1:40622862-40625362 GCF_963454915.1 Gymnoscopelus microlampas | reverse complement strand
GTGCATCACTAAGTGTAACTACAGTGTTAGTACAGTGTAGCACCTGTGGTAGTAGTAGTGTACTTTGCAGTGGTATTATTGTATAATAAAAAATATATAAATTGCATATAGATTGCATATGGTGTGTGATATAGTGTCATCCATCCTACCAAGGGTTTCTGGAAGGAACTACATTTCAAAACTTTTCAATTGCTCAGCACGTCTTCATGGGAGGGGGCAGTCCATTATTAAATATATGGGGAATTTGTTTAGTTTTCCTGGTTATAAGCAATTGTTTCTAAGCTTAACTACTTGTGATATCTACAGATAATGTTCAGTTGAATATACTGTATTATACACACACGATACACAGACATAAAACACATCCTAACCTGAGAAAGATCACGCTTAAACCACTTTCAGGATGAGAACCGTTGCCTCTCTGACTCCCTTCTGATGAAATTATGAATGGACACACACACACTACTATGTGTACTACACGTACACGTAGTATTAGTATTAGTAGTAGTAGCAGTACAGTGTACCTTGCAGTAGTACTACAGTGTACGGTACTACACGTACACGTAGTATTAGTACTGTAGTAGCAGCAGTACAGTGTACCTTGCAGTAGTACTACACATGCACATAGTATTAGTAGTAGCAGTACATTGTACCTTGCAGGGGTAGCAGAGTGTGTTGGTGGATAACGATGCTGAGTTGAAGGACCAGTTGAGGGGCGGACTTCAGGAAGGCCTCCAGGAGGCGGAGCATGGTGATGTCAGCACTCTCAAACATCAGCCGCCAATGGAAGTGACGACGTGGGCCGTTGCTGTGCCAACGACTCTGAGCACCCAGGTACAAAGCATGGACGTACCTGAGAGAGAGAGAGAGGGAGAGGGAGAGGGGGAGAGAGAGAGAGAGAGAGAGAGAGAGAGACGTTTGAGAAACATTTGTACATTACATTTGTATGAGTAACAATGTCAGGAAGAAAGCACACATGCACATATCACAAAATAATATATGAAAGGGTTCAATTTGCTGCCAGGGATTGGGGGGAATCCATCCCAATCCTTTTGATATCCCCCCTCTGGTCATTAATTTATATGGCCGGTGGGGATACATTTTTATCTCTGCCTCTAGTCAGGCTGAATGAAATACATGCATTTCCTTTTGGGAAATGCAGACAGTCTGATGTTTGATATTTATGTTTGATAATATGATATCACAGTTAATATTATTTTTCGTACAATGAAGTATAGGGCTTGAGTGGGTAAGAAAATGACCCCCCCCCCCCTCCAATTTTCTTTCACAAATTGAACCCTGCATGCAAACATGTATTCACACATCCATGAATGCACTGTACTGTACATATGTCTAAAGACACACACACACACACACACACACACACACACACACACACACACACACACACACACACACACACACACACACACACACACACACACACACACACACACACACACACACACACACACACACACACACACACACAGACATGCAGGCAACAAGGCAGCCGGGAAATCTGTGGCTCTGCAAATAATCTGCTGGTCTGGCACTCTCCCTCTCTCCCTCTCCAGAATCATGCAGCCATTGTCATTCCCTCTTTCTCCCTCCTCTTATTCTTTTCTCTCTTGTCATTCATTCTCGCTCTCTCTCTCTGTCTAATTTATTTTCCTTCTCGCCCCAGGCCGCCCTATCTGCAGCTTTCAATCTCCTCCTCTACCATTTCCTCCTTTCTCCTCTCCTCCTCCCTTCTCCTCTTCCTTTCTCCGCTCTCCCTTCTCACCTTCTCTCCACTACTCATCCTGTATGTTCGTACCAGTTGTGTGTGTGAGGAGTATTATCTTTGAGACCACAGTTAGACCACTGAGACAGTCAGATTCCAGAGTATGGGTGTGTGCCTGTGTGTGTATACAATGGGTATCTCTCTCCTTCCCCCTCTCTCCCAAATTCCTCCCTTCTCTCTCTGGCTCTCATACACTCTGTGCATGCATTATATTGTGTGTTCATTTTGTGTGTCTGTGGTTATTGTTTTTTGCATTGACCACAACAGCGGGCCAACCATACAAACGGGAATGTATCTGACTGACTGACTGACTGACTAACTGATGAAGTAACTATTAAGACTGAGTTGTGTTACGAACCCAAATGCAACCACTCAGGAGACAGGAAAGGGTTAATGCCTTGCCAGGCGTTTTAATGTATGTATATATAGATATATATAATTTATATTTAAAAATGTATATACATCTACATAAATACATAAATAAAATAATATAAGGTAGCAGAATAAGTAATGTATATATATATATAATATAAGCTATACTTGGGGGAATCCAGGAGAGTAGTCAGAGTCGAAGCATGTCGGTCGGTAGCCAAACAAACAGTCCAAAAGAATGGTGACGGCAGGCAAGGAGTGGCACTGCAGAAAGCCGGGTCAGGGGGGGGGGCAGGTTTCTTGAAGACTCTGGTGTTGATTGGAGAATGGGAACAGGTGTGC
>NC_139947.1:40550362-40620362 GCF_963454915.1 Gymnoscopelus microlampas | reverse complement strand
GCATAATTGGGAGGCAGACCATAGTTCTATAGTGCACGGAACGACTTATATTGGTTCAGGGCCACACATGTGATGCAAAACTCGGCCAATCCGTGAAGCCGATGGGTCGGGTTGGCCAATCAGGGAAGCCGGTGCATAGCAGAGATTCAGTGTATCCTCCTCAGACCCGTAGACAGACAGATACAGACATCCATGATTTTTCGGTTCTCGACAACCATTGAGAACGGTTCTCAACAAAACGGCACATACCCCCTGGTCATTTGCACCACCCACATCAGGCAGTGCCTGAGTTATGCCTGGGACGGACGGACAGACAGACAGACAGACAGACAGACAGACGGACAGACGGACGGAAAGGGTGGTCGGATCGGCCTGAAACCTTGCCCAAATTTGGAGATGTCTGATGTCATAGCACTCGCAGACTAAACTGGCCACATAAAGTCCAAGATCCACATGGACGAAAACCGGATGAGAGAACATGCTCTCCCACAGATTAATAAAAGATGATGGACAACTTTGCATTAAACAACAAAGATTCAGATTCTGCAAACAGAGACAGGGCTCTCCAATACTATGTGGTTGAATTCATAGAGAGGGAGGTCGGCCACGATGTGAAGTCATTAAAGAATGTTGAGGAGGTCTTGGAGAAACTGACTGCAGAGAACAAGTTGCTAGAAGAACACATGCTGACAGAATCCAGTCCTGTGTACCTGAAGGTGTCTGCATCCTTAACCGCAGCTGAGGAGGTCATGGCATCATTGAAGGACTTGTTGCAGAAAGAGAGGACTCTCTCTAATACACTACAACAGCACTTACAGGGGGCCCAACCATGGGTGGACAGACTTGGTCAGACGCTGGGCCAGGTGGACACCATAGACAGACACATGAAATACCTGCAGTGCCTACAACGCATAAAGGATCTCAGTGACAATATTCAACAGTATCTGATGACAAACAGTGTGTGGGGGGCCATCACGGCACTAAGGACCATGTCCAGTCTGGACATGGGATTGAAGGAGTCTGGCTGCACTCACCTACAGGTCTTCCTCAGAGAGACGCTACGCTTCTGGCATAGAATCGTCAAAGACAGACTGGCAGGTGATTTTAAAGAGGTGTTGACTCTTCTTCACTGGCCCTTCATCTCCACTCCCACCCAGTCTATGGCACATCCTGACAACGTCCAGGAGATCAACAGCCAGCTGGACCTACTGATTGGACAGCTTTTGTCCCTGCAGACCTCTGATGACGTAATATTAGAGAAAGCGCCGGCGCCCCATCCAGGCATGCCCCGAACTGCGCCCCTCTCCCTGCCCATCCAGATCATGCTGCTGCCACTCAGCAAAA
Organism: Gymnoscopelus microlampas; assembly: GCF_963454915.1. Classification (NCBI taxonomy): domain Eukaryota; kingdom Metazoa; phylum Chordata; class Actinopteri; order Myctophiformes; family Myctophidae; genus Gymnoscopelus; species Gymnoscopelus microlampas. The sequence goes on along the minus strand of NC_139947.1, from coordinate 40,619,018 downwards.
GGTTCAGATACCACTTCACTGGAAACAGACAGACCAACTCACTCTACAAGCCAGAGTGGTACCTAACCCAGGTTTTGAGGTGGATGGGGAACAGCTCAGACTTCATGGAGAAGATCCAGCCCATTTTGGACCGGGCTGGAACTAACGGCAATGCCAGGGTGGAGCTGTGCCGTGGTCTGCTTTCCCTAGCCCAGGAGAAATTGGCCAGCGACATCCCCAGACTCCTGCACGATGACGCTCTCTTCTGTCACCTGGTGGACGAGATACTGCAGTTTGAGAAGGAGCTGAGGGGAACCTACAATTATCCTGCCACTCTCCCAGGAGCCCTGCACATCCTGCTAGACGAGGCCACGCTGCATAAATGGCTCACTGTTGAGAAGAAGAGGGCGATGGAGAAGGTGGACACCATGTTGTTGGCTGAGGGAGCATGGAGCTCTCAGTACAGAAACATCAGCGACATGGACGAGCTAGATGAGCTGAAGGCCCCAGCTTGTGCTGAGACCTTCATGACTCTGCTGTTGGTCATTACTGAGCGCTACCGCTCACTGCCGTGTCCTAGTGCTCAGCTGAAGTTCCTCGAACTACAGAGGGACCTGGTGGACTACTTCCGTATCCGACTCACACAGGTGATGAAAGAAGAGTCTAGATGCCCGCTGGGAGCACGCTACAGTGCCGTCCTCAACGCTGCAAACTACATCGCCACTGTGCTGGCAGACTGGGGTGACAATGTGTTTTTCCTCCAGCTTCAGCAAGTTGCGGTCTCCCTGGGCGAGGAGGAGGACAGCAGGGGCATCCTGAGTGGTCTGGGGTTGATGGAGGTGGGCCGCCTGGCTTCCCTGGAGGGCTCGCTGTTCGAGGACCTCTTGGTCCTACTAGAGAGGCTGAAGGGGGAAATGATGGGCAGACTCCCGGATGCTGTGATGAGAGATGTGAAGGAGAAGGCCCAGGCCTACCGTCAAGTCAGGTGGTTGTCCCTGCCCTCGCAGTGTGACCAGGCCACCATGTCTATGTCCAGCTCAGCATGTCCCATGATGCTTTGTCTGAGGGACCACCTATTGAACCTGCAGCAGCTGCTGTGTCTCCCTCTGTTCCAGACCACATGGCAGGACCTGGCCAACCAGATAGACACATTCCTCTATGAGGAAGTCATCCTTTATAATAATTTCAATGAGGGTGGGGCGGCCCAGCTCCAGTTTGACATGACCAAGAACCTCTTCCCTCTTTTTGGACCCTACAGCAAGCGACCTGAGAACTTCTTCAAACATGTCAAAGAGGCCTGCATAATTCTGTGTCTTAACGTTGGCTCGGCTCTCCTGTTGTGGGACCTGCTGGGAGGAGGAGAGGAGAATCCTTCACCAGAGTCTGCACTCAACGAGCTGGGGGTCTACCTTCTGGCCCCCAGTGACGTCCTTAGTCTACTCAAGCTCAGGCCATCGTTGGCTGGACAGTGAGAGGTATGTGCATGCGAGAGATAGAGAAGATGTCATCATCAAAATGATGTCAGATATCCACATGGGAGCAATGCCGTTATTGTACCCGGTCCTGTAAGTTTGAATGGTTATCATGCTTAATTAGTGCTGTGTTTAGTTCAGCTATGTAGCAGGAGCCTATAATTGTTTGTATTTTCTCAGGCTTTTTTCTTACAAATGAGCAAATATACTATAATATATTTTTCTAAATGAAGCTTCCGATCATGAGGCATCGCATACTGTTTATTTGTTCTACATAGAGAGAACAGTTAATAAATTCAAGTTCAAGTTCAGGTTTTATTAGATGACAACATTGCAAACACTATGAATTATGATGTTTCTTATAATTCAAGAACTTGTAATGATTTCTCATGTAATTGTTATGACAACAGAACCAGCAATACATTAAAATTTCAATGTAAATCAACTGCAGGGGCTCGCGCAAGCACACTGATCAACACTTGTGTTACTGGAAATTGTTATGCTTAAGCATGAACATTTTTGCTATCTTACTTTTTGTAAGATATCAAATGAACCGTTGTATGAGGATATGTTGCGTGAGAGTGTGCATCTTTGTGTGTGTGTGTGTGTGTGTGTGTGTGTGTGTGTGTGTGTGTGTGTGTGTGTGTGTGTGTGTGTGTGTGTGTGTGTGTGTGTGTGAGTGTCTCTGTGTTGGAGGTGAATGAGCATTGATTGTCGTTGAGTCACTGATGTGATAAGATCTCACTGAGAGCTCAAGTGTTTAATTGGCAAAGATATAAACCCTGCATAACATTGTGTGTGTGTGTGTGTGTGTGTGTGTGTGTGTGTGTGTGTGTGTGTGTGTGTGTGTGTGTGTGTGTGTGTGTGTGTGTGTGTGTGTGTGTGTGTGTGTGTGTGTGTGTGTGTTGGTGATGTTATCGCTCAGCTCAAGGGGTCAGGTTTGATCCTCTAAATCCTGCTGTTGTGCGCGTGCATGTTTGTGTTTGTGTGTGCACATGTAAAATTCCAGAGCTGTCACTGTGAGAGAAAAAAAAGGACAGAGAGGAGAGGATGGGAGAGATTGAGGTTAGAGACAAGAAGGGGAAAGGAGAGAATGAGAGAAGAGATGATGATGAGGATATATGGGGTTAGAAAAACACAATGGAGAGAAGACACAGAAGGAGAGGTTTGAACTGTATTTGAGTTTGTGGAGTGCGTGCATGCGCGCGCGGTGCGTGCGTGCGTACTTGCGCATGCGCATGCGCCTGTGCGTATGTGCACACATGCGAGAGAGCTGAACAGTCTGCTGGTGCCTGCATTAATCAGTCATCATTTATAGAATCATTTAGGCTTCAGCAGAACTGGAAAAAGACAAAGAGAGAGGGAGGGAGCGAGAGAGATGGGGAAAAGAGATTGAGAGAGGAGTGAGAAGTAAAGGGTGAGGTAGATGAGATGAGCAAGAGAGGATGGATGGAGTCGGGAGAGAGCTTTATTAGACCAGGGAAGACAAAACCAGGGCAAGGGATTGAGACAAAGGGTTAGTGAGAGCTCTGTGTGTGTGTGTGTGTGTGTGTGTGTGTGTGTGTGTGTGTGTGTGTGTGTGTGTGTGTGTGTGTGTGTGTGTGTGTGTGTGTGTGTGTGTGTGTGTGTGTGTGTGTGTGTGTGTGTGTGTGTGTGTGTGTTGTGTGTGTGTGTGTGTGTGCGCGTGAACCTAGCCTAGAACAGGCCTAGAACCTAGCCTAAAACTAGCTAGCTCTAATGCCATTTATTAGAGCTCTGACATTTGGTGGCGTTTCCAAATGAACCTTTGAAGGTTCCATTTATGTATTTATTTATTTGGGGCAGGGTGATGTCGTGCCATTAGAGGTAAACAAACTGTCTCTGTGTACATGAAGATATCCATGTTCCTTGAAGATATTTGACTTCTCTACTCCTCAACTTAATCTGCCAATCACCCCTGGATATTGAACATATATACTTATATACTCGCATTACCGGACTTCCCACAATACAGTGTGGAAAGTCTAGTTTCTAGCTCAGTTCCAGTCTAGAGCCCACTGTATCTTGCATGCACCCACACAGACTGTTCCTATATCCACTGCCGGGCGTATATGTAGGCGAACTAGGCAATTGCATAGAGCGTCACTTTGCAAGGGCGGCAAAATGTGGGCCAACTATTCAAAATATCAATCATCTTTAGCAACACCAGTAATGTGCCATTGTGCCAATCCCAGGTCTCCCGCGCGGGAAGGGACACTAAAATCAAACATTTTAACCACTAGCCCAAGAGGGAATCTTAATTTTGTTTTCAAATACATTTTAGGCTTAACCTTCCAGTATTGTGAGTCAGAAATATGAAATGTGCAGTATCCAGGTTAATGCCAAGTTCACAATCTTAATAGCACGATTATCCACTCGCAGATATATTTTGGTGCTCGCGAGAAAGCCCCAGATCGGAGACAATCAGGGTTCGCTCCCTGAGGTTTTGCTCGCTATGTGAATGGTCCGCGAGCCGAACGCGATCCCAGCTGCCATGCTAGATATATACAGTACGTATATGAAATGTGCTGTGACCAGCACTGAAAGCAGAGAAATGCTATAGCCAATGAGAACACGGGACAGGTGGACATGGGTGCTTGTTTGGTTGTGTAAGTATAGAAAAAGTCTGCCTCACGACGGGTTGTGAACTTGATCGGCTATTTTCACTATTTTAAAAGGTTTTTAAAAATAATAACCTCCACCCGACAGCAAAGATATACAGTATATAGCCTACTGTACACATACAAACGCACACGCCCGCGCGCACGCACATGCACGCACGCCCGCCCGCCCGCCCGCCCGCCCGCCCGCCCGCCCGCACGCACGCACGCACGCACGCACGCACGCACGCACGCACGCACGCACGCACACACACACACACACACACACACACACACACACACACACACACACACACACACACACACACACACACACACACACACACACACACACACACACACACACACACACACACACACACACACCTCCCTTTGCATGCAGTGCTTTAAGCACCACATAAATGTCATTCTCTTTGAGATAGTCGCCATGGATACTGGCCTATATTTCATCAAAGATAGACATCTCAAACCAATCATCATTCACCTCGCACCTTCACTACCTGCTACAACCTCACATTACACACACAAGCATGCATGCATACACGCACGCACACACACACGCACGTGTACGCACGCACGCACGCACGCATGCACCCACGCACGCACGCACGCACGCGCGCACGCACGCACGCACGCACGCACGCACGCACGCACGCACGCACGCACGCACGCACGCACACACACACACACACACACACACACACACACACACACACACACACACACACACACACACACACACACACACACACACACACACAAACGCCATTATTCACATTGTCACCAACCAATGCAGAAACGTTCTAATCCAAATAGAAAGTTAAGTCACAGTATTTCATCAACATCATCATAATATCAAGGTTGGCATTGCTCTGTAGCATATTGCATATGGGATTCCTGGTATCCTTTGCCTCTCCTCCTTGTTCATTCACCTCAGATCTGATGTATATTCATTAAGGGTTCGAGGCCTATCAGGCTCGAATCCTTATTGCATTCCTTGGCTTTCTTGTTCTTCCGCCGTTTTTGCAGTTCGGGCCTAACCGTGCATACGCTTTTTACGAAACTCTGCAATATGGTAGAGGACTATGCCAAACGGCCAAGGCCCGAAACTCAAAACCATTTAAGGGCAAACTTTAAACAGGCAAAAGTCATGCCTCGTTTGGCCGACAGCCGTGAAACTTGCTTACACATGTGCCTTGACTCATGAGGAACGCATCTATCACTTTGACCAGTAAGCTCCGCCCTTACATTTTCCGCCATATTGAGCAGTTTGAAAAACATTTAAACCCAGGATTTCTGAGCAATTAGCGTGAAACTGTGTCATCTGTGTGAACTCCTTTTTCACCAGTTCAGGTCTGTTGGTCCGATGGCTGATTGGTAAACTGAGCCTTGCAATTTTGCAAGAATTTGCGGGAGGGGCCGTTTTGTAAAAAATGGCACAAATCATGAACGTTTGATCTGCATCAAATTTGAATTACACACACACACACACACACACACACACACACACACACACACACACACACACACACACACACACACACACACACACACACACACACACACACACACACACACACACACACACATAATTTTGGGGAGCAGACATGAAAGGATGATAAAACGATGGAGAGACACAGGGAGGGGAAGGGAGGGGAGCAGAGGAAGGAGGGATGGAAGGATTTTAAATTTGAGAGGAGAAGAGCTAGTCATTTTGACATTTTTTGAGAAAGAATGAGACAGGAAAAAGAGAGAGGCTATGACTGGAATAAATAGAAGAAGAGAGACAAAGATGCTCTTCACAACATGCCAGCGCGATAGAGATACTGTAGGTGAGATAGACAGGAAAGTAAAAATATGGCATTGTTTGTCACATGATGTCTCTCTATCTCACGCGCGCGCGCACGCACGCACGCACGCACGCACGCACGCACGCACGCACGCACGCACACACACTGCCTCAGTGTGTCCATCTTATGTCTGCCTGCTAAAGACCTGCACACTTTGTTTATGAGTGTGTCTGTATGTCCACTAATAGACGTTTGAATTGCAGTCTGTGTGTGTGTGTGTGTGTGTGTGTGTGTGTGTGTGTGTGTGTGTGTGTGTGTGTGTGTGTACTATATATGAACATGTACTGTATGTGTGTGCACTGTATCTAGATTCATCTATAGTAGGCTATATGTAGCCAGAGGTTCTATTCTGAGTAAATGTCACTGACTGAAGCACACACACACACACACACACACACACACACACACACACACACACACACACACACACACACACACACACACACACACACACACACACACACACACACACACACACACACACACACACACACTTTCCTCTGTCCAACAAACATTTCTTCATCTGTCTCTGTCACTCTTTCCGTTCCTTTTATTATCTCATTCTCAAAGGCAATCTTTCTTTCTCTGTGACCTCCTCTCGTTCAATTCATCTTCTGTTCATTTACCGTACAGTTAAGAAGAGCAAAATGAATGTGCCTGCCTTCATTAAAGGTGTGAATTGATCAAGTCAGAGCTATAGGTTAACGTCTGGTTGAGATACAGTGCAGTAAGGTCAGATTAACCACTAAAAACCCTAGCATTCCCTATTCAGGGGGAACATTTGCCTGGCGAACAAGAGCAGACCAAGTAAAAAGCCAAAACAGGGCCGTTTTACTAAGTAGGGTTAATATATAATAAGTGGTTAATGTTAGGTTGAGAGTTACAATCAGTTTTCCAATTTTTGGTTGAGCATTACAGTCAGGTTAATATTAGGTAGAGAGTTACAGTCAGGTTAATGTTGGGTTGAGAGTTACAGTCAGGTTAATGTTGGGTTGAGAGTTACAGTCAGGTTAATGTTAGGTTGAGAGTTACAGTCAGGTTAATGTTAGGTTGAGAGTTACAGTCAGGTTAATGTTAGGTTGAGAGTTACAGTCAGGTTAATGTTAGGTTGAGAGTTACAGTCAGGTTAATGTTAGGTTGAGAGTTACAGTCAGGTTAATGTTAGGTTGAGAGTTGCAGTCAGGTTGTTGTTACAGTAGGTTGAGAGTTACGGTCAGGTTAATGTTAGGTTGCGAGTTACGGTCAGGTTAATGTTAGGTTGAGAGTTACGGTGTTCCTTTAAAAATTAATATAGTAATGTATTAGTGATTACAGATATAGTAATAGTATGTACTGTAGTGGTGAGGGAATAAATGGAGCTAGTAATACACAGGTGTGTGTGTGTGTGTGTGTGTGTGTGTGTGTGTGTGTGTGTGTGTGTGTGTGTGTGTGTAGCCTAGATCTGGCCTGTTTGACAAAGTTGCACACACACGCACGCACGCACGCGCGCGCGCGCACACGCACACACACACACGCACACGCACACGCACACGCACACACACACACACACACACACACACACACACACACACACACACACACACACACACACACAGCCTGTCACGACAACTTCTGAACAAAAGCACACATTTTTCTGTCACTTTATGACAAGTGCTTTCTCTTGCTTGCTCCCTCCTACTCACCCTCTCTTTCTGTCACCCTCTCTTTCTCTCTCTCTCTCTCTCTCTCTCTCTCTCTCTCTCTCTCTCTCTCTGATTAGATGACAACAAGGTGAAAACAAAGGGGAAGCACAGAGAGAGAGAGAAAGTACAAGAGAGCGAGAGAGCTGAAGAGTGAGAAGGGTTTAAGGATGGGAGAGAGACATGTTAATCACCGACATGACACATGTACAATGTGCTGGTGTTGTGCGTGTCAAACAGACTTCAGTTCAGTCATCCCATTATGGCTGTAGTCCAGTTTTAATTTCAAGGTCCCCCCGTAACTCTGAGAATGTACAAACGGAACCAAATGGACCCGTAAGGGTCCATTTGGTTCCGTTTGAACATCCTCAGTTACTGACTTGCAAGGGTCCAAGTGGAACCCCCTCAAGGAACCCCGAGGGTCCCTCGACCCCACTTTGAGAACCACAGCTGTAGTCCATAATAGACTATGATAACTGGGGTAAGAAGACATGACCTCATTATGTAAATACACGTGAGACCTTTGAATACACCGTAAAATCCTCGGTGTTCATTTAATGCAGACAGAGTGGACAAATGGAACCAAATGGACCCGTATAGGCATTGGTTACAAATGGATAAATGAGCACTGAGGATTGTACTGTAGTGTGTACACACCCGAAAGAAAACATGATTAACCAACCAAAAGTACAAATCGTGACTATACCGTATATGAACACATGAAACATGCCACACAGATAGAAATGACATATCATTGCTGTCGGGGTGGAAACCTCCTATGTCCAAAACAGATGAAGAATAGAACCTGTTCCAATGGATCCAACGTGGTAATTCTTTTGTCACAAGCTCTTGTTAATACTTTTCATTGGTTCAATATTTATAAAAACCCGCAGACACACTTAAACCACTTTCACTTTCACTTAAAACATGTATACAAAACAGCAGATCTACAAGCTCACAGCGCATCGGAATGTAGTATGACGAAGTAGGGCATTCGTTTATGAAACATGAAAAGTTGAAATATGGAGATACAAGGTTTCTGCCGGACAGCAGCGATATACTCTGCAGTGCAGCTTAGCTGTGAATATATGAACACTTTAAATGTAACTACAGCCCTGTACAAGATAAATAAATAAAGGTTATACAAAAAAAGAAACACTGTTCCAAATCTAGGTACTGTATGACTGTGTGCAAATGTGTAATAATGCCTTTTAAAGCTGCAATGGGGCAGCAAATTGTACAATGAATGAATAGACTATGAATAGCCTTATTCATGCAGTTGTAAAATGCTGTTTTATTATATGCTCGAGGTGCTTTAAATTTTAAGGAGTGAATTACAATGAGAGACACCAGAGAAAATGCCTTGGCAGCAATGTTAGGAATCAACCAACAGTATGGAGTACAAAAGGCCTTATTTCATTGTGGATCTGTACGCATAAAATGTATTATATTTTTAATGGAAGTGAAATAAAAAGCAGAGGTGGGGTTTATTAAAGCTGTTTGAGAGATGTTCAAATATTAGCGCCTTAAGGTATAAAACGCCTGATTAAAACCTTACTCTACCTAACGCTTTCATGTAGTGCACCATTTGGTAGGGTACATTTGTGACCGAGTACAGTGCTTTGGGGCACATGGGGGCTTTTTACCGATTAATAAAGTACAGAATCTAAGCTTTCAAATTAAAGTGTCACTCAATGAAATCGGAAAATATTTGAATATGCTCATTTGAAGCTTGTTAAGCCAGAATAGTCAAAGCAGAAAAAAACGGCTTCTAAAGATTTCACACTTTTAGGCCCCCTCAAAGCCTGATAATGGGCATTAATAGCTAATTAATTCAACCCCTAACGACTCCTCTATTCACACCCCCACTGTCACCTTTCAGTCAGCTGTCAACTCAATAGAAACTTGAAGCAACACAATAAAAATATTGCCCACTGTTACAACACATAATTTTCACAAAATACTACCATGTTTAGAAAATGGAATAGCCTATGAAACTTTTTAATTTCAAGGACCCTTAGTTTGGTATGCATTAGACCACGGACCCCCATAGCTCTGAGAGTGTATAAATATATAACCAAATGGACCGTGACGGGTGCATTTGGTTACCTTTATACACTCTCACAGTTACACACATTTAAGGGTACATTTGGTTATTTTGAGAACTGTGCTAGACTTCGCTATCTGGGGAAGAAATGAAGTGGATCTGATGCCCAAACACATTTGTGCTGTTGCACCACCAGTCAGATGAGCAAGTCTGACTTATTTGTACAGGTTTGCACTTTATTTTGACTATGTTTAGTTTGTTGTATTTGTAAATGTATTTTTGATATATTATAACTTATAGATAAAAAAAATACAGAGAATTGTTTTTCCCATTGCCCTTTTCTTAGTGAGGACACGGCGCGTTGTGGCTTGTAGTATTTATGGCACAGGACACCGTCATAGGACTAAATATAACAAGCTTTACAGTGAAGAGAGAGGATGTTGGTGGTGGGGCGACGGTTTGAACACCTGAACATTGAACATTCCCTGTGGAGCTCTAAGGGTAAAGCAAAGCACTGATGGTGTCAGCATTAGGGGTTGATTTCCAAGACACCTGTCGTACCCAAAAGTATCCTCCAAGCAGCAGCCCGGCTCGCAACTGTCTGCCCAAAAATTACCACATTTCTTCAGCATCCCTTCACTGGCCTAGCAATCTCTTTTAGAATTGATTTAAAATTCTTACTCATCATGTTCAAGACCAGGTCTGGTCTAGCTCTGTGTGAACTGCTCTCCTCCTATGAGCAAATTAAATCGGACTCCCTGAATCATTGCCTTTTTAAATCCCTTCTTAAAACACATTTCTACAACGTTGCTTTTAATGCTTAATCCTATTTAAATGTATTCACCATGGTTTTATCTGTCTTCTGTTGTTTACATGTATATATGCTCTTTGTGTGTAGCACTTTGTAATGCTCCATTTCAGAAGTGCTATACAAATAAAGTTGTTTATTAATGTTATTGTTACTAGACTGGTGCTGTTGGGCACTGGCCTACTTGGGAACGATGCAAGTATGCAAGTAAGGCATGCCCCACTCAGTTATGCAATACCTGCTGTAACCGACTGTCTGTCTATCTGTCTGTGTCTTTTTAAGTCAGGCATACCCAAATATGGAGTTTAGGCCAGTCTATGACATCATATTGATGACATCAGCATTCTCCATACATGGGGATTTGTGGTTTATCGATACTCGCCGATGCACACGCCGAGTTTGATGTCGTCTGTCCCATATATGGCCATTCCCATATATGGGCAAAGCGGTCGGATGGGTGGTTCTGGACAACTGGCACTCCATATGGCCCTCATGTATCAACGCAGCGTATAAACCGTGTGGTATCGTTTCAAACATGGCAACATGATATAACCACAATATTCCATCTAAATGGGTAAACACTGGGAGTTCTACAGTTGTTTGTGCCATCTGGGGGGATGTGATCATCAATTTGCATTCCCAAGCACTTTAAAAGTTCTTGGCCATTGTTTAAGTTTCGAAGCCCAGGTGAGTGGGGGTCTGGGCAGGAAGAGATTTGAAGTCTGATTAAAGCAGTCACACCCTGAGGATCCTGGTCTTTGTTCTGCAACAGCAGAACCCAGCTTTGAGTGTGAACTCAAAACAAGTCATAGAGCCAAGTTCTTTTGTTAATCAGGAGGTTGATTTCAGGGCTATTATCCTTATGCAAGGGTGATGGTCAAAGGGGAACATCTGTTAATTCCCTCTGTCTCTAGGACATGGGACAGAGATGAAGTTGGAGTCAGATTGTTATTTCTTGGTAAAAGCTTATTTTGTAGTAAGTAACACAGTGTGAAAACATATGCTATAGTTGAAATGAATAAAGTTGAATAACTATGACGTGTTGTTAACCAAGAGAAATGTCATCTGAGGAAAAGATTCAGTCTGGGGTAAATGCTGCCTTTATTGATGTATTCTTTCTAAACTATTGTTTGCAACCAGGAAATATAAAATGTGTGGAATCATTTTAAAGCTGAAGAGATGTTGGACAAGAATTACTATACCAGACTTTGTGTAAGAGTAAAGTTTGATAATTAGAAATAAGACAGATTGTTACACTGTAATAACTGCTAAATGTGTGAGGTAGGCGGGGACTCGGCCCGACAACAACTGTGTTAGAATGCATGTATGTGTGTGATTGGTGAACAGGGATCAGGGGTTGGGCTTAAACTACCTGACCCCTCCCCTTGTTGACAGGAGGTGAACAGTGTATAAAATGTTGTGCTTTGTATGTGACTGGGCGCACTGCTGATCTGACCACAATGGCAGACGTCCCGGTCAGGCTGAAATAAAAAGATGTCTGACCTAAATCCTTGGACTCTGGACTCCTATACTTTGGAGCTTCTTTCTTAGGAAACCGGTATTAAATGCCCGCTCTTAGGATCGAAAATATACTTCATAATGGCGTTTGTCGGCAGTCGTCTTAATATTCTTTCCTTCTTTTATGGAGGACGGGGTATGCGAGAAGGACCTGATTTTTTTGTGGTTTTATTTTTGATTTTAAGGGCGATGGGCTGGTTTTCTGGAGAAGGTTTTTTTTGGGGGGTGAATCCAGGGCCCAAGGTAAGTGTGCTTTGTGGCACAAAAATGCCTCTTGAGCCGGTAAAGGCCTTGGAGCTAAAATTGTTCTAAATTATACCTTATAGCGATATATAGGCCTTCATTTTCCCAGAATCGTTTGACGGGTGAGCAAGAGTAGGAGAGCTTCTTTCGAATTGATTTTGGCAAAAACAATATTAGTGTGTGTGGAGGTTTTGGCGCCCCTTGAAGTGTTTCAGATTCGAATAACCTGGGAATGAAAGACAATGGCTTATTTATCTTGATTTTCTTGAAGTCTTCAGTCAATTGCAAGTCAGTTAATAGTAAATATATTCTGATATATTTGCAAGATGTTAAGTACAAGAAATTGACTGAATATTTGCAGAGGGGGAGATGATTAGCCTGGTCAGAAAGCTCATTTTACTCGTCTTTGGGACCTTTCACAGGAGTGTTAAATGCTTACATATTTTATATAGGAATCCATTCATATTACAGAACCGTTTGATCAGTGAGCTAAAAGGCAGTGAAGTCAAAAAGAAGTTTATTTCAACTCGGTTCAGTACTCAACGATAATAGGTTGCATTATAATACAATGACATTTAGAACAATATCAATTCGCCTTCCAAAATCGATGAGCTGTGAGGGGAAGGAGAGCTTGCAATGGTCGTTTTTGAGAGTTGAATGCACTGTAAATACGTTTGAAGTACAGGACTTTGAATAATGTACATAGGAACGTGAACGCACGCACGCACGCACGCACGTAAGAAGTTTTTGGGACTCAGTTACTTTGGTAAGGGGTCCAGGACAGGCTCAGACGCTCATGCGTGGAGGTGTTCTATTTTTGTAAAGGCATTGTTTTTGGGACTCAGTTACTTTGGTAAGGGGTCCAGGGCAGGCTCAGACGCTCTTGCGTGGAGGTGTTCTATTTTTTGTAACGTGATGATATGTGTATAAGAAGATGATGAGTAAGCCTTGTAGATATCTTGGGAACATTGCAAAATACTTGTAATTATGAAAATTACTATCGGCATAAGTCTAACAATTAGTCGAATCAAATCGTTGAGTAGTATAGCAGAATATGGTTTCTTCCTATGAGTATGTATTTTGTAATGTTCTACCGTGTAGGGAGAAAAGAGATACATTTAGGTACAAGGCATTGTTTATTTTGTGATCGCATGGGAGTTTTTTTTGGGGTTGAATTTTTTATGTGTTACGTTCGTAATGCGACTTTCTTTGTGACCGTTTTGCAAGCGGCTACTTCCAGGTTTATGGATGGACTTAATTATGTAGGCTTTTCGGTCTGCTTGGAGATGAAAACGTCTTTGTGGGGTCATGGGTTTTCGGCTGTGTAATGATATCTTAATTATCACATTCGTGGTAAGGTTATTTGGGAGTTTCTCCTGTTCGTTTAATGTTGGTCTTGTTAAAGTATGTGTTGACTCTTTGTTGTAGGGGCGAGTGGCATGTCTGTGGTTATGTGTGTTGGAGGTACAAGGAGGAGATTTAGATGATCAGAGGCTGCGCGCGCTGGACGCAAGAAGCGTGTGATCACTCTTACTTTGAGGTTACTTTGTGGCTTTTCGGCTGCGTACTGCTTTTTTAAATTATCACTTTCGTGGTAGTGCAATTTTTTCTTGGACTGGACAATGACGATGTGAGCGTGATTCTGTGTATGTGTTTGTCTCGTGCGTGAATTCTTGATGAGTGGTCTGTGAGTAAGATGTGAGTGTGATTTTGTGTTTTGACGTTGTATGACTGGTCTTGTGTGTGTGTGTGTGTGTGCCGGCGAGCGGCGCATTTTGTGTCTTGTGGAGGAAGTTTTATTTTTATTTTTTGTTGGACTGGATGTTGAGAGTTTTTCGGTGTTTGGAGCAGCTTGGATCCGGTGTTGTTTTTGAGATAGATTGGTGGATTTCATTTTTGTACAACATATCTTTTGCAAAGAGTGTTGTAGAGGGGTGAGATGAAATGATTGTTTAAATATTTAACTGATGAACAGAGACATAACGATTTAGTCTAAACGATAGTGAAAATAATCTTTGAACTGTTAAAGTAATCTACAAAATAGGACAGTAAGAAGTGAAAATTGGAAATGAAAATTGGAATGTTACAGTAAAGAAATAATAAGAGCAAAGGTTAAATTTGATCAACAATAGATTTGTAGATGTTCGTGTGAAGATATTTAAATATTGAGAGCTAAGGTTTTATTATATAGGATTGATTCGATTTGATTTGTGCTTCATTTATGACGGCTTAATTATTTAACTGGTCTAATATGTTGTTATGAGTGTGTTGTCCTTTTGTGTCAAATCAGGGCTGTTTTCGGAGAGACTGCAGCCAGGGGAATGCATGCCTTTGGAAGATCCTGTTATCTGGCCAGAAACAGGGTTGCTTGTGTTTTTCTGAGAACACCAAGGTTTGAACACGGATTGGAAAAGCATAACATGGCCACATTAGGATCTGTTGGTGTTACTTTGAATATTGAGGGACATGTGATATAGCTAGCATGTGTGCTTCGACTAAAAAGATACACTTTATTTAATTGACTCAGCCGTGAATAAGTACATAGACAGTGTTGATTTAAAATTATGATTTGGATATAATTGAAGGTTAAAATGGAGGAACCATAAAGTAGAAGTTTCACTGGCTTTCTGATTGCAGGAGTTTGGGGGTTCATTCCAAAAAACACCTGAACTACTGCAACAGGGAGATATTTGTGATTCTTATTTTGCTAAAGTGAATTAGATTTTAGTTTATTAAATAGGAGATCTTAGGACAGAGTCATTGGCGGCCTTTGAGGGCCAAGAGAAGGGACTACACTTTTTTGTTCAGGTTTTTAAAAGGACATAGACTTTTCTCTTTTGTGCTAAAGTGTAACTGTAAAATTTGCCTTAGATTGAGTGACAGCGTATAGACAGTTCCCGGTCTGGATCACTATCCTTTTTAATCTCACAGATCGAGTATAATATTTAGAGTTTCGATAAGTGAACTAAATACTTAATTCAGTGGTTCACCACTGGGGCTAAAAATAGGCTGAAATTCGTTTATATAAGGTAACAGAACAATATACAAAATCCAAGCATTTAATAGGAGATGTCTGTGTCTGCTTTGAAATTACCACATTTTGTTTGTTTGTTTGTTTTTGTTAGGAACCAGGGAAAGAAAGGGAATCTGACGCAGTTTTAAGGTAAGTGTTGGTTGATGTGAGTTACCAGGGGTGGAAGAAGTCTTTTTTCTGGTGCAGACCTAATAATTAGTATAGTTTTGGCAGAACCTTGAGGGTCACAAATAGGTGGCTGGAGGGGAGTTTATCCTCATGCTCGAGACGCCATGATAGGAATAAGGTAGACAGATTAGATAGAAATTGACAGATAGTTAGGGGGGTCTTCGTTCCATTTGTTTAAACGGCTTTGCACCCTGGTGGCAAAACATCACCAACACTGATCTGTATTTAAGTAAAATAGATTTATTAGGCTTTAAGGAGAGTACACATTTTGAAAATATTGAGAGTAAAAGTTCTGTTATTACTAAATTTAGGACCAAGAGGGGATGTTTGTACAGAGAGTACTGTAGTATAAATTTTGAATTAGTGTTCTGAAAAACATACAAAGGAGGGAAAAATTGAAAAAGTTTGATTGTAATGAAAAATTTAGATAGAGTAATTTATGTAGGAATCAATAGGCTAAGACCTAGTTAAAATGTATTATCTGTTTGGAAACATGTTTGATTTATTAGGAAAAGTCTAGGGAAAGTTTTTGCCGAGTATTTTCCTGTCAGGAATGGAGTTGGAGAAGCTGGAGGAACTTGGAGACACAGATGGCTGATAATCCAGAGGGGATCATGGCTGAGTGGATGGTGTCCAGGGCTGCAAGATGGAGTCGGTGGAAAGGTCACATGGCATCAGCGGGGAAAGGAGCATCGATCGCCAGGCCGTCGGTCTACTCATCAGCATTGGCTCATCTAACGCATCGCTACAGGACAGCAGGAGAACAGACAGGTCCCGGATGACAGCAGATTTCAAGGAAACTAGGAGCAGCTCAACCAACCAGGAGCCGGTGTGAATCTTCAACCAGATGGCTGCTAACTACTCTTCGAACTACAACACTACAGGACGGCAGAAGGATAGAGCCACAGACGTCAAGCGGACGGCTAGATGGTCCAGAATCCAGATCTGCAGGCCTTGGAGATTCAACCAAGTTGCTGTGTCCAGGTGAAAGTCGTATGCTCTCTCATGGAGAGTGGACCCCTGGAAGCCCGTGCATGTTTTGATATGCCTTTTTATCGACGCCATAATAGAGAAGCAGCACTAGTTGCCAACATTTGAATAGTGATACTACGCCCCCACCCCCTATCAATTCCGTACCACACTTTCCTCTGACTCATGCCCCATCAGGTGTCATTGGAAAATGACACTACACCCTCACCCTTCATCATTTCCACAAAACCCCATTCTTTCCCCTGTCTCAAGCTGTGAACAGTTTCTGATTCAATGAACTGAGGATTTGCCAGGTGCAAACATGGACATTCAAAGAAGAACAATCCAGCAATTGCGTTGTTAGCTTAGGCGAAAAAAGAAAAACAGAAAATCATTTCTGCGCGCGTGGACACTAAAGGACACTTTTGTTACAGGATGCTATACGATGTGTTTTGATCAGTAACCAAATGACGATTGTTTTACAGGTCCAGTGGCATACATAGGCAGGTTGTTAAGTGTTGATTCTTCTTAGGTTGGACAGATGGCTGGAGGAGACTTTAACCCGGAGTTGTATTATTTCACAGGTTTGAAAGTTCCTTTGTGGGAGACGTTGTGAAGTCTCCCAAGAGGGGAATGTGGTATCGTTTCAAACATGGCAACATGATATAACCACAATATTCCATCTAAATGGGTAAACACTGGGAGTTCTACAGTTGTTTGTGCCATCTGGGGGGATGTGATCATCAATTTGCATTCCCAAGCACTTTAAAAGTTCTTGGCCATTGTTTAAGTTTCGAAGCCCAGGTGAGTGGGGGTCTGGGCAGGAAGAGATTTGAAGTCTGATTAAAGCAGTCACACCCTGAGGATCCTGGTCTTTGTTCTGCAACAGCAGAACCCAGCTTTGAGTGTGAACTCAAAACAAGTCATAGAGCCAAGTTCTTTTGTTAATCAGGAGGTTGATTTCAGGGCTATTATCCTTATGCAAGGGTGATGGTCAAAGGGGAACATCTGTTAATTCCCTCTGTCTCTAGGACATGGGACAGAGATGAAGTTGGAGTCAGATTGTTATTTCTTGGTAAAAGCTTATTTTGTAGTAAGTAACACAGTGTGAAAACATATGCTATAGTTGAAATGAATAAAGTTGAATAACTATGACGTGTTGTTAACCAAGAGAAATGTCATCTGAGGAAAAGATTCAGTCTGGGGTAAATGCTGCCTTTATTGATGTATTCTTTCTAAACTATTGTTTGCAACCAGGAAATATAAAATGTGTGGAATCATTTTAAAGCTGAAGAGATGTTGGACAAGAATTACTATACCAGACTTTGTGTAAGAGTAAAGTTTGATAATTAGAAATAAGACAGATTGTTACACTGTAATAACTGCTAAATGTGTGAGGTAGGCGGGGACTCGGCCCGACAACAACTGTGTTAGAATGCATGTATGTGTGTGATTGGTGAACAGGGATCAGGGGTTGGGCTTAAACTACCTGACCCCTCCCCTTGTTGACAGGAGGTGAACAGTGTATAAAATGTTGTGCTTTGTATGTGACTGGGCGCACTGCTGATCTGACCACAATGGCAGACGTCCCGGTCAGGCTGAAATAAAAAGATGTCTGACCTAAATCCTTGGACTCTGGACTCCTATACTTTGGAGCTTCTTTCTTAGGAAACCGGTATTAAATGCCCGCTCTTAGGATCGAAAATATACTTCAACCGCCGTATATTTTTCCATATATTCGGCGTACACCAACGTCGAAGTCACATTTATCAACGCATCCTACACAGCTGATCCGAGTTTACACTTGGTCCCAGCGTTGATAAATGTCACGGCTGAAACGAGCGTCATTTAAATAACACGCCCCATAAATATTCTCAAAACGCCCCGATTTTACGACATGAAGACGAAACAGAATACGACCAAAGACATGAAAAGCCAATAAGAAACAGCCCCCCCCCCCCCGCTGGCCTCGCCGCACACGCACACGCACACGCCTCTCTCGCTCGCTCTCTCTCTCTCTCTCACACACACACACACACACACACGCCCGTAGCGTATTGTCACGTAGGCTTGTAGCCTACATGAATGACATATTATGATACCAATCACATCGGCATGAATGGAATACTTTTGTAGATTAATGTATTTAACCCATACCGAGCAGTGCGCGTTCGAGTTACACTAAAATAAAGCCCTCATGTAGGCTATTCCCATTTCCCAGTGAGACTCGGACCGTCGGACGGGCGAGTCCCGTCCCGCTCCGCATTAATGAGAGATAGCCTGGAGAGAACATTAATGAATGAAGGCTGGTGTGTGTTGGACCATGGGTTAAATGTCTGATCTCCCGGTGGCCATGAAAATATAACAGCAGCGCCGCCTGTTAGACCGGTGCTCGCGCAGAAGAGTGCTCTCGCAGAAAGCGCCCGTATATTTTGAAAATAGCAGATCTACAAGCTCACAACGCGTTGCTGGCTTGTGAGCTTGTAGATCTGCTATTTTCAATACAGACAGATCTACAATCTTATCTGAATGACTGTTAAAGCAGTTTGTTTAAATTACTTTATAAAATGTTATATTTTCACAGGGATTATTTATTAGTGTAGATATACAGATTTATGAGTGGATTAGGTGTCCAATGCCTCTCAGACAGTCAAACAATGCTGCTCCGCAGGTCTAGGATGGAATAAACGGGTGCAGCCAACGTCAACAACTGGTCCCGACCAGACGTGAGATCTCAGCGTACCGTAGGATAAAGCCCACGTCAGGATATATTGATAAATGCCGAAAATTGCGGTGATCTCGCCGTACGCCCATTATTTGGTCTACACCGCGTTGATAAATGAGGGCCACATATGCCTATATATGGCCATATCGATCTGGTCAGCGATTCTGGACAGCCGCCTACAGTATATGACCGACTCAACACCGGTTATAGCACTCCCTCGGGTCCTCAGCGACGCAGGTCCCACGCGCCAAGTTTGAAGTTGGTTGGCCAAACGGTTCTTGTGATAACATGAACTACAGACGCACACACAGATGGACGGACAGATGGCCGGACAGAAATTTCATTTATGGTAGAATTATTATTACATTCCCGGTGTTGCTCAATGGGTAGAGCAACGCACTAACATTGCAAAGGAGGAGAGAGGTAGAATGGGAGAAACTGAAAGGGGATTGAGAGAATTGAATGAATTTTGCATGTACAGTATGTTTTCCAAATGTATTCCAGTTGGACAAAAATAAACATGAAAACAGATTAGTATTGTTTTACCCTGAAAATATCTTTTCATATAATTTTGACCTGCCTGTCAAACAAACGGTGATAACAATCGAAACACTCCCTGCAGTGTCTGCTAAAGCCTTCTTTGGTCATTTGCTGTTTTTATTTTTTTGTTCAGACCCAAGCAAGTTGAGCCAAGAGAGCCAGGAAAATGGCCACAGAACAACAGGCAAACAACAACCGAACTATGTTTAGGTGAGGCTGTGGGATTCACTGGGGCTTTTTTAAACGCACCCACACGCACACACGCACACACACACACACACACACACACACACACACACACACACACACACACACACACACACACACCACACACACACACACACACACACACACACACACACACACACACACACACACACACACACACACACACACACACACACACACACACACACACACACACACACACACACACACACACAGAAGGCAAATGTACCAGAAGATCAGAGAGTTTTTACAGAGCTGAGACACACTCACATATGTGTGAGCACACACATGTGTGCACCTACATACTAATGACATGCACCAGTGAAGCACAGAGGGAACAGGCCGACAGCCAACAGTACAGGTAGTTTTAGAGATCATTTCAACACATTGGAGAGGCAGACAAAGAAACCACAACAAAGAATATAAGAAATAACCATTTGATCAATTCACTTATTTGAATATGGGAGTTTTAGAAACTAAGAAACTGGAAACTAAATTCAGAACAAAAAACACCCTGTCGCATGGTTAACATTACAGTAATTTTGACCTTGATTGTGTACATATGTATGTTGCACTGGGGAGAATAATATTTTGCTCACATGTACGCTGGGTGTGTATTATGAACACTAGACCGGGCACCAGCCTACACAGAGACCACGAGAGTCGGGGACAATGCAAATTGGGAATGATAAAATTGAAACAAAGCCTTCTTTGGCTACTGCAAGTGTCCATGGTATACAGTAAGCATCATAATGCAGAGGTATACTGACATAGGAAAATAACAGACTCATCTCCGCCTCATCTGTTATTGTTCCACATCAAAACGACACTATCGCTTACTTATCAAATACCCAGCCGTTATTTGCCCTGGGTGAGGGGGATGATCAAAGGATCAAAGGGTGATAACTGATATCAAGGGCTGACACGGCGGTTGCTGACCAATCCACCATGCACTCAACTGGAAGAGACTAGAGGGACATTCGTGGGCCACCCGATCTACTATGAATCACCCCATTCAATGGAAAGGAATTGCTCCAAATGTTCCCATTCTATGGGGTGGAATTGTACAATCTCTGCAACCCCGCTCACCCAGGTTACCGAAATTACTCCTAAAACCCCATTTAATGGAAAGTCTTCTCCATTGGCTGTTCTCTCGGACACCCCGCCCACCTCTTTCAGACTCGGGTTACAAAAATTACTGCAGAAGTCCCATTTAATGGTATTGAGAGGTTGCCATGGCAACATGGGCTAATATTGCGGTGGTTTTAAATGCATTTTGATTATATAACATTCATATTGTCACATTTATAATTTATTTTTTATTTTCCCGTCCTTCAGTGAATTTATATGATTTTTTTTTTATAATGTATTTATTTATTCATTCTTTAATTTATTTTTTGCTGACCGAAATTGCGTTGCCATTGTGTTTAATTATTAATTATTTAATGATATTGATAATGTAATTTGGGCCATCGTGTTTATTCATTATTAAATGATAAAAATCAGTTTATTTGTTAAGTTTGGTAAGGGAGGGGTGTGGTGGATTGCTCCATTTACAACGCTAACATAAACGATCAGATTTCAAATATGAAGTGCTTAACTAAAGGCCACGGATGTTACAATTGTGTACGTTCCAGCTTGAGTACCCATATCTTCCGTATTGTTCAATAAAAAGCCTTTTAATCCGATCGACGGCCATTTTCTCCGTCTTTTCATCAGCTTTCAACTATGCGATCCTATCGGTTGGGAGGTGTATTGCACATTATAACTCTATGCGAAAATGGCCGACGATCGGATTAAAATGCTTTTTATCCAACAATACGGAAGATATGGGTACTCATGTTGAAACGTCGGCATGTATAACATCCTGGGCATTTAGGTAAGCACTTCATATTTGAAATCTGTACGTTTGTGTAGACGTTACAGTTGTAAATTGAGCAATTCATCACACCAGGTTGAAGAATGTCCATGACCGTCATCTTTCAGGCCTACCGCTGATAACCATTAGCACATTGTCTCAAAGTGGGGTCCGGGGACCCCCAGGGGTACTTGAGGGGGTTCCAGGGGGTCCCCAGCTAAATGATGGACAGGGACCAAATGGACCCTTATGGGTCTGTAACTCTGAGAGTGTACAAATGTAACCAAATGCACCCTAACAGGTCCATTTGGTTCCATTTGTACACTCTCAGAGTTAAATGAACATTGATTTTACAATATGAAAGTGGGTCCCAGAGACCTACATGCCATTAAATGGGGGTCCGTAGCCTAATGCATGTCAAACTGGGGGTCCTTGAAATTAAAATGGTTGAAATCACTGCTAGAGAGCCGTAAAAATCTTCTCTTATGGGGGTCCCTGGCTTATCATTTCAAATGGGGGTCCGCGGTCTAATAAGTGTCTATTTGGGGGTCCTTGGCACGAAAAAGTTTGAGAACCATTGCATTAGCACATGAAGTCAATTCATTGTTTAATTTCAAATAAGTTTAATTTCACTTATACCACTTCATTCTGTTGATGTTTCTATTTTACTGCTACAGCAATTCATCACAAGGCTTTTTCTTTACTATTTAGCATAAATATAGTCCTGGTTATTTCTCCCTAACGCCCTAAAAAGTCCAAACGGGACTATGTGGTTTGCGCATGTGCAAAGGAACGTTCAACATGGTGTGGTGGGTGTGGTGGGGATTGCTCCATTTACAACGCTAACGTCCAGGTCATAAACGATCAGATTTCAAATATGAAGTGCTTAACTAAAGGCCATGGATGTTAAAATGGTGTACGTTCCAGCTTGAGTACCCATATCTTCAGTATTGTTCAATAAAAAGCCTTTTAATCCGATCGACGGCCATTTTCTCCGTCTTTTCATCAGCTTTCAACTATGCGATCCTATCGGTTGGGAGGTGTATTGCACATTATAACTCTATACGAAAATGGCAGCCAATCGGATTAAAATGCTTTTTATTGAACAACACGGAATATACGGGTATTTTTTGAGGGATCGTACATAATTGTAACGTCCGTGGCCATGGGGTAAGCACTTTATAGTTGAAATCTAGACGTTTATGTAGATGTACGGGCCGTAAATGGAAAAAGTGCAAACATCAGGTTGAAGTGTCATGATATGAAACCTATCTATCTATCTATCTACATTGGACTGACACAACGTGAGCTAAGAGACGTGGTTTAAATGCAACATAACACACATCACCACCCAAACAAACCTGGAAATATTCTGTGCATTTTCATATTTTGTTGATCATTTTTCGATAAGTGTTTGTTGAGAACGAGAGATTTGTTTAACTTTTCCAACCCCGTGACGTCACGTCAGATTACTTCCGCATTCCGCGTGTTCGTACTCATGTCTCTGTCAGTGTCAATAAAGATCTGACAAAACAAATGTTTTATGATCTATCTAAACGTTCAAATGTTTTAAAAAGGTGCTGACCCTATGGCCACGGATGTTACAATTATGTGCGGGCCCTTAAAAGTACCCGTGTCTTCCGTATTGTTTAATAAAAAGCATTTTAATCTGATTGGTGGCCATTTTATCAGAGAGTTGTAATGTTGCGTGAGTGCAGTACACCTTTCAACCCATAGGGTCAGGTGAAAACATATGGAGAAAATGGCCAGCAATTGGATTAAAAGGCTTTTTATTGAACATTACAAAAGATAGAGGTACTTTTGAGTTAATAATTTTATATTTAAAGTGTGAAGATTTATGTTGATGTACAGGCTGTAAATGCAGAAGTGCAAACACCAGGTTAAAGTTTCGCCATGACTGCCATAATGTATTATGGTTTCCAAGTGCTATACTGCCACCGGACATGAACATTAAAACATTAAAACAGATCAAATAATTGCTGTTTGTGGTTCTATAGGGCGTTGGTGTAAAGTAACTAAGTACATTTACTCAAGTACTGTACTTAAGTACAATTTTGAGGTATTTTTACTTTACTGGAGTATTTCCCAATTCTCAGTACTTTAAACGAAATGATGCAACGCTGATATATATAGTGGATCTAAGTGGTTAAACTTACTGAAGTGATGTTGGTGAATTCCAAACATTATCAAATTATTCTTCATCACCCCTGGACAGGCATCAAGGCACCCTAGGGTGCCACGGCACCCACTTTGGGAAACCCTGGTGTATGCTGAGCAAATAAAGATCTAACAAAAAACCAAAGAAATAGTCACTTATTCTCCAAAATTGTGAATGAAGGTATTAGCTGAACAGGATGTGACATTTCAGTCCATCCAACTTTCCTCTCGTCCCTGCATACTCTTACTGGGCCATTAGGTACACATAAGGTGAAATCTCTGGAATGCCATAAACAGCACATTTCACAAAGATTTACAGAGAACATCAGCAGTCCCTGCATGGGGCTTGAGCCTTGTCACAGATGTCTCATCCCACTTGGCAGCCTCCCATCCCCTCCCCAGAGACACCTTGTTCTACACAAACCATGGCTAGTCTTTGAACTGCTCTCCTGAGAGAGTTGTTTCCATACTGGGGATTCCCAAATTATGTCCAGTGGGTCTCCATATGATTAGCTTAATGAGGCTATAAAAATGTAACAAGGGTTGACCTTTGCAGTCTTTTCGCTGACCTTTGAGCTTTATCAGTGTCAGAAAAAATCAGGGCCGGTGCCAAAAAATCTGGCTTACTCTCAATATGGATTGAGAGAAGTTTCGGATTTAAAAAAAATATCTGGAGCGATTAGTTACAGATTTTGTGCTCAACAAAATCAGTTTTTTATACAAAAGTCAACGTCCAATCTTTTTGGTGACCGTTTGTATTTCCCAAGGTCCTAGAAAATCGAGACCTATCCCATTCAATTCAGCGTCTTTTTTTGAGTCTGAAAAGTTGTTTTTTAATTTAAAAATAAAAAAAATTTAAAAAATGTGAGAAAAGCTAAACTTTGAACTATTTCAAAAATCTATAACTTCTTATTAAACAATTCTAGACTATTGATGTAACCTACCATTCGACTCAATATCATAAAATCTATAACTTCAATAAGAAGTTATAGATTTTTGAAAAAAAAAAGTTAAGCTTTTCTCACAATTTTCAAAAATATTTTTTTTAAATTAAAAAACACGTTTTCAGACTCAGAAGAGGACGCTGAATCGAATGGGCTAGGTCTCGATTTTGAATGACCCTTAAAAAGTGGTTTAAACAAGCGTTAAAGTTTAGTAAACTTAAAGCTTTTTTCACAAACATATTATTATTTTATTTTGACCCTTCCACCCTCTTATTTATATGATATTGAGTCGAATGGTAGGTTACATCAATAGTCTAGAATTGTTTAATAAGAAGTTATAGATTTTTGAAATAGTTCAAAGTTTAGCTTTTTTCACATTTTTAAAAAATATTTTATTTTTCAATTAAAAAACACCTTTTCAGACTCAAAAAAAGACGCTGAATTGAATGGGATAGGTCTCGATTTTCTAGGACCTTGAGAAATACAAACGGTCACCAAAAAGATTGGACGTTGACTTTTGTATAAAAAACTGATTTTGTTGAGCACAAAATCTGTAACTAATCGCTCCAGATATTTTTTTAAAATCCGAAACTTCTCTCAATCCATATTGAGAGTAAGCCAGATTTTTTGGCACCGGCCCTGATTTTTTCTGACACTGATAAAGCTCAAAGGTCAGCGAAAAGACTGCAAAGGTCAACCCTCGTTACATTTTTAGAAATTGTATTTTTCTTCGAGACTCTGGCTTTAGACTAATGTGATGGCGCTGATTCCAAATATGCAAGTTTCTTTTTTCTCGGACAACAGGAAGTGCCTCAAAAGGCCACTTCCTGGTTGGTTTTAGGGTGTTCCAAGCCTGTGATTTCTCCGATACATTTTTTTTCCAAATCTACACGTAGAATAATGCTAAAATTTGAAATAATCAAACCCTAATATCAAATCATGATTTAATTATCCCTTAATTGGCTATGGTTACGGCTTCGCTATCTCGCTCAATATCTCGAATACGATAAGGACTTAGGGTCCACTTTTTGGATATGTTGTAGAGCTGGCTGAGACGCACATGTGGATGTCTTGTTTGTCCCGTTACGACACACTTCTATTTTTGACTTTGTCCTTTGATATGGTCTTAAGATATAAGACTCTATGTGCCTTCTGAAAGTGTAGGAGGTCAACTTAGGAGTGTCGTACCGGGACAAACAAGACATCCATGCGTGCGCCTTGGCGAGCTGTACAACATATCCGAAAGGTGGATTCTAAAAATGCATCGATTTTGAGATATATCGCTTTATTGCGCGAAATAACTTGACATTTGACCCTAGCCAATTAAGGAGTATGGTAAGGCCGTGTGCGAGGAGAGTTATATGGGCGCGTTCGGGGCGACGCGCTGACCCAGAAACAGGTGTCCAATTTTGTTTGTACTCCTTTCAAACAGTTTTTCACTATTATCTCGGCCCCTAGGGGGCGCTGAAACAATCGGACAACGTATTATTGATCAGCTCTTCACCCCGGACGCGTCCATATAACTTTCCTCACACACAAACATGTGGTTCTGAAAATTAGGGTTATTGGGCTTCTTGAATAATTTGGCCACTATGTGTACACAGTGGTTACTCCCTATGGTCTGAGTATCTACAGGGCTGACAAGGGACTAGTAAAGTATAATAGAGAGTATTAGTTTGGGTGGAAGTCTGCAGTAGCCTCAGAGTGGTGTGCACCTCACTCTGCTATTGCAGACTGTCTCTGCTTTAGGGTGTGGCTGTGATTGCAATGATTGACAATTGCAAGCACTGGTGTGACTGATTGATTGAGTGAGACTGAGTGTGTGTGTGACTGTGTGTGTCACTCTGTCAGTGACACACAGACAGCAGTGACACAAACCTTTTGAAAACCTTTTGAAACCTGGGTTACATCAGCCCTGTAGATACTCAGACCATAGGGAGTAACCACTGTGTACACGGGCCATAGCTTGTGTTCACGAGCCATAGTTTTGCATGAGCCACAGTAAAGTACTGTCTTTTATAGCCTCATAGAGCCCAGCAAAGCCTAGCAAAGCCTACTAGAGCTTAAAACAGCCTATTAGAGACCAGTAGAGTCTAGTACAGTACAGTACAGTACAGTACAGCCTAGTGCACCAAAACTAGTATAGTCCAGCCTGTTGGGAGAACAGACTAGGGGAAGGTGGTATAGGCCATACTAGCATGGAACAGGCTGGACTAGGCTATACTAGAGTGTACTAGGCTTTAGCAGACTCTAATACTCTCTATTAGACTTTACTTGTCAGCCCTGTAGATACTCAGACCATAGGGAGTAACCACTGTGTACACATGAACTAACTACAGTAAGTGGCTTACTGCAGTCGCACCTATAGATGTCTGTGTACACATGAACTAATCACAGTAGATCTGTAAAACACGTGGATGGGCTAATTAGATCTGTAAAACATGTGGATGGGCCTATTAGATCTGTAAAACATGTGGATGGAGCAATTAGATCTGTAAAACATGTGGATAGGCCTATTAGATCTGTAAAACATGTGGATGGGCTAGTTGGATATGTAAAACATGTGGATGGGCTAATTAGATGTGTAAAACATGGATGGGCCAATTAAATCTGTAAAACATGTAGATGGAGCAATTAGATCTGTAAAACATGCGGATGGGCCTATTAGATCTGTAGAACATGTGGATGGAGAAATTAGATCTGTAGAACATGTGGATGGAGAAATTAGATCTGAAAAATATGTGGATGGGCTAATTAGATATGTAAAACATGTGGATGGGCCTATTAGATCTGTAGAACATGTGGATGGGCTAAATAGATATGTAAAATATGTGGATGGGCTAATTAGACATGTACAACATGTGGATGGGCCAATTAAATCTGTAAAACATGTGGATGGAGCAATTAGATCTGTAAAACACGTGGATGGGCCTATTAGATCTGTAGAACATGTGGATGGGATAATTAGATATGTAAAACATGTGGATGGGCCAATTAAATCTGTAAAACATGTGGATGGAGCAATTAGATCTGTAAAACATGTGGATGGAGCAATTAGATCTGTAAAACATGTGGATGGAGCAATTAGATCTGTAAAACATGTGGATGGGCCTATTAGATCTCAACAAATGGCTCACTGCTGCCCTCCATTGGAAAATTGTAGTCAGCACAGGTGCCGTACACGACACCCATATGCAAGCGTACACGCCCCATTATAACTATGGGGGCGTGTACGCTCGCAAGTACTTCGAGCCTATATTGTACACGAGGCTTATATTTTTCTATTGGAACTCCCTATCGTGTACGGCTTAACTATTGTTATTATTACCCTTATTATTATTATTACCCTTATTATTATTATTATTATTATTATTATTATTCCAGTGTGTTACTGCTCTATACATTACATTATTATTCCAGTGTGTTACTGCTCTACATTCAATTATTACCCTTATTATTATTATTATTATTACCCTTATTATTTCAGTGTGTTACTGCTCTATAATTACATTATTATTATTATGATTATTATTACCCTTATTATTATTATTATTATTATTATTGGAATACAATACACACGGGGTGCCTTAAATATTATAAAATGCATTACAAAAGCGATATCAGCGTTGCATCATTTCGTTTAAAGTACTGAGAATTGGGAAATACTCCAGTAAAGTAAAAATACCTCAAAATTGTACTTAAGTACAGTACTTGAGTAAATGTACTTAGTTACTTTACACCAACGCCCTATAGAACCACAAACAGCAATTATTTGATCTGTTTTAATGTTTTAATGTTTATGTCCGGTGGCAGTATAGCACTTGGAAACCATAATACATTATGGCAGTCATGGCGAAACTTTAACCTGGTGTTTGCACTTCTGCATTTACAGCCTGTACATCAACATAAATCTTCACACTTTAAATATAAAATTATTATTATTATTTTTTTTTTTTTTTTTCCAATAATTTTTATCCCACGATTTTGTAACCCACATTTTTTCACCCAGTGCCAATTGCCTATGTAATCCTGGGCACTACCTACCCTCTGCCAGCCTAGGGAGAGCCCAAGCTGAAGCTCATGCCTCCTTCAATGCATGAGGAGCAAGCAGGCCGCTTCTTATCACCCGACAGGGGGGAGTTTCCCTGGTTGGACATAGCGCGTGGAAGGAACACGTTATTCCAACCAGTTCCCTTCTCCTCCATCAGGCGCCCCGGCTGACCAGGGGGAGGCAGTATAGTGACCAGGATTACTACATGTTTTTGTGAGGGTATTAACTACCCTGGGAGACACGGGGAGAACATGCAAACTCCACACAGAGTAGGCCCTTTCGCCAACCCCACCTAGGGCATGGGCGCTGATGACGCGGAGGAGAAGACACGCCCCCAGCGCCCACAGCGTCCCCAGCGGGAATCGAACCCAGGACCTTCTTGCTGTGAGGCGACAGCGCTACCAACTGCGCCACCGTGCCCCCAAATATAAAATTATTAACTCAAAAGTACCTCTATCTTTTGTAATGTTCAATAAAAAGCCTTTTAATCCAATTGCTGGCCATTTTCTCCATATGTTTTCACCTGACCCTATGGGTTGAAAGGTGTACTGCACTCACGCAACATTACAACTCTCTGATAAAATGGCCACCAATCAGATTAAAATGCTTTTTATTAAACAATACGGAAGACACGGGTACTTTTAAGGGCCCGCACATAATTGTAACATCCGTGGCCATAGGGTCAGCACCTTTTTAAAACATTTGAACGTTTAGATAGATCATAAAACATTTGTTTTGTCAGATCTTTATTGACACTGACAGAGACATGAGTACGAACACGCGGAATGCGGAAGTAATCTGACGTGACGTCACGGGGTTGGAAAAGTTAAACAAATCTCTCGTTCTCAACAAACACTTATCGAAAAATGATCAACAAAATATGAAAATGCACAGAATATTTCCAGGTTTGTTTGGGTGGTGATGTGTGTTATGTTGCATTTAAACCACGTCTCTTAGCTCACGTTGTGTCAGTCCAATGTAGATAGATAGATAGATAGGTTTCATATCATGACACTTCAACCTGATGTTTGCACTTTTTCCATTTACGGCCCGTACATCTACATAAACGTCTAGATTTCAACTATAAAGTGCTTACCCCATGGCCACGGACGTTACAATTATGTACAATCCCTCAAAAAATACCCGTATATTCCGTGTTGTTCAATAAAAAGCATTTTAATCCGATTGGCTGCCATTTTCGTATAGAGTTATAATGTGCAATACACCTCCCAACCGATAGGATCGCATAGTTGAAAGCTGATGAAAAGACGGAGAAAATGGCCGTCGATCGGATTAAAAGGCTTTTTATTGAACAATACTGAAGATATGGGTACTCAAGCTGGAACGTACACCATTTTAACATCCATGGCCTTTAGTTAAGCACTTCATATTTGAAATCTGATCGTTTATGACCTGGACGTTAGCGTTGTAAATGGAGCAATCCCCACCACACCCACCACACCATGTTGAACGTTCCTTTGCACATGCGCAAACCACATAGTCCCGTTTGGACTTTTTAGGGCGTTAGGGAGAAATAACCAGGACTATATTTATGCTAAATAGTAAAGAAAAAGCCTTGTGATGAATTGCTGTAGCAGTAAAATAGAAACATCAACAGAATGAAGTGGTATAAGTGAAATTAAACTTATTTGAAATTAAACAATGAATTGACTTCATGTGCTAATGCAATGGTTCTCAAACTTTTTCGTGCCAAGGACCCCCAAATAGACACTTATTAGACCGCGGACCCCCATTTGAAATGATAAGCCAGGGACCCCCATAAGAGAAGATTTTTACGGCTCTCTAGCAGTGATTTCAACCATTTTAATTTCAAGGACCCCCAGTTTGACATGCATTAGGCTACGGACCCCCATTTAATGGCATGTAGGTCTCTGGGACCCACTTTCATATTGTAAAATCAATGTTCATTTAACTCTGAGAGTGTACAAATGGAACCAAATGGACCTGTTAGGGTGCATTTGGTTACATTTGTACACTCTCAGAGTTACAGACCCATAAGGGTCCATTTGGTCCCTGTCCATCATTTAGCTGGGGACCCCCTGGAACCCCCTCAAGTACCCCTGGGGGTCCCCGGACCCCACTTTGAGACAATGTGCTAATGGTTATCAGCGGTAGGCCTGAAAGATGACGGTCATGGACATTCTTCAACCTGGTGTGATGAATTGCTCAATTTACAACTGTAACGTCTACACAAACGTACAGATTTCAAATATGAAGTGCTTACCTAAATGCCCAGGATGTTATACATGCCGACGTTTCAGCATGAGTACCCATATCTTCCGTATTGTTGGATAAAAAGCATTTTAATCCGATCGTCGGCCATTTTCGCATAGAGTTATAATGTGCAATACACCTCCCAACCGATAGGATCGCATAGTTGAAAGCTGATGAAAAGACGGAGAAAATGGCCGTCGATCGGATTAAAAGGCTTTTTATTGAACAATACGGAAGATATGGGTACTCAAGCTGGAACGTACACAATTGTAACATCCGTGGCCTTTAGTTAAGCACTTCATATTTGAAATCTGATCGTTTATGTTAGCGTTGTAAATGGAGCAATCCACCACACCCCTCCCTTACCAAACTTAACAAATAAACTGATTTTTATCATTTAATAATGAATAAACACGATGGCCCAAATTACATTATCAATATCATTAAATAATTAATAATTAAACACAATGGCAACGCAATTTCGGTCAGCAAAAAATAAATTAAAGAATGAATAAATAAATACATTATAAAAAAAAAATCATATAAATTCACTGAAGGACGGGAAAATAAAAAAAAAATTATAAATGTGACAATATGAATGTTATATAATCAAAATGCATTTAAAACCACCGCAATATTAGCCCATGTTGCCATGGCAACCTCTCAATACCATTAAATGGGACTTCTGCAGTAATTTTTGTAACCCGAGTCTGAAAGAGGTGGGCGGGGTGTCCGAGAGAACAGCCAATGGAGAAGACTTTCCATTAAATGGGGTTTTAGGAGTAATTTCGGTAACCTGGGTGAGCGGGGTTGCAGAGATTGTACAATTCCACCCCATAGAATGGGAACATTTGGAGCAATTCCTTTCCATTGAATGGGGTGATTCATAGTAGATCGGGTGCGTGGGCATACAGTACATCAAAGGTAGAGCTACACAGTAAAACCTCAGTGTTAAAGGATAGGCCTGTATAGATAACATTTTTATGAAAAAAAAAAAAAAAAAAAATACATTCACAGAGCTTTAAAACAGTTTTGGATATACAATGACAGCAAAGTTATATTCAGAGCCCTTTTTGGTTTGCTTTGCATATTATACTCCACACACTCACTTTAGCCACTGACTGGAAATACTAATCTTTTATAATGTTTAGTTTTAAATAAACATTTTGTGAACATGTTGTTGTGACACATGGCTGTTGTCACCGCAGTAAAATAATTGTCAATTAATATAGATACAGTAGACAGATAGCCTGGTTCCAGACGAATCTGCCTTTGCAAAATTGCATGCACTTTAGCCCTCGGCAGATTAGGTCTGGCCCCCCTCCATAGAGAATGTATTTCTCTCCCGCAGAGGTTGTGCGGGACCAATCAGGGCCCAGTATCCAAATGTGGGCGGGCTTATCACCTTATGACGTACAAGGAAGCACTGTTCTGATTTGTTCGTACAAGGAAGCACTGCTCTGATTGGTTTAGGTCTAACCAATAGAGTCCGTTTGGATCTTTTTGTAACCGCTCCTTGGAAAAAAATCTATCGTTGATAGGGACCAGACTAATATCCACGCAGTGTGTCGTGTGATATTGTCTGGCTACGCGAGGCTAGTAGACAGACAGACAGACAGACAGACAGACAGACAGACAGACAGACAGACACATATTCACATAAAGTTAACTTTTAGTTGACTTTTTTAATCCCAGGCGATAAATTAAATAATCATAGCCAGAGAGATATATTAAATTACCGACAACAACAGGTACTGCATATAAACACAAATATATGTATATATATATATATTTAAAGATTATAGTCAAACATTAGAGTGTGCAAAGAGCACACTGAATAAATATTACATGAGGTTGGGTTGCAACAACCAAGGATTGATATTTCTGGGTCATTGCTGAGGAGGTTTGTGCACCCCTGGTTTAGAGGCATAAAAATAAAAAAAAACTTGATATGTCGCTCCTCACATGAGCCACTTTTGATACTCTTAGAAGGTCTGCAGTAAAACTATCATCATTAACTTCATATTTCTGTTTTATCACTTTAAATTAAGTTATATATTTTTTTAAACTATCCATAGCCATTAATGTAGTGGTGCTAGTTAGTATAATCCAACTTTGACAAGCCTGGTAATAATGTTCTAATTTAGGCTTTGGCAGCACATCATTTGTGCTGTAGTTGTTCTCGTATTGACAGAATGTCTATCTAATTAATACATAGATAGCTATTCAGTAGATGCACCAGATACATAGAGTCCATGAAAAACCATGATCTAAATGAATACCTAAATGTTTAATAACAGACACCTGTTCAAAGTGTCCCCCGTCAGAAAAAAAAGAAAGAAAAGGAGATGGATCTGTGAAAGCACACTTTTCCTAGATCCAAGCATCATTTTCATATTCCTGGTATTCAGGACAAGTTGCTACAGACCCACCGATTAATATTTAGTAGGTCCATATCTTCTATCTGTGCTGCCTAAAGTCCAGCGGTATACAGTAGTCCAGCAGTAGGGTACTGTTGGACTTTGAGAAGTGGACCGAGGCATCTGCCTTGTGGTACACCGCAATGTTCAAGGTGTGAATGGGAAAACGGACCATTATAGTTACAGTCAGCAAGGGACGGAGGGCAGTTAGCAAAGAAATGTTTGTTCTGATGACTGACAGCTGCTAGCATTGCCCATCCGCACTGGCTGTGTCGCTTTAATTCTGACTGATCTCGCTGCAGACGGAAATCAGAGTATCAATCATGGCTGCCATGGTGGCTGCATTGATCAAATGCTATCTTGTCATTGTATGTGACTAAATAAGGCTACGGGTATGTGATAAGCAAATTATTTTTGCCCTCTGTAACCAACCACAGGCCCAGCTGCATCCGGCCCTCGGTTGGATAACCTCAGTCAATGACGAATTTCTGCATGATTATATATTGTATTACATTGGCATAAATTCCCTGAAGATGACTGACAGTTTTACAACCATTACTACATAATGAATAATACGCCTGCCTTCTTCTGCATGGATTGTTCTGATATAACATCAATTGATCTTCAGGCGTATTCAGCCAGCATAAAGTACACACATGTATGTTGTATCTGTGTGTGTGTGTGTGTGTGTGTGTGTGTGTGTGTGTGTGTGTGTGTGTGTGTGTGTGTGTGTGTGTGTGTGTGTGTGTGTGTGTGTACATGATACAGGTAAATGTACCATCCTATGTATGTATGTACACTCATGTACATATCAATACGTAAACACAACAATACTTACAAACAATTATACTGTACACAGATATGCACGGACACAAACAGAAAATATTATGTATCTAAAGAGAGAGTATGATAAAGAGAGAACAAGAGAGAGAGAGAGAGAGAGAGAGAGAGAGAGAGAGAGAGAGAGAGAGAGAGAGAGAGAGAGAGAGAGAGACGGGAAGAGAGATACAGAGAGAGGATGAATGGAGAGAGAGAAAGTGACAGATCAGATGACAGAACAGGAAATAGTAGATCTCCTGGCGCACGCACGCACTCACGCACATATGCCCACACACACACGCACACAGTGATTGGCGGCTCCCTTAAGGACTATATTGAATTATTCAGCACAGACAGACTTACAGACATACGGTAGATGGACAGACAGACAGAGACAGACAGACAGACAGACAGACAGACAGACAGACAGACAGACAGACAGACAGACAGACACATACAGGCCATGAGTGGGCAAGAAAGGAAGAGGAAGGTGTTTTATAGAGATGATTTGTCAACAGATCCATGGGCGCCGGGTCTGCATGCCACCTCTGCACATTCTTTCCTGTTGCTTTCCAGCTCCTTAATAACCGCACAGCAAAATCCTCATTGATGATTTAACAACAGCCCGACCGATATATCACTGGCCGCTACATCAGCCATTAGTTGACTTTCTGGCAGGCTCTACAATTAACTCTGAGAGTGTACAAATGTAACCAAATGAAGGGTGTTGTACACTCTCTGAGTTATCTCTAAAATCAAGTGATGAAGACGGATCCATCAGATTTTTCATATTCCATCCTGATTGGCGAATTCCAAACATTGCTGGCCCACAATAACCTACCTGACCTGGCGGAGACCTGTGCTCAGAGGAGCACTTTTTCTAGTTTGTCTTGTGTTATTGTCCTAGGGTACTGTATGTTACATGTGGCACCTTAACCAGAACGGATTCCTGCATGTCCTACATACTGGCAATGAAGTGTTTCTGAGTTCTGAGTCCCTGCTCTGACCCCTACATACACCCACACACACCCACACACACATCAGACTGGGTGATTCAGCGTATTGGGACCTTAAGTCTGCCAGTGAGCTACTTTAGCTGATTATTAGACTGAATGGACAGCCACACACACACACACACACACACACACACACACACACACACACACACACACACACACACACACACACACACACACACACACACACACACACACACACACACACACACACACACACACACACACACACACACAGTTAATTTAAGTTAAGCTTGTAGATCTGGTGCAGAGATTTGGTGCAGACTGAAAAAAGCGGTCCAAGTATAGAGCCAACTCATGTACAGTGTAAGTGTAAATCTAAAAATGTAACGATAAATTCAAATCTTTGCAATATGATCATTAATAAGTGCAGTCCTGTGTTGTGAGCTTGTAGATTTTCGGAGCGAGACACGCTTACAATTAAAGTGTAACTCCGGCTTAACGGCTCTGCTTAGATTTTCACAGACGCCTACTTTGCCGGAAAACGGACACATAGCGCATGTGTAAGTGCATGAGCAATGTGAAGCACAATCCCCATACAAGCATCTGTGCTCTGTTGACTTTCACTGGTTAAATAAAGACTGAAGAAGAAGTCACAGGTCCTATTTCAGTATTTAACTCACACTCTCCAGAGATCCTGTACAATGAGGGTTTATGTACTGTAGGTAATCTGAAGGGAGTGTAGCTCAAGGACACTTGACACACGGCCACTGGTGGACATCAGGAGGGTTGAACGTGCCAGTGGTGGAAAAAGTGCTCACATGTTTTACTTAAGTAAAAGTATCAATACCGCAATGTAGAAATACTCCGTTACAAGTAAAAGTCCGGAATTCAAAATTTACTTCAGTAAAAGTACAAAAGTATTGGCATCAAAATGTACTTTACGTACCAAAAGTATCACTATGCATATCCTGTTTCACTAAGTTATTAATATGTCTAAAATATATAAAGTGTATACAAATCTTTTGTAAACAGCAGATCTACAAGCTCACAACGCGTCGCATCGAGCAAAATCTACAAAAAGTAACAAGTTTTCAAATAATTGTAGTGGAGTAAAAGAATACAATATTTGTCTCTGAGATGTAATGGAGGAGTAGAAGTAAAAGTATAGAAAATTGTACTTAAGTACAGTACTTGAGTAAATGTACTTAGTTACTTTCCACCACTATAGAAGACTCAAACGCTCTCCTCTCATCCATTAGAAAGCCACGAGGGATTTGCGTTTTCTGTGTTGTGAAAATAGCCGATCTACAGGCGTCGTGAAGCATTGGCCAAATTGTCAAATAATATAAGAAAGAGGCAAAATAAATAGCTGATCTACAAGCTCAACGCCTCACATTGCGAGGCGTTGTGAGCTTTTAGATCTGCTATCTATATTTCACAATATTTATCAGTGGAAGCGAGTCAAACTAAATGTAATTCCTACAATTCCAAGTACTTGTCAGGGTGGGGGGTCCCCAGGTCAAATATGATTAATAGCAGTCTGCTATTTTTGCTATTTTTGAATTGGAATCCAGATTTTTTTTTTGCTATCCTGAAAAGTTACATTTTAATTTAATTTCAAATGCATTTAGTTATACTTATGTTAACTTTATGAACTTAAATACAAATACATTGGACCAAAAAAAGACAATAGAATTTTAATACTAGTCATTAAGATACTAATATAGACTTAAGTAATTAAAGCGGGTCATGTTTGGAATTATAACAGCTGAAATCAATAATATATCAGTGTTCCGACATTAACCTGCGGGCCGCATTAAGTGAAGGTGGGGGCCGCATGTGGCCCCCAGGCCGCCAGTTGCCCATGTATGCATTAGAGGTTTCATGGAACAAATGTATACTAAGCCCCTTATAGAGGGTTTGGTTCATGGAAAAACCTTGACTCCTGACTGTGGGCCCCCATGTCACTTCCATTAGTTATTGCCACTTCGTGGCTTTGTGACAGCCCTGTCCACAGTGACTTATGGGCGCTAAAGAACAATCAGCGTAAAATACCAATATTACAGTGTACCTTCCTAGAGTGTTCATGTACAACAGAGAAGGTAATTTTCACACTGATTTTTCCAGATGCCTTTCAAAACAAATGGGTTTCATTCCCTTGTAGTGTCAAAAGTTATGAAAATGTGTGCATATTCCTGGATATATTATACTGTGCTCAATATCCCATTCATTGTCAATGGGTCAAATAAACTGTAAAAACGTTTACACTTTCACAGTTAAATGAACACTCTGGACGTGCAATCAGTCACAAAAAGCTACTCAATCAGCCACTGCAGTCACTCACAAAAGAAGAAGGGAAAACCTTGGGGTATATGTATTTTGTAGAATAACCTGACAATAAACCTGGAACAGGTCGATGACTTCAAGTTCCTCGGAATAGACATTTCGAGGGTCCTCAAGTGATCCACACATACCACATACTGTAGGTGGTGAAAAAGGCCCAACAACGGCTCTACTGCCTCCGGCATCAAATGTACTTAAAAGTACCAAAAGTAAAAGTACTAAAACGTTTGAAAATAGCAGATCTACAAGCTCACAACGCGTGAGCTTGTAGATCGGCTATTTTCAAATAGCCTAGGTATAAAATAGGGCTAAAGTGGTTAATGTATGTTTTATAATGTAATACTTTATATCTGCAAAGTAACTAGTAACTAAAGTTTTCAAATAATTGTAGTGGAGTAAAAGTACAATATTTGCCTCTGTATTGCAGTTTTTCTCCTTTAAGTACAGTACTTAATGTACTTGTAAATGTACAGTAAATGTACTTAGTTACTTTACACCACTGACCACAGTTGAGCGCAAAGCACTACAGAGAGTGATGCGAACGGCGCAGCGCATCGTGGGTGGTGAGCTTCCCCCTCTCCAGGATATACAAAAGAGACAATGTGTGGCTAAGGCCGGAAGCATCATCAGGGACATTTACCACCCCAGCCATGGCCTGTTCAAGGAACATCGGGAGCAGCACCACCTGACTCTTGAACAGTTTTCACCCAGCAGCAATTAGACTGCTGAATAAGAGCTAAGCCTGTGGCCACTGCGCACTGAACTGAACTGTGTTTTGTAATGCACAGACCGATCTGATCTACGTTTTAATAGGACTCTCCTTTACAGATACATTCATGCCGCTTACATTATTATGCACATTAGCCACTTTTTCTTAAATGCACTTTACTGTATTTCTATTCTCTATCTTTTAACTGCATTAATGGTCCTGAACAATTAAGAATTTCACCCATATTACTTGTAATTTGATGTGACAATAAAGTTTGATTCTGATTCTGATAAACAGACAAAGGATCAGACAGAGAGACACATGAGTTGCAGAAGAGAATGCTCTGATGGGATTCCAGGAAAGGGTACATTCTAGAGATAAGGTTCTCACTCACTACACCATCTCTGGACACAATCTCGGAATCAGAATTCTCAACTTAATTGTCACATCACAGTTTTACAGGTGTAAAGAAGTGGGTGAAATGTGTTCTTGTGCAAGCTCCCATTATTTTCAGAAAAGAAAGCAGTCAATGGTGTTGCCGAGCTGTAGTCCACGAACAACATACTGTGCTTATAGGTACTTGTCCTTCAGTTTCTTGTCACCGGTTTCTTGTCTCAGTGTTTTGTTTGGGTTTGTCAGTACGTCTTTTGCACTTCAATACTGATAGGCACCTTGTAATTACAATTATCTGCAGGTGCTTATTCCCTCTGCTGCTATGTTTACTGTGTTTATACGAGTATAAGAGTACTGTGAGTGTCAGCTATACCTACTGTAGGCTGTAGACTCGGGGGAGTTCTGTGGCAATGGAGTCAGCACAACGTAGAACATCCATCCCTCTCACTTAAGAGAAAATTGGAGATGCCTTGCAGAAGGGAATACGATTGTGTCTGCCATGACTAACAGTGCCTATTCACTGGAAATCTCACATTTAATCACATGTTGAAAATCACATGAAAAACTGCAACATGCTTGGCTCTCGATTGATATGTTGGACTTGATGTTATATGATAAGAGATTGTGTGTCACAGAGACTGCATATTTTGAACATTCTGTTCAAGTTGTTTTAACCTATTAAGACCGGGAACGCATCTGTGACATTTTTAGATTTCTTTGGCTATTCAAAGAAATAGCAGATATACAAGTAGATCTGCTATTTTTCAAAAAATCTTGAAAATGTGTGCAATTCTTTGAATATATATATTTTTTTTTTAATGCGAACATTTGTAACTCAAATCTTTGCTTCTGGGGGCGGTCCCTGGAACAAAATATTTCGAGATGGGGGAGCCAAATACATATATGTATTCGATGTGCTGTCGAGGGTACCACCACAAATCCGTCCCCAGAAGTCACCTGTTTGCCGTCTTGGGAGTGAGAATACATTGTCTTATAATCCACCTTTCATAGCATTTCCCAGTATTATCTTATTCTGTGGGTCGCAAAAAACTGCACCAGGCGCTCAGAGAACCCAAAAGACAGAAACACAATCAATTGTTCCCCATTTCTAATTATTCATGTTTTGACACATTAACACTGAAACATAGGGGCCAGATTCACTAAGCTGTTTTTGCCCATGTTTTGTACGTATCGATATTGACGCGGTGTCTGATTGATTTATCTTTTTTTGTCCGTGAATTTTGATGCAGGTCCGCTCAAACTCACATCTGCTCGGAGGCAGACTTACATGGACCAAAGCTTGCGTATGTCATTAGAATGCCTTATTCTTCATGCAAAATCAATTACAATAGTGCCAAACCTCAAATAAAATATGTATGTATGTACCCAAAATGTGTCAACACATATAAAAAAGAAAGAAAGAAAGGATTGTATGCAAATTATAGACACGATGCAAAATTGCTAATTCAACCAATTTATTTTTCTTTTCAGTCGATGCATTTAGAGCTGAATTATTAGGCGTGTTTGCCGTTTTTGCAAGTGTGGCCACAGTTTCGCCTATTGGACTTTTATGCCAACCAATGTCTCCAATGTTGCGCTATTAATTTATAATATTGCCCAAATCACATGAACGCAGTCTTACCTTGATGAGGATACAGTATGGATGAAATCTAGCTGTGTCCATTACTCCATTTCCAATTCCGATGTAGGAGTCGGACAGTGGAGGGTTCGTCCAAAGACAGATTCCCCTCAGTAATCAATAAAGCTCTGATAAAGAAATATCGGATATTGGCGGATTCCAGAATCATCTTTTTACCTCGGCTAAGGTGAGTGAGCGATTGTTCAGTAGAAAGAGCTTATATAATATCCATTTCAAGTTTTATTAGCCTTTGATGGTTCAAGTTCAACTTTGTTCAACTTTGTAAACTTTGTAAACTAACTTCTTATTTTCATTACACGTGAGAGTTAGCTATTTACTTTATTAACATTCGCTTGCGCTGATCTAGAAGTTGTTAAGTGGGTGCGTCCCACCGCGTTGTATGCTTGTAGATTTGTCCATTTTGAGGAGTGGTGACATCCGTTTGCCTTTTATGGTCTTAAATGGGGCGTGGAGCAATGCAAATGATTCTCCATGTGAACACGCCTCTGACTGTCAGACAAAAATGAGGGACACTTGC
Source organism: Gymnoscopelus microlampas (assembly GCF_963454915.1). Lineage (NCBI taxonomy): Eukaryota > Metazoa > Chordata > Actinopteri > Myctophiformes > Myctophidae > Gymnoscopelus > Gymnoscopelus microlampas. The sequence continues at coordinate 40,578,012 of NC_139947.1, read as the reverse complement.
GATACACACAGGGATTTACACACACGTTCGTGAATCGCACGTCAGTTTGTGCATAGAGAAAATACACCGTCCTTTAGTCACTTTACTTACACGTTATTTACGATCGGCTTAGTGAATCGGGCCCTGTCTCCCCATTATAATGTAAAAAAATTAAATACACTCACATAGTTTGCACCAAACTAAACATCAACATTGGCTCAGGAGATCAAGCGGTCGCTCTGGGAACCATCTGTCTATCGTTTGATTCCCAGCTCTTCCTAGCATTATGTCCTTGAGCAAGGCACTGAAATCCTAACTGTTCACAAGGAGCAGGTCAGTGCCTTGCATGGATGCCTCTGGTGTGTGTGTGTGTGTGTGTGTGTGTGTGTGTGTGCGTGTGCGTGTGCGTGTGTGTAAAATAAAGATCATTGGCCAAGGGAGTTATTAGGCTTCTGGGCTTCAGGCAGTGCTACTCTGCTACAGTCTTGTTTTGCACGCACGCACGCACGCACGCACGCACGCACGCACGCACGCACGCACGCACGCACACACACACACACGCACACACACACACACACACACACACACACACACACACACACACACACACACACACACACACACACACACACACACACACACACACACACACACACACACCTACCTACATCTACTCTCTCACATGCACACACAAAGATAACCGCGGTGTGTACTCTATTGGTTTGATTACCACAGATGACTGGGGTCATGTGGTTTATTGACATTTAACACCACTACCCTAACCAAATTTACAATGTAGCTAGAGGCCCATATCCTACATGGTAAAATCCCAGTGTTGATTTTACTCCAACAAGTGTACAAATGAAACCAAACAGACTACCTGTGACACCATGGGTTCACATCCGACTATCAACCTGTATTAGGTTGAGAGTCACACACAATCAAAGAATTGATTTCAAAATACTACTGTTGGTCTATAAAGCTTTGAATGATTTAGGGCCAAAAGCATTTCTGATCATGTGCAATACCATGAACCATCCAGATCTCTCATGTCATCTGGGAAAGGTCTGCTTCCTGTACCAAAACGTGGGGAAGCAGCATTTAGTTTTTATACAGCACATATCTGGAACAAACCCCCAGAAAATTGCAGGTCCCATTTCACAAGTTTTGATAAAATGTATAAAGATCCATTGAAAATACCAGATCTACAAGCTCACAACGCATCGCTTTGGGACGTGTTTTGAGCTTGTAGATCGGCTATTTTCAAATTGCCAAAGTATATATATAGGTCTGAAGTGGTAATAATCATAATAATCAAAATCTAAAAATAACTAGTAACTAACGTTTTCAAATAATTATAGTGTAGTAAAAGTACAATATTTGCCTTTGAGATGTAGTGGAGTATAGAAGTAAAAATACTGAAAATTTGAAATACTCCAGTAAAATAATAATACCTCAAAAGTACTGTACTTACAGTACTTGAGTACATGTACTTAGTTACTTTACATCACTGTGGATAACATGTCCAGAGCGCTTCTTACGAGCAGAGCGCACAGCATTTTCTTAATAAGCGCTCTGTAATGACGCTGACGACAAACCTACCATAATGTCATCTCCCTCTCTCTACCCTGTCAGGCTCTCCATTCATTTAATTCATTTATAGGGAAAGAGCGTGTGTCCATGTGTCTATTAATTGGAATGAAGAAACAAAAGAAAGAAAACAATGATTTTAACCACTTAAACCCCATATGGGTAACCAGTCCTTCAGGGCTCAATACTAGTGTATTTTCTGTTTTCTGTTATTGTGTGGAAAGCTTTCACTGAAAATAGCAAATCGATCGGCTATTTTCAGCGAAAACTTTCCCCACAACACCGATGCTGGGGTTTAAGTGGTTAAAGAAGTCCATGTGCAAGAATGTGCAAGAAGAACGTGGCCTGCCTTATACTGAGTTCTCTAAGCTTGAGAGTTTTTGTGATTTAGTGTGAGTGTAAATTTGGCCACAGAGGGATGCCAACTGAAAACTGCTTTTTCCATGTAGTGTTAACCACTTAAACCCCATATGGTTGAGCGGAGTCCCTCAGGGCTATATACTAGTGTATTTTCTGTTTTCTGTTACTGTGGGGAAAGCTTTCGCTGACATGTTGCGCATTGTGAGCTTGTCGATCTGCTATTTTAAGCGAAAGCTTTCCCCACAATACGGATGCTGGGGTTTAAGTGGTTAAATACTGGTCAAGTGATAAATGAATGAATTAATGAATGAATTAATTAATGAACAAATACATAACATTGTAGCCTCAATCCTGGCAGAGGGATACTGCTGGAGGAAAATCTAATTTTGGAGGGATTTTGCTTTACCGTGCTTAGAGTATATGGGTGAATGTGGCTTTTTAGGAATTCAAATTGAGTCTGTTCAAACTGGAATCGATATCTAATGAACTACAGACCCTGGTGAATATCTTTCTAAGAGAATCAATGTTCTACAATTGATTCTCCTCATTATATCTATGCCATCTTAAAGAAGTGACTGCTATTCTCACAAAATGCACAACACTAAACATAAAATACTAATTATTTATTTTTTAATGCAGCAGCTGTGGGGACACGGTGTACTGATGCTTTTCATTCTGTGTAATCAGGCACTAATCAGTGACACCAGGTGAATGTAATTAATGAGCTGGTAGAAAAGAAAACTAGCAGCAGCACTCTGGTTGTCCAGGAACAGAGGTTATTCTCACCTACATTGTTATGGGTGTTCTGTTAATAAAGCATATTGATTGACACAATTCTATGTTGACAATTAATGATTATGAGTAATCATAGACTGGGGGACCCTCCATGATGAATGCACTGAGATGTTGAATGATTTGATCAGCCCCCCCCTGCCCGGCAGACAGACAGACAGACATTGCATACAACATTTTGAACTCAAAGCCTTTCACTAGACTGGGATGAGACTGATATGGGTGGCTTGACTCTTCTAGCCTGGCATACAGTATAGTCTCTCTGAGCAACTATTCAAATTCTGGCGTGTAAGGAGTTAACATGTGGGGTCAGTCTTGATTGCTAAATAGTTGCAATTAGTGATCTATAGAGTAGAGTGGTGTGTAGCCCTTCATGCTGCCTGATCCTGCTGCTTTAGCCCAATGCATTCCCTTATCTTAAAATCTCTACCACAGAAGTGAAATTACGGCAATCATTTTGGGGCACACATGCACAGATACACTGTACACGCAGGCACAAGCGTACATACACGCACGCACGCACACATCTTGGAAGCAGAGGTAGCAATAAAAATAGAAGGGGCACTATTACAACACGCACAAGCCCACAAACACTTGAACACAGAATGAAAGAAACACTCATGCACACCCCTCATCCTCCACAACATGCTAGACTAGAGCGGTCCTACCTCCAGACTTGGCCCAACTGCAGGATGTGCAGCGCGGTCTGAAACACCCACATGCACACGATACAGCACCTCCGGGGGCTACCGAGTGTACCGACCGTCCCCGGCACCGCAGGCCGGGCTGAAGACGCACAGACCGGGGTAACGCTCCCCGCCGCCGCCGATCCACCGCCGCCGCGCCGCTGTTCGCTGTCCTTGGTGCTGAAGCTGCAGTCGCCTGCCGCCGCCGCGCCCGTTCCGCAGCCTCCGTCTCCGCGGCTGAAATCCGAGTAGTCGTAGACGAACCACCTGAAACTCAACACCTGCACGACCGCGGAGGGCACGGCGACGAAGACGAGCGTCAAGCCGAACCACCAATAGTCTCCTCTTAGGTAGTAGTCGGCGGCCAGCCACAGGTCGGTGGCGCCGTCGGAGAAGAAGACGAGCAGCGCGCAGAGCACCCAGCAGCAGTCCAGCAGGGTGTAGGGTCTCCCCGCGGTGCTGCAGCAGCGGCGGGGCTGGGCGGCGGAGCTGGGGTTCCCTGCCCCGGAGAGGCTCCTTCTGGAGAGGCTCCTTCTGCTGGGCGGGTTGTCATCATCCACAGACACCGCGGCTCCGTCCGATTTAGCGGCCATGTTGGTTAGTGTAGGGAGAGGAAAAAAGGGAGAAAGAGAAAGAGGTGGGGAAAGGGGAGAGAGGGGTTGTGTGTGTGTGTGTGTGTGTGTGTGAGAGAGAGAGAGAGAGAGAGAGAGAGAGAGAGAGAGAGAGAGAGAGAGAGAGAGAGAGAGAGAGAGAGAGAGAGAGAGAGAGAGAGAGAGAGAGAGAGAGAGAGAGAGAGAGAGAGAGAGAGAGAGAGAGAGAGAGAGAGAGAGGAGGGGGCTCCGGTGTGTGTGTGTGTGTGTGTGTGTGTGTGTGTGTGTGTGTGTGTGTGTGTGTGTGTGTGTGTGTAGGAGCGTATGGAGCGTGATAGGAACGGAGCGAGAGAGGGGGGGAGAGAGAGAGAGAGGGAGAGAGAGACATTACATCATAACTAGCCTCATCATCTGCCAATTAATTCGAGCCATCCTTATGAATCGCGGTTTGAAGCTGAGCCATTGTCTACCTGGGATTTCGAAGGACAGTGTGTTTGAAGCCTGAGACAACACAGCGGTGCCTGTATTTTAAAGGCTTTTGTTCCATTACAATTCTTCTGTCTCTGTGCTTCTATGTGCACGCATGAAACTAACCGCGTCAACATCGATTACACTACTGTGGATTTCGCTGAACTCGTTTAAAATGCTTCCTCTTGCTGAATAGCCTAACCTATACGCTATGTCGTAGCCTTCTGTTCATTTTGAGAATCAGGTTTATTTTGCATGCAGATACACCACACACCGGCACCACAAAAATGACCCAAAACAAGTTACAAAATAACAAAACATTTTTTTGTTGGGCCACTTGTCGAAAGGGCCTCCATGGAACACAGTGATTGGGCCTAATGGGAAACTTTGTCAGGCAGTGCAGATGCAGATCAGTGGCTTCCAAAGCTGGTCCTGCAGCTCCACTGTTTTTTTTAGCCATGTGGTTGCATTATGAAACAAGTCCCTACTTTTACTTAGATGCTTTGAGACAGGGAGGTGAATGGAATGAAACCCACACCCAGTGTGAAGTGAGCGGTGTGGTGTGGTCATCACAGTGATGGAAGCTCACTTCAAAAAAAAAAAGTTTTTTTTTAAGTGCATAGTCCTTTTTATTGGTTATTAATTTCATCATGTGTCTCGCTAGCCAATCACAGTGCTGAATAGAGTCAGCCAATAGAGTCAGCTAGGGGTGTACTAATGTAGAGGGGTGTGCTATTATGAGCCAATCACAGTACAGCGAAGGGTGTACTAATGAGGTGTCCCAACCCCACTTATAGGAGCGGCTACACCGCTCAAAAAACAGGACTACCAGTGATGTAGATGTATTTCACTGAGCATGGATTAAAGCATTCAGTGTGTAACATTCATGGGTTTGGAAACAATGTGTCATGAATAAAGTAGGCTATAGTTCATCTAGAAGGTCTCCACCAGGTCAGGTAGGTTATTGCGGCGTCCTGGTAGGCTATTCGATTTTTAAGTCTGACGTAATTTTGTAGTCTGACGTCACGTCCGGGTCCAAAAGGGACCAGCGCCGTCCACTCTTCATTGTAAACAAACATGTCAGAACCCGTAACTCTTTTTACAATAACCTCCTTTGAACCATTGAGGGTTAATAAGGGTCTTGATGCTAACATCATAGACAGTAAAAAGTAGGCTAATACATATATTTATATGTATTTATTATTATAATTAACATTATACATTATATTTATTTTTTATATTTATTTATATATATACATTTATATATAAAATAACGATTTTCTCTTCTCTTTGTTGTTGCCAGGAAAGCGGTAGAATGACACTTTAGTCGTTATTTTAGTCTCAGATCTGTTAAAACAGCGAGGGACACAGCACTGCGCATATTGGGACCTGAATTCTGGCGGGGCGCAACATCACGGCTTAACAACCGATTAATAGGCAATGTGAAAAAGGTGCCATTTCTTCCTCGGCTGTTCACGGCAATCGGACGTTGCGTTCATGATTTGAGGCATTTTGTGAGTTTTGCAAAAATCGGCCTGCTGGTGGCTAAAAGGCCAATGTGAAATGCGTGGCATTTCTTCCTCGACCTAGTTGGAATTTTGCACGCAATCGCACACTGCTTTCATGATTTGAGGCATTTTGTTCAAAACACACCGATCCTGCAAGCCATCCAGTTACGATGGAATATGAAAAAACAGACAGATCTGTACCAATTTGCGTGATGTTTGGACAAAATCTGAAGGAGTAATATCAAAAAATGTGTTTTACAAACGTCGGCCTCCTGGTGGCATTGATGTGAGGCGGATGTGAAAAATGCAGGGCAGAGGTTTTTGCTTGGCCTCTAGGGAGTGTGTGTGCAAAGTTTCGCTGCAATCGGGCCAACGGTGCTGGAGACTAGCTGCTCGCAGACACACACACGCACGCACGCACGCACGCACGCACGCACGCACGCACGCACGCACGCACGCACGCACACGCACACGCACACGCACACACACACACACACACACACACACACACACACACACACACACACACACACACAAAGGGACGGACGGACAGACAGACAGGGTGCAAAACATAGTCTCAGCCACGCCTTCCTTCATACTGGCGGAGACAATAACACATATCCCATTAGGGAAATGGTTTAAGATTGGGTGTGCAATAAAGCACAATGACAGAAAGGTCAAGGGGTAAAACAATCAAATCTGGTCAGATATCCAAACGTTATCCTGAAAAAGCAACTTGCCAGCTGAAATGAAAGAAAATACATTATTCTAACTGCATGGTAAAGAGCAACTTTATTTGAAAATAATCTGCAACAGATTTTCTTCAGATTTGTTTAAACATGCACACCTGTTCAGTCCTTTTTAAGCACTAGTCCCCCATTGTGTACCTCCCTCCCCCACTGTGTGCCACACTCAAAATCACAGCAGGTGAGCCTCATCACCCTTGAGGAACTTGGTGTTTGAGGACAGAATATACAATATGAAAAATACACAAAACAATTTAAAACCATTAAAAAAACAGTTTGTACCTAAATAATGGCCAATCTAGGTCTGTGGGTTTTCACCTGACATTTCCATTAGACCTTCCAGATTCGTCAGTGAAACACACCTACATTTCTCTTGTAAATGGACCGAACACTTCCCAGAGTCACCAGCTTCAATACAGTTATTATTATTATTTGTATGCTGGGATATATGCAAAGCATGTGTGCTATTTCATTTTGTGTTCACTGTTACACATACCTACTGTACGAGCTGCCCAGTACAAACACCTACTGTTGGCTACTGTGAGCTGCCCAGTACAATCTATTGTCTGATTATTTTGACCCGTTTTCCACCAAAAGAACTTTGGTTCTAGAACTGCTTCCGTTCTAGATTCTTGGAACCGTGGTGCTTTCACGGAACCGGCCGCGAACCGGCTTGGGTTTCCACCAGTTTTAAGCAGAACCATTGTAATTGGGGGCAGGAGTCCCCAGTTGCCCCAGGTTCAATTCCAGGCCTGACCTGAAATGTGTCGAATATGACCGGTCGAAGTGTCCATTTCACGGGGGAAATCGGCAGTTTCCCTTTTGTTTTCTTTCTTAAATGACAATTTTTCGCTTGCTTTTGCCATTGTTTATATCGCATCTGCATCTTCCAACCTGTACAATAGTGACACACCCACTTTGGTTCCCAGTTCAGTGCAAGAAAGTATTTTTTCATTCCAGTTCCGAGCCCACTTTTAGGGTTCTGAACCATTTCATTTTCAGTGGAAACACTCTGAACTGGTTCAAAATTAGGCGGGAAAAAATAATGGAACTGGTTCAACTCCGGTGGAAAAGGGGCCTTTGTGGGGTCCAGGGACCCTCAGGGTTCCTTGAGGGGGTTCCATAAGGACCCTTACATGTCTGTAAGGGTAAGGTAACTCTGAGTCTATACCAAAGGAAACAAATACCAAATGGACACCTTACAGGTCCATTTGGTTCCATCTGTATACTCTCAGAGTTATGGGAGTCCTTGAAATTAAAACGTTTGAGAACCAATGGTCTACGTGACCACCAAGCGTCTCCATTGGAGAGCAGTTTGGAGAGCTTGGCTCAAGGACACCTCAATAGTAATGCTGTTGAGGTGAGCTTGTAGATCTGACATTTTCACTGAAATGTTTACCCCATAGGGATGCTAGGTTTCTTGTGGTTAAGCTACCGCTGCACTCCAGCTGTGTGACCAAGCTTTAACAAACATATTTATTTTGATATAACAAGGTAGCCTTGCATAAAACGGACAAGATGTAGAGCTACTGGTGTGTTTACTACAGTGGACATACTAATTGAAAAGAGACCATAAACTCAGAGTAGAATAGGCTATAAAACTGGTTGGAGAATTATGGCTCTTCACTTCATTGCCCTCAATGAACTAATCAGTGGTTGTTTTTCCACTGTGAGGGCAGGCCCAGCTCTGAAGAACCAACTCAAAATAACTGTTAAACAACATCACAGAGAGCCATTTCTCTACCCAAAACAACCTTTAATGATCTAAATAACAATTGCTTTGAAACAAGATGCAAGAATTACATTAAGCTAATGCTTTTATCCAGAGCAACTTGGATAACATTATTGAGTTGCCCTGGCTGGCTTGATTTTGGCCTTATAGTAAACCAGATTAACGAGTTAGCCCCTGGTTAGAGTGGTTTGACTCTGAAATGTAAACAAGTAGGACAATTATCCCTTTGACTAGCACTGTTTGGCCTGCTAATGGAAACAAGCTCAATTAGTAAACCTTGGTCACTGAGACAGTTGTCAGTTCAACCTCTTGGCAATCACAACCGCAATCTCCCCACCTTCCACTGGAATCAGAGAACACATCTATTCAAGAAACAAAACAATCTCTTTTACCTGCATGAGTGAGTGACACTCCCCCTTGATTGTTGAAAAGCAACTCAAATCACAGTAATCCTCTGTTCCTATAATTAGTTTCCCTTTCAATACCCTCATTATGGCAGTGGTTCTCAAACTGTAGATTGCCAAATTATTTCCCCAAATTATTTAATGCTTAATGCGCAACATGTTGCTTAATGTGCAACATTGTTTTCTCACTCAACAGTAAACAAACCAACATACAGTGAATACAGGGTATTTGCACATTTCTAAAGTGACAATTTAAGGACCTTTAAGACCTTTCTAATATCTCTATAATTAAAAATACAAAAATAAGATAATTACTGCCTCAAAAGTAATCAACAAACTGTACTTTAAAAAATGGTCAAACATTGGCCAAATTGTCAAACATTACCTAAGAAAGAGGCAAAAATTGTGAAAATCGGCTACTTTCACAATATTTATCTGTATATATTTATCTGAGTCAAACAAAATGTAATGGCTCAACTCCTACAATTCCAAGTACTTACCAGGGTTGGGGGTCCCCAGTTCAAATATGGTTATTTTGTGGGGTCACGGCCTGAAAAGTTTGAGAAACATTGCATTATCTTAAGAAAAGACAGAAATAGAACAAAAACACCTGTTTCTTAATTCTACCACATTCAGGCAAGTGTGGACAATAACGTTTGTGTTCTATTCTCATCTATTCTATTCTGACATCGTCTCCTATCATCTACAAGCAATTTCCTGACAAACGAGGATCATTAAGAGCTGGAGACCTCAGGGAGCTAATTAACAGACGATGAGAGCAGAGCTGCTGGAACTGTGGCACTCTCCAGGCAAACATAACTGTTCTGCATCGCACCACTGCAGCATATGTGTGTGTGTGTGTGTGTGTGTGTGTGTGTGTGTGTGTGTGTGTGTGTGTGTGTGTGTGTGTGTGTGTGTGTGTGTGTGTGTGTGTGTGTGTGTGTGTGTGTGTGTGTGTGTGCGTGTGTGTGTGTGTGTATATATATATATATATATTAAGACCTGAGGCCGATTCTACAAAATGCTTTCTAAATCAGAAGTTCTCAAACGTTTTCATAATTCAAAATTATTCAAGATTTTTCAAAAATGTAAAAAGAAAATAGCAGATGTACAAGCTTGTATATCTACTATTGTTGAATAGCCATTATTAGCCAACGCAAAAATCTAAAATGACACGGACGCTTTCCCAGTTTTTTGATCTTTGAGTCATGATGAAAATGTATTCAATAAAGGATCAGACAAGGAGTCAAACTAGGAGCCAAAGAAAAAACGGACAAAGATTCAACAGGTAGACAACCAACCACACACATCCTCTGGTTCATATTGGGCTTCCAAATGAAGACAAGTGTTTCAAAGATGTGAAGGGGGTGTAAATAAGTCAGGAATCTAAACGCTACTTTCAACTGTATTGCAACTCTCTGTATCATGGGCTGACTCAGTCCACTCTTCTACAGATGGTCCAAAATTCAGCTGCCAGACTCTTGACTGGAACTAGGAAGCGAGAGCAGATTACCCAGGTTCTGGCCCAACTGCACTGGCTGCCAGTGAAACATTGTATTGATTTCAAATGTTGTTTTTAAAGCCTTAAACGGCCTCACGCCACAGTACATTTCTGATCTGGTTTCCGCACCTCCTGCCCCCAGGGTACTTAGGTCATCTTCCCAAATGCTCCGTGCCGTTCCCCCAACAAGCCTTAAAACCAAAGGTGACCGGGCCTTTTCTGTTATTGCACCCACACTCTGGAACAATCTTTCACTGCACATTAAGTCCAGCTCCACCATTGAAAGGTTTAAATCCACCCTAAAAACCCACCTCTTCTCCATTACCTTCAGCTCATTCTGAGGGCAATTAACTTATGGCCTACTCTGGTAATTGAAAGTTGGTTTGGTATTGCTTTTATGTTCTTTTAATTATGCTGTATTTGTATGAGGTATTGCTTTTATGTTTCTTTTACTATGTTGTTTTTTATGAGGTCGTTATGTTGTTATTGTGAATGGAAAGCACTTTGGGTCAACTTCTGTTGTTTTTAAATGTGTTATACAAATAAAGGTGACATGACTTGACTTTCATTGTTGCTCAGACACATGAAGAACCTTGGAGATTGTTATTTCACTATAGAAAATACCATAAACACCAACACTGGGCATATGGGCTGTATGACAAAGGTATGCAAAATGCTGAGAACGCTAATTGCCAGGCTCTCCATTAGGCCCTGGCTTGTGTGTGTGCGTGCGTGTGTGCGTGCGTGTGTGCGTGCGTGCGTGCGTGCATGCATCGGTGTGTGTGTGTGCGTGCGTGCGTGCGTGCATCCGTGTGTGCGTGCGTGCGTGCGTGCGTGCGTGTGTGTGTGTGTGTGTGTGTGTGTGATGGAGGCCTTGCTGGCAGCCCCATGCTCCCAGTGAGCTGGCTAAGCTCTTTAAGGGCCCCTGGCTCTGGTCATAAATCCATCCAGAAGTCTCTCTCACCCTCCTCTTCTTCTAGATAAGGCTAAGCTAACTTCAAGGCTGAGTGTAGGGCAGTATGAAGTGCACGAGCACACATGCATGCATGCACGCACGCACGCACGCACGCACGCACGCACGCACGCACGCACGCACGCACGCACGCACACACACACACACACACACACACACACACACACACACACACACACACACACACACACACACACACACACACACACACACACACACACACACACACACACACACACACACACACACACACACACACACACACACGCACACACACACACACAAAACAAATATGCACAAAAGTACACATGAAAGACAAAATACACACATACACAGTATATATGCACACATAATGTGTTTCCTTTGTTGGGATATGCATGGTAAAGTACTTGTAACAATGCATGCAAATGAGCAATAACGTGAAATTAATATAGTCCCAGGATGACACAAGATAGAGGAGAGGAGCCAATATCTGTGTTGTTTCCTAGGCTGTCACTGCATTACAAGCCCAATGCAAAATCCATGTAACAAATGCTTGATGATAAAAGTATTTTTTTGATAATGGTTGTCTGAGCATTTCAACCACAAAAGTGTCAATGACACTTGTTTGCTGTTTATTGTAGTCACACAGAGAGGAAACAGACAGAAGTAGGACATCAACAAAGTGGAGTGTTTGTATTCCCATAACAACATATTGCAGTCGGTTGTCAGATTGGAGTCTCCCCCTCAGCTTTCCTACTGTCTGTCTCTTGTCTCCCTACTGTCTGTCTTTCCTACACTGTCTGTCTCTCAGCTGTCCTGCTGTCTGTCTTTCCTACACGGTGTCCCCCTCAGCCTTCCGACTGTCTCTCCAACACTGTCTGTCTCTCAGCTGTCTGTCTCTCCTACACGGTCTCTCCCTCTCAGCTTTCCTACTCTGTGTGTGTGTGTGTGTGTGTGTGTGTGTGTGTGTGTGTGTGTGTGTGTGTGTGTGTGTGTGTGTGTGTGTGTGTGTGTGTGTGTGTGTGCGTGTGTGTGTCAGACAGTCAAGTGGGAGGTTGTACAGCACAGCTGTCATATACAGTACATTCTATGTTGTTTAGCCAAATACAACTTTGAACAACTCTCTCTCTTTCAGACACACACACACACACACACACACACACACACACACACACACACACACACACACACACACACACACACACACACACACACACACACACACACACACACACACACACACACACACTCACACACACACACACACACGTCTGTAGGAGAGACAGACAACAGGACAGCTGAGAGGGAGACAGCGTTTGACAGTGTCAAAGCTCTGATCAGACCATTTCAACGCTCTATATGCCATAGTGTTGTCCTGCATTGTAAATTCATTTTCTGCCAATCACGCATAAATGCGATCTATTAAATAGCGCACTTGGCCGCCAAGATCGCATAAATGCGTTCTATTGAAAAATATGAAAAAAAATTGAAAAAAAATAAAAAATGTTTTTTTTCAATTTGACCCAAAGATCAAGGAGATATGATTTTTCGAAGGAAAAGACTTCCATCCACTTCCTTGTTAACGTAAAACTTAAAAATGATGTATCTCGGCTCCTGAGTACTTTTTAAATTTCAATGAAAAATCTCTGGCAGACAACAGCAAAAAATCTGAAATAACTCTGGCAGGTGAAGTGTTAACTTATACACTCTGCATCATCTTTCCAATAGTCAGCCTGCAGGAGAATAGAGTAGAATCCTGCAACGCAGAACAGATTACAAACAAACAATCAAATAAATAAATGCATAAATAAATATTAAGAGCACTTCTTTCAAACTAGTGAGAAAATCTCATCAACACCCAAAAACTGATGTAACCAAATGTAAGGGTCCATTTGGTAGAATAATTCAGAGTTAAATTAACACTCTCAGGATTAACACTCTCAGGACTGTGTACACAGCCTCCAGTCGGAGGAGGGGTGCGGACGGAGACCATAGAGGGACATGGTGGTGATAAATAGTCCTGACCCTGAGTTTACAGTGTTTAGTAAATCTCACTGCAATTATCTACAATCTCTCTGGTTTATGCAAAGGCTGGTTTGAGCCAAGCGAGCCGAGGCTGTGCCTTGTACCTACTGCATCACTGTCAGGCCCACAATCACAATGAAGAATGTCCTCCCCAGTGTTCTTGGACTTACACTGCTGTCAACCATGTAATGTTGCACAATAAAGTCCTCAGCATTCATTTCACTCGTCCAAAACCTAGACACAGTGTCCATTTTTACACTGTCAAGAATTCAATTAATGCCGAGGACACATATCTGGGCTTTTGGGCTGCTCGGGTGGCGCAGTGGTCAAGTGCCTGCCCACCACCAGTGGTAGAAAAAGTACACGAATGTTTTACTTAAGTAAAAGTATCAATACTGCAATGTAGAAGTACTCTGTTACAAGTAAATGTCCGGAATAAAACATTTACTTAAGTAAAAGTACAAAAGTATTGGTATCAAATGCACTTAAAGTACCAAAAGTAAAAGTACTAAAATGTTTGAAAATAGCAGATCTACAAACTGAATCGAATCCACACGGTGCATCTGGCTTTGTCGAACGGGGGAGGGAAGCCGGGCGGTGCGGGTGATATTTGTCCATGCACGTACTCCAACAGGCTGGGGCGGCACCTATCAGCAAGGAGTTTTGGGCAGGAGAAATAGATTAAGGCTCTACGTCCTCTCGGTGGGGGCTCCTCACTGGCAGGTGAGCCAGGATACAACAGCAGTCACAACACAGAAATGTGTGTGGGGAGGAATTCATTGGCATAACGACAAAATTGGGTGGAAAAAGGAGTAAAGAAAAAAAGAAGGAACAAAAAAAAGAAGGGGACTTTACTGTGTGGAGAAAACCGGTTTTCTACTGTGAGGAAGATCACTTTGTGGTCCTTCTAACTGCCCGATCAGGGAGTGCTTGAACCTAGGAATAATGACGCAATTTTATAGGATACAAAGCCAGCTATACAAGGTGTCCCTGAGGACCAGGGTTGAGGACCAGTGGAATAAATTTGGAAACATAGAGAAAACCAAATGTCCCTTTTATTCCAACATAGAAGAAAGGAACAGCAATGGAACTGACCAGCAAACAAAGGTCCTCTCAAAGACATCCACTGCTGATTCAACCACTTAAACTCTCAAGACTTAGAGCACTGTAACCACTTTTTACTGTTTACACCAAATCTCTCTTCACCAAAAATAGTCGATCTGCTATTTTTGGCCATGGTTACCTTTTTTTTTTACCTATTGATTTTCTGTAAATAACGATTATATGCACATACTGTGTACTACTGGTGTTAGATTGAACATGATAACTGTGCCTATATTTATTTATATCCAACTACATACCTCTATGCCTACAGTATATTGATCCATTTTACTGTGGATACTCGGTAGTATACATAACTACTACATCCCATCTGTCTATCAATCTATCTATCAAGTTTGTAGAAATATGGATTTTTGCTTTTAAAAACGTTCTCTAAACTTGGTGAAGTTGGCAATCTAGGAATACCAAAACTAACTTCAACCATCTCCAGATCTGTTACTATGCTTCCCACCTCCATCCTCAGCCTCCAGCAATGTCCCAGTCTTTTCAATTATTTAGCTAGAGAATTAGGTTTTTAATGTTAGTGTCTAAAACCAGCACTGATCTCATTATGATATTAATGTGTCGCCGGCAACAAAAAGAAAGACATGGATGGATATGTGAGAGACAAAGGGAGGAGTGGAAGAGAGGGGGGGAAATGTTGATGGAAGACAAGAGGGGTGGGGAGGGAAGGGGAGGTGGAGAGGCTTCCAGAACTTTTACTTGAAAATAATCTCACATTGTTACAAAATGACTGCATAGCAGCTTCAATATTTGATATATCTATATCTATATCTATATATATATATATATATATATATATATATATATATATATATATATATATATATATATATAGGAGCACTTCCCTCAATTCCCTCGAACTTTTCTTCATATAAGTGTTCCTCGCTCATGCTCATAAGATTTTTTATCTTGATGCAAATTTCTATCTGTGTCCCAGAGATGGGCTACAGTGTATATGGACAATTCAG
This sequence comes from Gymnoscopelus microlampas, assembly GCF_963454915.1. Lineage (NCBI taxonomy): Eukaryota > Metazoa > Chordata > Actinopteri > Myctophiformes > Myctophidae > Gymnoscopelus > Gymnoscopelus microlampas. The sequence continues at coordinate 40,562,583 of NC_139947.1, read as the reverse complement.
AAACCAGCCTACCAATTAGCAGTGGTCATTTCAAACAAATTTCATCTTTTTTTGTTTTGTATTTTGTTGCAAGAACAGGCTTCTATTTCAGCATTTCAGCATTTCCAGTAAGAGAAAGGCTGCAGTTTTCATTAGCTTGGAGTCACCACAAATGATATCATTAGTAAAGCAGGGCTGTCCACAGCCCAACTCTGAGACACAGAACAAGTATACAGAAATGGTGCCATCTTATAAAGAGCATTAGAGAGGAACATTTATGATGATAAAGCTGGAAATGGCTGGTAAGCCATTGAGTTTGGTGACAGGTGTTCTTTTGAAGCACTTTTGCTCTTATTTGTTAAGTATCAAGATAGGCAATTTCGGCCAATTTTTGGCCAAATGAGGTGTAGATAGTTAGCGCAGTAGGATATACACAAGCAGCCAGTATGTTTAGAGCGGCTTCGCCACTGAACACCGCATTGGGATTTGTGCAGCTTTGTTCACAAACTGCACATTGACTGTAGTATATTTTAGTGTCGATAGCTCAAGACTAGACAGGGAGGCCACACCATTGTTCGAATCTTATGTCTTAATTTTTCACCCTGTGAACAATGCTCTACACCAGTGGTTCTCAACCAGTGGTCCGGGAACCACCAGTGGTCCTTGAGGGGGTTCTAGGTGGTCCCCAGCTAAATGATGGAGAGTTGGTAACGACCCTTATAGATCTTTAACTCTTGAGAGCGTAAAATGACACCAAATAGACCCTTACGGGTCCATTTGGTTTAATTTTACGCTCTCAAGAGTAAAATTATTGTTAAACTTCTGCTTTACTTAATTAAATTATTTTTATTTTGATCAACGTTCCGCCTGTTATCTCTCCTGTGGTACCAACATCAATACAGCATGGAATTGTGGACAAAATCGTATCCAACAATAACAACATATTCTAAGTCTTGGGTCTGAGAGTCTAAATCTCATCAAATGGTGGTCCGATGCTCAAATGCCGAATAAATAATGGTCCTTGATGTGAAAAGGGTTGAAAACCACTGCTCTACACGGCCCCTGCCGCCGCTAACCCCCATAGTTGCCCCGGGGAGGGTTTGAACAACCACTTGCCTCCTCTGATCAACATGGACCCACCAGCTGCTTCTTTTCTCCTGACAGAGAGGACTTTCACTGAGCGAGCGTAACACATGGTTCATGCTATCTTTCCCAATTCCACTCCCCACTGAGCAGGCACCCCACCAACCAGTAGGAGTCTCTATAGTGCAGCGGAAAGGACATCATCCCTCACAGGCTTCCCACCCAGGAACACTGTCATTTGAGTTCATTGTCTTTGCCAGTCCACCAGCTACCAACCTGATGATGGGGCACTTAGTCAAGTGCCCCAGCACAGCAGATCATACAGACGGATGTTTCGGCCTGTAGGCCCTTCTCAGCGTGAATTAAACATATCAGACATACATAAGTGTCACTTATGAAGGTGATCTAGGTGCCTCGCACAAAGCGGTCAGAGTGAAAACACATGTCCGGTGGTCATATCATAGTGCCAACATTTTTTACACAAGTGGGCCACCCAGCCTGGCGACGACAGGCACATCGAGGAGTGCTCTTTTCTAGTTGGTGGGTAAATTCTTTTACCTCTACTCCACCCGTTCACACATCAATGTGCACGTTGACATAGCTTTCAGAACATTTTGAGCAGAAAATCTGACAGGCAAATCTGACTGAGAATTATTAAGTATTTGGCTCTACATTCCAGCCATCCGTGTTTCATCAGGTTAAATTATTTTGTGAACGCTACACTGACACACAGGCATGTCTGTAAACATGCACTGATGCAAGCAACTAAGATGGCTGATGAGCCCTGATGTGTCAACTTAAATGCTTGCTAAGCTTGGCTCTCATATTGGCTGTATAGACTCTTAGAGGGGAAGTTGGACGGACATCAGCAGAAAAGACCTGATGATAGACGACAGTTCCCCCATCAGGTTAATATCACTCTGCTGTTTATTTATGTCCTGTAAGCTCCCCTATCTACAGACTTAGCTTAATTACTTAGATGTAATGATGGGGTGAGGTGGAGGGAGGCTGTGGGGTGGAGAGCATTAAGGACTTGGGGGAAAGAGAGAGAGAGAGAGAGAGAGAGAAGCCAAAGAAAGCTAGAACTAGAGAAGGGAATGTGAGGGAGAAACAGAGGGAAGACTGAGAGACAGTTTGAGACGAGTGGCTGAGAGAGACTGAGCGAGAAAGCACAAAACAGCGACAGAAAAACATGGAGATTGAAAGTGATGAGATATTAAACATCTTTGTCCTTTCAAAGAGAGCAGTACAAGACCAACAAAGAGACATTGATGGATGCACATGCGCACGCACACACGCACGCACGCACGCACGCACGCACGCACGCACGCACACACGCGCACAGGGTATTTACAGTTTACAAATTTCACCTATTCTCTTTTCAAACAAAAGCACAGCCTCCAACTCGGCAGAAATAATCTCCTTTATCCTCCAGAAAAGCAACCAGATAAACAGCTTTCCCCCTGGAGCTGGGCATCTCAGAGCCAATAAACACAGAGAACAACTTAATGAAATGGACAATACAGCCTGGATGAACAATCAATACAATGCAAAATGTCTTAGTTTAAAATGAGAGCCGACTGTAAGGTAGGCCTACAGTATTTACTGACTTTAATGAAAGTCTTTCAATATTGTAAGATTGGGTGAGAAGAGAAGAGAAGAGAAGAGAAGAGAAGAGAAGAGAAGAGAAGAGAAGAGAAGAGAAGAGAAGAGAAGGGAAGGGAAGAGAAGAGAAGAGAAGAGAAGAGAAGAGAAGAGAAGAGAAGAGAAGAGAAGAGAAGAGAAGAGAAGAGAAGAGAAGAGAAGAGAAGAGAAGAGAAGAGAAGAGAAGAGAAGAGAACAGAACAGAACAGAACAGAAAAGAAAGGTAGCCTACAGTAGACAGATTCAGAAGGCAGAAGCTACGGTAACTGAGGATAGCTGAGGATAATTGCCCCCCACAGCCAGACTGTGGGGGGCATTTTACTGGCATGGTTTGGGTCCACTTGCACTCGCCCACTTGTCGAGAATATGGTGAAGAGTGACTCATCTGACCATATCACGTTTTTCCATACCAGTATACCAGTGCCTATAGGGCATAGCAGTGGAGGCTATTTTGTGATGCCACAGATCATTTTCCCCAATATTTGAATTATTATTGTCTCCGCCAGGCCGAAGGTTTCGCTGTGTCCCCCCCCCCTAGCCAAGCTAAGATTGGTCAAGCTTCACGTGACACGTGACAATATGTTGAAAGGGTGTGCTTTGATTGGCTAGCGAGACGCATGCCGAAATACATACGTACCTATAAATAGGTGAGTCACTTCGAAACACTGCGGTGCGTGTTTCGAAGTGACATCAGTGCCATCAGCCAAGCTAACATTTAGTCAGGAGATATTAGCAGAAAAAGTTCCAATCTTGGAATAAATTCCTTACCAAAAATCCTGCTGCTGGCGGAGACTTGTGCTCAGGAACAGTCAGGAACAGTACTTTCCAGTACAAGGAGCACATACCAAGGAACAGTACTTTCCAGTACTTTCCAGTACAAGGAGCACATACCCAGAAGAGAGGAGTGCGTACCGAGAGGAGAGGAGCGTGCAGCGAGAAGAGAGGAGCGCACAGTGAGAAGAGAGGAGCGCACACCAAGAATAGAGGAGCACACCAGTACAAAGTGAGATCACAGCTGAGATCACACAATGCAACTAACTCTCATTACGCAAACTGAAGAAGCAAGAAATTATCGTCTGAAACCTCATGAAGAAGCAAAGGTGCAATGCCGACAGCAGAAAGCCAAAGCTAAGAAACAGAGACAAAGACCACTTGATTCCCTAAATGACAAAAAACAAAGACGAGCCACAAATGCTGACAACATGACACAGCAAAGATTGCTACATTCTCTGGAAGAACACAAGTCTGCTGGCGGAGACTTGTGCTCCGTGGAGCACATTTTCTAGTTATTATTATTATTATTATTATTATTAATTCATTATATATTTTTGCGTTTTTCAAATATTCTTTGATTTAGAATCAAATGTTTGATGGTCATGATTCACCAGGAGCCTGGATGGCTTGGTTCCAGTCTAATAGTTTCAGAAATCTCTATGAGAAAATGTAATTTTCTATCTGTGGCACCACAAAATGGCCACCACTGCTATGCCCTATGGTTTTTCGTACCACTGGACTCTCAAACGTCCAAATTGTCTGACGGTTAATGCAATGCAACGCTACTATCCGTCTCTATGTTGTTGTCAATGGACTGTTCTTGCTGACACAATCTGATCATGTCCTGCACTGACATTCTCATTCACCTCAGGCAGAGTTGCTCTTATGTTTTTCCTTAACCCATTAACCCACTTAAACCCCACATGGGTAACCGGAGTCCCTCAGGGCTCAATACTATTGCATTTTCTGTTTTCTGTTATTGTGGGGAAAGATTTAGCTGAAAATAGCCGATTGACAAGCTCACAACGCGACGCAGTTGTGAGGCACTGGAAAACATTTTCAGATGGAGATCCGTGCGGCCAAATACATAACAATTTGGGGGTACTTGGCACGAAGAAGTTTGAGAACTATACTGGTTTAGAGGGCATTTGTAGAATCGGCCTCAGGTCTTAATGGGTTAAGATAACACTAATGCATGACCACAATAATAGACCCTATTTACTGATGTCTTGAAGCAGACTTTGTGACTGAAGCTCCTGCCATCCGGGCCCCACTACTTTCTTGATCCAAAAATCGAGGTCAACTGGACCTGCTCAGCATTTTTATACATGAACCGCTGATGGCGCCTCCGCTTCCCCCTCCACCTCAAAATAAAACTGGGGATACCTACGTAACCTCTAGTTACTAGTTACTTTGTACAAAACATACATTTACCACTTCAACCCTATATTCATTTCGACCATTTAAAAATAGCAGATCTACAAGCTCACAACGCATTGTGAGCTTGTAGATCTGTGACACCAATGTACATCCGTGACACCAATTTTGACACCAATACTTTTGTACTTTTACTCGAGTAAATTTTGAATTCTGGACTTTTACTTAACAGTGTATTTCTACATTGCAGTATTGATACTTTTACTTAAGTAAAACATTTGAGTATTTTTTCCACCACTGCTGGCTTTGTGGTTGTGTTTGTTGGAGCGGCCCAGCCAAGCTGTAGGCACTGCAGAGGAACCCACAGTGGTGGGTAGGAACTGTAGCCCTGCTGCGCCGCCCGGACGCCTCCTATCTGATAATAAGATGTTAATTGCTTAAGTTTATCATGCAGTACACCTGTGTGGAAAGCATATCCATTTGTTATGTTTCTCTACTCATTTATTTAGGATTTGCCTTTAAATTTGTCGCCGTTCTGTATGTCTGTGTGTGTGTGTGTGTCTCCTCAGACTTGTTGGAGCTAGAGGGATATATTTAGAACCTACATGAGAGTACATACTGTGTGTCTGTGTGTGTGTGTGTGTGTGTGTGTGTGTGTGTGTGTGTGCGTGCGTGCGTGCGTGCGTGCGTGCGTGCATGCGTGTGCGAGAGAGTGAGTGTGCATGCATGCGTGCGTGCGTGTGTTCTCCTGTGAGCTTGTTTACATGTTTTGACAGGTATGCAAAAAATGCATCTGCATGTGTTGGCTTGTGTGTGTGTGTGTGTGTGTGTGTGTGTGTGTGTGTGTGTGTGTGTGTGTGTGTGTGTGTGTGTGTGTGTGTGTGTGTGTGTGTGTGTGTGTTACATGTGTGCATGTACTGTATGGAACCACTAGCTGTTACTGGAGGCTGGTTGCTGCAGTGTCATGTCGCCATAAAATCTCATCTAGGTCTCAGAGACAACTGTCATCTCATTGAAAAAACCCAGAGGGGAGGGAGGGAGGAGAGAGAGAGAGAGAGAGAGAGAGAGAGAGAGAGAGAGAGAGAGAGAGAGAGAGAGAGAGAGAGAGAGAGAGAGAGATACAGTACACAGAGATACACAGAGAGAGAGAGAGAGAGAGAGAGAGAGAGAGAGAGAGAGAGAGAAAGAGAGAGAGAGAGAGAGAGCAATGGAAGGACAAAATGAGGAGGGAGAAAAGTGAGGGGGGAAGTAGACAGACAGACAGACAGACAGACAGACAGACAGACTGATATCATGCTTAAAAAAATAATGATATATAGAGAAGGGGAGAAAAAGTCAAATAAATAGACTGGCAGAGATGGAGAAAGTGAGTGAGAGGCAGAAGGAGGAGACAGGAGAGATGGAGAGAGACAGACAAAAAGATGAATTGGGGAACGAGAGTGAGAGAGAGAGAGACACGCACGCACGCACGCACGCACGCACGCACGCACGCACGCACCCACACACACACACACACACACACACACACACACACACACACAGACAGAGACAGGGAGAGTGGAGCAGGGACAGACGAAGAATAATAAGACATATATACAGAATATAGACATAGAAACAGAAACAGAGATACAGTACACAGAGATACAGAGAGAGAGAGAGAGAGAGAGAGAGAGAGAGAGAGAGAGAGAGGTCTCAGTGACATCACAGCTAATCTGGTGAGGTAATGTCTGGGATGTAGAACTATACAACTCAGAACAGACTGGGATTCACCAGTCATTGTAGAGGCTGTCTGCTGTTCATACTGTATGAGTGAACATTATCCACATTACCACTACGAACATTACTGACGACATTAATACACCCTAGCAATGTTTTGATCAACCCAGGTCAAGATCAAATTAAACGTTTTAACATAAAAAGTACATGCACATGAGAGAGAGAGAGAGAGTGAGTGAAATCTATGCTTTTAACACATCTGTATTATTTTTTTCCAGATAGGGTTAGTAAATATAGTAGATTTCAATAAGACACTGTACTGGATTCACCTTGACTGTGGGAGATTTGACCACAATAAACCTGAACCAAGGAGGGTTCTATCTAATCATTCCAGTTCTGAGCACTCTGAGCATGGAGCTGCTGTTCTGCTGCCACCTAGTGTCCACAAGCAGTAATCACACAACACAGACTAAAACTGTAAGTGGGGAAGGTACATTTAATGAGCTGGACTTAACATTCAACTCAACACAATGTATAACATCTATCATTTATTTGGCCAATTGATACATGAAGTTCAGCAACTTCTTAAAAAAGACTACGTAAAAACCCTCTACAACCCTAGAATATTGTCTGTGTCTCCTTTCACATTATGAACGCTGCAACCTCCTACTCCAGTGGTTCTCAACCTTTTCTGGATCAGGGCCCACTTGAAAATCTTGAATTCATTTGCGCCCCACCCACATAACCATGCATTTTCAGAGCATGTTTATTTTAATAATCAATCAATCGATTGTGTTCTGGCCTGGATAAACACCAGTATCACAATGAAAACTCATATTTCATATAGAATTGTTTCTACATTAAGTTTTTTTTTTTTTATGTCATATTATCATTAACATCTTGTGTTTTGCCAATTGTTTGGGGCCCCACTTGCAATATCCTCACGGCCCACCAGTAGGTCCTGGCCCACAGGTTGAGAACCCCTGTCCTACTCCCATTAGGAGGATGAACAAATAGAAACAGGAAAAAACATACCTGTTGTTGCCCCTCAACTTAAAAACAGATCATTTTTACAGCCGCGTCATCATAACTGGCTAAAAGTCATGTGATTTAGAACAATTTATTTGGGTGTAACAGCTAGCAAGTATTGATAATACAGTACTATAGAGGGTTGTCAGTGTTTGGCACAGCCACATCAAACAGAGTCAATATGAAGTGAATTAGCTGCAGCTGTCTTTATCCTGCAATGACACGTCTGTGAAAAAAAACTGTTCACATGTTCTGCTCAATACAATAATATCAAGTGTGTGTGTGTGTGTGTGTGTGTGTGTGTGTGTGTGTGTGTGTGTGTGTGTGTGTGTGTGTGTGTGTGTGTGTGTGTGTGTGTGGTATGGAACCACTAGCTGTACTACTGGAGGCAGAGCCAAAGCCCAAACCCTACTGGTTCACCAGAGACACCACTGGTCCTACTACTGCCAAACCAACACTCTTACATCTGTGTGTGTGTGCGTGCGCGTGTGTGCAAGCGTGCATTTGTGCGTACGTGCGTGCGTGCGTGCGTGCGTGTGACCTATAACTAAAACCTGACCATGTTAAACATCTGATGGAGTATCTGGACACACAGGATTCACAGACACACATGTTGATGTACAGGAATCCCACACTCAACGCTCACATTGATCTGCCTCAGAGCAGCTGCACTGCAGCAACAACAGAGCTGGGTCTGGATCCAAGAATATGTGTGCACGCACTGTCCAATCCTGAGTGCTCATTTAACTCACTGCGAGTGTACCAAATACATTTGGTTCCATTTGTACACTCTCAGAGTTACACTATTTGTTTTGTACTCTCTCTTGACTTGGCAGTGTGTGCGTGTTTGTGGGGATTGTGCGTGCATGTGTGGGGATTGTGTGGTGTACGAGTGCATGCATGCAGCACATATCTCAGTTTGTTTCGGATATTTAAACTGATCTGGGTTCAGTTGACATGCACTGGCTAATCCGGAAGAAATACAACTTTACTACCTTTCGCTGCATCTTTTACTCAATGTCTAGTCGTGTACAATACAAAGGACTAAGTGTTTAAACATTTTTCAGCTGTTAGTACCTTTGAAATCAAACTCATTGTTATGAAGTAGGCTATCTTAACTACCAAACTGACAGTCCAGCTGCAGAGTCAGACCAAAGTCTGGTTTGGACCAGCGACATACAGAGACCATCTCTAAGTACTTCAAATCGTTTTAACTACTGTTTTGCTCAGGTTTGTTCCCAGGATAAACCACTGGCTGAGGCCTAAAAGCTAGAAAGATCCTTGCTTTTATTGCTGGGATCCTACAACAGCCAAAACCGCTAAAGCTCTAGACCCTCATTTCAAATGGTGAAATTAAAACAAATCAACGTTATCATGAAGTGCTTTTATGAGGCAGTGAAGCAGAGAGGGAGACCAGTGTAGGAGAAAGAGACTGTAGGGACAGCTGAGAGGGAGACACTATAGGAGAGACAGACAATAGGACAGCTGAGAGGGAGACAGGAGAGACAGACAGTGCGACAGCTGATAGGGAGACGCTGTAGGAGAGACAGACAATAGGACAGCTGAGAGGTAGACAGTGTAAAAGGGACACAAGGCAGGTAGGATTCAATCACTGGACAGAGATTTATTTGAAAATGACTTCACATATCTGACTCAATCTCTTCTTCAAGTTGCCTTGAGCAAAATACTGCCAGCGTGGGAATAAACGGTGTGTTTTTCAATTCAACTAGGTTTCAAACAGGGAAATCACATCAAATAATATGTATTATCATGAACGCATTCTAATGTATGCATTGGTTTTGTATTCTGTAGACCCATCAGCATGGTTTCTTCATATCTAAGTTCAGCTATGTCTAAATAAAATGTGTGATGAGTTATAGATGGTCTATCCCCTCCAGTCCAGCTGCAGAGGTTTAAATACCGCCTGGTTTGGACCTGAGACAGACGGAGACTGTCTCTAAGCAATCTCTTCAACTACTGTTTTTCTCAGGTCTAAACCGCTGGATGAGTTATAACAGCTTCTAGAAACATCCATGGTTTTACTACCTCTCAGCCTCAGCCAACAGAGCCATCAGACCACACGTTGGGGAACCTTATCTCATCTCTTGTGATACAAGAGAACTGTTTAGGCTGGCTGATCCAGGATTAGCTTTTAAATCACCGTTAAATTAGTGATACGTTTGATGTATTTTGACTCTCACACACACACACACACACACACACACACACACACACACACACACACACACACACACACACACACACACACACACACACACACACACACACACACACACACACACACACACACACACACACGCAGAAAATGCACCTGTTAGGCTATTATTTACTTATTTATGTCCACCCCTAATGGATTTTAGAGACCCCCACAAATCCAACTCGAATCCCGGAGATATTTATAAGTTGGATTTTAAGTGGTTAATTAACCACTTCCCTGTTGGCTCATGAGGGATCACTGTAGATTCACTATTTCACACTCTCCTCACAGGGATTTGGCTAAATATTTGTGAGAATTCACAGGGAAGGAAAATGTGCGGATACGAGAATATCATGTCTCCATTTCACACACACACACACACGCGCGCACACACACACACACACACACACACACACACACACACACACACACACACACACACACACACACACACACACACACACACACACACACACACACACACACACACACACACACACACACACACACACACACACACACACACACACACACACACACACACAGTTGAACTAAGTGCCAAAAACACTATATATACAATTCTGTATGTCAATGATGAATTCAAGCAATATTTTTTTAAGGGAGTGCCATTTGGGTGCTACTGAGAGGGAGAGAAAAAGAAGAGAGATTATTGGCTGATACTTAGCCAGTACTGTAGATCATATAACCACACACCACAAAGTGACTTGGACAGTCCTTTGTGTCTGGAGGCTTCACAACAAAGCTTGACCCCCATTATGATAACTTACAGTAAGACCTGCACTGTCAGTTATTGACTATGGACTTTTTGATTACCCACTCCTGCATCTGGAATCTGGCACTCTTGTACACAGACTACAACTGTTGATAGACATACTGTATATTCATTCAGATATTCATTGTTGATAGACATATCTTCTATATAAAGTTGAAGTTGTGGGTGTCTGTGTCACCAAGTCTTTTGTGTCTGTGTCACCAGACTTTTCACAGCGCCAGTTCGGAGAGCATACAACTTTAGGTTTACAGATTTTGGCCATGACAGCAAACACTTTCTTGGTTTGCTCCTTTTTCCTCTACACCAAACCACACTAGAGTTTGTAGATTGGCTATTTTCGATCAGCTATTTTCGATCGGGTATGTTCCCCTTAGAATAGGGATGTTAGGGTTCAAGTGATTCATGTAAAAAGAAAAATCCTGTCACACAAAGATTTGGCGGCCAACCTGTATTAACTCTGATGACCACCTAGGGGTCCGGACCCTCTATTGAAAACAGCTGATGTGGAATGACGAGAAACCTCCCAATGGTGCTGACACCTTCACCTACTACTGACGGACATGGTTCTGGAGCTACAGCTAGACCACGTCTCCCTCCGTCTCCCTCCAAACTGAGTCACGCATCAGGTACAACTTGAACCACCACTCTACCTTCAGCGGTTTCCTGCTGTTCACTCTGACAGCCACTTAACCACTTAAACACCCTTCCCCCCAGAATATGGGCGTTGGGGTTCAAGTGGTGAAGCCGTGTCACTAGATGAAAAAACGATTCATGTTTTTCATTTGAAAATGAGTTATTTCCATAAATTAGCACTCAGTATGAAATGATGTGACTGAAGTAATATGTTATTAAACCTCACAAGAAGGAAATGACGCACATTTCATGATCAGTTTACGATTTGGTGAATATAATTATTGTACACCGTTCTCATCTCATATGAAGTCGTATCCTGTTATCGTTTTAACAAATGAAATGATATATTCTGTTTCAGCACAGATGTTTTTTACAATGAAAGGCACTCTTTGAAAGAGTATTCAAGGCCTTACATTTTTTTTTTTTAAAGAGAGTCAGGACATCTGGAGGTCTGAAAACAAAGTTCTGAGACTGCCCATCAGAAGTTCAGAACAACGTCAATTTGCAATATATAACCCCCCTTTCAGAAGAAAGGTTCGGACATTGGAAGGAGCATTTACTGTAGCCTGGTAAACCCTCCCTCCGGAAATCTCATTTGTAATTTATTTCAGGAGTGAGTCTGGCATGATCGCCCATTCGGTGGCTGTGGGCTGGAGTTGGGCGGGAGTAATACCGTTGACTGACAACCCCTTCAGCCAATCAGCAGTGTGTGTCAGCCAGTGCATTTTTACCACCTCCAGACTAACGTGACGCAACGGGACTTTTGAGACGGCCATGCCCAAAATAGGTTGCCTTATTCGGATACATGCATGTCACTGCCCGCTCCTGCCGGTTCTTTTTATTTTTAAATAGGCTCTGTCATGATTAATTGACCACATATATGAAGTTAAACAGCTAAATTCTATCCAAACGATATCTTAAAAGTAAATTCCGTGCCTCAAAATAGAAGTTTGAGCGTTTTGAAGTTTAAAAGAG
>NC_139947.1:40545362-40547862 GCF_963454915.1 Gymnoscopelus microlampas | reverse complement strand
GTCTGTCCCTGTCTCTCTCGCTCTCTCTGGCACTAGTGATGCTTACTACTTACTACATGCTGGGTCACCACAACCCACACACACACACACACACACACACACACACACACACACACACACACACACACACACACACACACACACACACCACAAGGACACACACTGGCGTCTCTCCCACGCACTCAGATCTGTAACAGACAAATATATTTATATATATATAAAATGGAACCTAAAATTCCATAATTCCATTTCATTTTCAGGAACATTTCCACATCTGAGCTGTTTTTAGAGAAACCACCGTGTTTAGACCAGGGTCACAATGTCTCTCTCTCTCTCTCTCTCTCTCATGTGGACACGTCACACACACACACACACACACACACACACACACACACACACACACACACACACACACACACACACACACACACACACACACACACACACACACACACACACACACACACACACACACACACACACACCAAAAAAGAGATGTGCACGTGACAATAATAACTTACATGAACAAACTGGCTATATATCCCATGTCTATGCGTTATAAACATACTTATAATGCATTGTAATGTGCTTATAACACTGTATATTTATAGTTATAAGCCATACCATAAATAGTCATAATACTTTATAACAGAAATCACAACACATTATAAAGTTATTTATAATGACTTCAAGTCATTGAGGTCAAGTACTATATAACACTTCATAATTGCTGGAGACTCACAGATATAAGGGTATATGGATCATGTGTATTATAATGAGCATAGTTATAAAACATTAAAATAACTTATAATGTATCATAATCACTGTGCATTATAGAGTGATAACCCACTATAAATGGCATTTATAGAATCGGCCTCAGGTCTTAATGGTCTTAACATTCCCAGCTTGGTGTGTTCTGCTGAGGAGAAGGGTTCATGGGGTCAAAGTTCAGATCCTGATTCCAGACAGTTTTGCTGTATCTCACTGTTCTGATCTAATTATTAGCTGATTACAGTGCATTTATACTTGATCTTATAAGTCATTATAAAAGGCTTTATAATGTGATACGATTATTGTTATAAAGCATTGTAAGCATTTATGAGTTACTTATAAGCGGATTATTATGCATTATAGACATGGGATGCATAGCGACCGTTGCGGAAATGGTCACTGAATGGAGTAGATAAGAATAGTATAGAACTTATCTGTGCTCTTTGCTGAGTCAGGTCCTGGCTTGGAGATTGGACGGCTAGTGTGAGGGTTTCCATGGCGATTCACCAGGCCAAGGTTAGCGCTGAGGTCTGCCTGGGATTTTAACCCACAAACCACAAGCTCATCAAAGCCAAGGCCACCAAACCGCCACACACCCACACCTTGGCTCAAAGTGACCAGTCACGAGGTTCACAGGAGAGAGAGAGAGAGAGAGAGAGAGAGAGAGAGAGAGAGAGAATGAGAAAAGGAATATATGAAAAATGAATATATTTGCGTGATTAAATATCCCCATGTTTCACTCCACAGGGACATTTAACAACTAAAACAAAATAATAACATAAACAATGACTTCTGTTCTCACTGCTACAGGCGCGTACACAGTTTGATCCTCTGTGTTAACTTTACTCTATGAGAGTGTACAAATGTATTCCATTTGTTTACATTCATACCGTCTCAGAGTTAAAAATGGATAGAATTTCGATATTTAATATCATCTGCGAGGAACTTGTGTCTTGATCTAACTCTATCATCAGAACCATGTAGCATGTGTTAAAGGTTTGTGGGTCAAAGTGAATGTTTCCTGTCTTTCCTGCGAGTAAGTGCCAGTTGCTATAGGTTACCCTACACACACTAACACCCCAACTTCCTCCCAGATGACAATATTTTGATCCTACCGTTTCCTTCCAGGACATTCTAATAGTGCCCCTGAGCAAGGCAATCCATGTTTGAAAGTCAATCAAAGATTTTTGGCCATAATTTCCTCTTTTGTCAACAAAGGTGCTCTCGGGACTCTTGCCGGAGCCCTCATTCAATGCCACTTTGACTATGCATGCACCTCTTGGTTCTCCGACATCCCAATGTTGCTAAACACTAAGCTTCAGACCTCCCAAAACAAACTGATTCGACTACTCCTCGGAAGAAAACCCACAACCCACCTAATTCCAACACATCTTGCTAGTCTGGGATGGCTCAGGGTAGAAGACAGGGTTAAGCAATTAAAAATGGGATTAGTTTTTAAGATAACAGGGCTGAAAATCCATCTTTCAGGAGACCACAAGGGGAGGTCAACTTTTTTTCCTTTTTCTATAGTGTTTTATATTTGTTAATGATATTTATTTTGGTGTTATTTGTATGCTATGTTGATGAAATGAATACATAGGACCAGAATGGAAACAAGTCCCCAAGACTTTTTTTGTGTTATCCTTTAAGGTCAAATGTATTACTGTACGTTGTGCTGTTTACATTTCTGACTAATAAAGTATTCAATCAATCAAAAAAATATTAAAGG
>NC_139947.1:40500362-40540362 GCF_963454915.1 Gymnoscopelus microlampas | reverse complement strand
TGTGTGTGTGTGTGTGTGTGTGTGTGTGTGTGTGTGTGTGTGTGTGTGTGTGTGTGTGTGTGTGTGTGTGTGTGTGTGTGTGTGTGTGTGTGTGTGTGTGTGTGTGCGCGCGTGCGTGCATGTGTCCCAATGAGCTAAAATGGAAACAAATGACAAACTCTTTTCTTTTGGTGTGTCAAATGAGAAGAATGTCAAATGAGACATTTTCTGTCCCTCTTGATCCTCAGAAAAACTCACAAATTCACATTAAGTCAAGCTAGATTAGCGTTGGCGCAGTGAGCTGAAGTTGGACTGTGTGTTGATGTCATTCGTGTCATAGCATGAGGCTGATTTAATGACTTTCAAAGACCTTTCTCACAGCAGACATTTTGACGTGTCATAAACAGTTCTAGGAGGTACTACAGTGGATTCTGGGTGCGTTTCATTTCATTTAGGTGTTACTGTGCAACTGCATGTGCAGCTCCTGTACAGTTAACTTGCAGTTATCATGCTGGACATAGAAAAACATAAAATAAACAGACCCCAACGAATGTCATGTCATGTTCAACGGCATACTTGTTGTCTGCTGTGGAAATGTGCCTATTCAACAGCACAATAAACAGACTTCAGCTCAATGTTCCAACACTTTGTTCTTTAACTCTTGAGTATAAAATGTAACCAAATGGACCCTTACAAGTGGATACATTCTCACCAAGGATGTTCTTGTGTACTGTCTGACAAAGGCAAACAGCAGTGAACTGAAAATAAAGGGTTATGTTACGGATTTGTGATATGATCTTTTTAACATGTTTTGCAACAGCAGCATCACATGCACCAGATATAACAACAAGGTGAATACTATACATACTGTACGATCTGGTTCTGTACTTCTAAATTACTCCTATTTCCATCTTCTCAGTCTTGCTACTTTTTGTGTGTTTTAAAGGTCACAGGTCATAACTAGGGTTTCATATGAGCAAAACTAATAGCCAATAAATATGGCTAATCAATACTATTTCCACCAATTCTTTAGGCAGGACAGAGGATTAATTTTGAAGTCATATTTCTCAGTTGAACCACTCAAGTGGTTAGGGCTTTTTGTTATGCAGGATATTAGCAACAAAAAAAATCTGCACCTTTTTTCTTTTTCTTTTTTTCCCCTAAAACAAATAAAACAAAAACATAACAAAATACATTAAGAATTCAATATAACTTCTAATAAGTAGTGTTCCTTCTATACAGTTAAAATACTCAACCCAGTGCAAATACAAAGGAATTCATCGCCACATTCTTTCTCTTCACAAAACTGACCGACGATGGCTTGAGCGTCCAAGATATGTTGCTGTTGTTGCTGTAATGATTCCTGCTCGCAGTTAAAATGTATTATCGTTGCAGAGTCTCTGATATTTTTGTGGGCAGCCTTTTTGAGTGGAGAAACCACTTTTCTCATGAGGGGTTTGGGATGCTCACAAACAGGCAAGAAAAGGCATTGCGGATATATACAGTAAATGGCTATATCGAATAACACGCTGCAAGCCTTCCTGGAAGCATAAGACCAACCCAACTATCATTGTCTTTGCTCCTTTTACATTCTAAGACAACTAGAATGATTTGCCTGCTGGGATTCTTGACATTTCTCAGCCCAAATAAGAATAAGGTTGCCTCAGCATGGGAACCAGTTGCATGAAAACACAGAGCTGAAGATGGTTGCGTGGGGCCTGTTTTGCGCAACACTTACATTTAGCCAGAGTCAGCAGGCGTGGGTTTCTCAATGTCTTGCACCAGAATGAATGGAATGACTCGACTTGTAGCTGCAGCAGGAATTGAACCCGCGACCTTCGGGTATAACAGTAAAGTCACTGTAATCATTCGGCCACCTTTCCAGGAAAAACCCTGCAGAAAAAAAAAAAAGCAATCAAAGGATCCAGCTCTTACTGCTGTGGTGGTTTTGGGGAAAACCCAACCCAGCCTTGTTTAAAAAAAAAAAAAAGGGCTGGTTAGTGTTGTCAGGTCCAGTTCAGTTGGTAGCAGACATTGTTGTACAGAACCTGTGCCTAAGGCTTTCCCCAGTCAATATATGGGATTCATTCAAGCCTGACTGTCCTTCCAGCAGAGTTCCGAGGACATCCTGTTTGTCCTGAGATGCAGTGTAAAAAAAAAAGAAGACAAAAGACATGAGATTTGGAGTGTGCATGGAAGTAGAGCTTCTGGACACCTGATCACCATGTTACACACAGTGTATATGAGGAATTATTTTACAACCTGCCTCGGACATACAGTACATGACCAGCAGGGGTAAGAGCGAGGTCATTAGATCAGCCAGGATTGCGGCCCCTGAAGGACACGGCTGTTCAGGGTCACGCATGCTACATGACAGATGGACGTTGTAAAGGGTTCAAACCAGTGACATGTTAATAATACTACAGCCAGTGTGGGTCAGTATTAGAAAGGCTACAGATTCAATGTGCGTATAATGGCATATCACATTTAAAATTTCCACAATTAAGAATTATAGAACACTGTCACACCGGCAGTAGTAAAAATGGCCTTTTATTTAAAATGTCTGCTGTGGTTGAGAATGGCCAAAATGTTGATGTAAGATGTGGGATGAAACAATCGGCATTAGGTTTTTTTTGAGCAACAATTGGTTGCTCAACCATACTTATGACATGAGATGGAAAAGTGAGAAAACAACTGGTGTCACACTGGTCTTTTTTTCCCAGTGATAACTGTCCCTGGAGCCACATTTTCCAGTTCCGGGAGAAGGGTTGAAGGTCGTGTCTCTGTCTCAGCTCATGTGTGTGACATGTGTGACATTGGTGACTGCACAACGCACTCTCCTCTTTCAAAAATGAAACCAGGTCTTAGCAACATCAGTGATGAGATAAAAGACTATTTAAGTGAGCTAAAAGGGGCATTTAACCGGTGATACAGGCACTGTAGTAGACCGCACTGCTGGCGTCAGACAGAGCAGATATGAGCGGACTGCTCCCATCCTCACACCCACTGCTGCTACTGCTGTTGATAATGCCACTGATGTCTCTGCTACTAAGACTGCTGCCACTACGTCCACCCACAACCTTGGAGGCGGTGACCCCGTAGACCTCTGGCCGGTTCCGGTTGATGCTCAGGTACTGGTCAAACTCATGTCTGTCCACCTCGGACCAGAAGTCAGCGGAGGAAGAGGGACCCAAGTGACTGGCAGACTCTGGATCGGAAGGGTTCAAGTGAGCGGCCGGAGGGAGGAGAGCGGAAGCGGAGGAACAGGTGGGAGGGGTTTCGGGAGGAGGAGAGAGCTGCCCCAAGTGAGAGGGGGTGAAATGGGTGGGGTGATGGCCACCCCCGCTGCTTCCGTACAACTGGCTGTAGTAGCTGATGGGGGTGGAGCCGAGGGGCGCGTGGTGGTGAGATTTGATGGGCTCCAGGAGGCCAACGGGAGGCTGATGGGGGAAGGAAGCGGTGGAATCAGGAAGTGGGGGCGAGCACTTGGCAGGACTTCTCAGGCTGATGTGGTGAGGAGAACTGTGGACGGAAGTCACCCTGCAGTCACTGGAACCCAGGGAACCTGGAGTCCCTCTGGAACCGACAGAGCCCATTCTGGAATCGACAGAGCTCATTCTAGAACTCACACCGGGGCTCATGCTGGAGCTCACACTGGGAGCCTGGCTGTGTGTTACAGCCCCGTGAAGGGAGTTATGGTAGCCATGACCACTATAGTGATGACCGCCATGGTGGCTGTGATGCTGTTGGTGGAGGTGGTGATGGTGGTGGTGATGGTACCCGTTGCTCCACCCTCCTCCCATCCCAGTCTCCTCCTGCATGTGCTGGGGGAAGAACACAGGCTCTCCGCCTCCGTCCTCCATTATGTCCAGGGGGGACATCTCAGGCGTTGGCAGGCCATAGCTCTCCATCTCAGCGTGTCCCCCAGGGGGCTGCAGTTCCCTGAAGTGGCCCAGCGAGGGCAGAAGGTGGTGGGGGTGAGGATGGTGCATGGGGTGGCCTCCCGGATGTCCATAAGCGGAGCCCTCTGAGTGATTCTCCCCTGTCAGAGGAGAGAGGCCCAGCCCCGGTGCTCCTCCCTGGGCCAGGCTGTGCAGAAGAAGTCCTGGTTCGACCCGTTTCAGCTTCTTGGTGGTCTTCTTGCGACGCGGCCTGTACTTGTAGTTGGGGTGGTCCTGCAGATGTTGGACACGCAGACGCTCAGCTTCCTCTACGAATGGACGCTTGTCAGGCGCACTCAGGGCCTTCCATGACTGACCTGGGGACAGCACAGATACATACATTATTAGATGTATTCATCATCATCATCAAAATAAAAATCAATAGCATTATTACTTTGACAAATAACATAAAATAAGCAAATACACAAACACGAGAAAACCCCCACAAATGAACACTAAAAACTAAATACATAAAAACCAACAGGAACAAAAAACAAGGAAGACAGGAACAGAACAAGGAACACAAAAACAAAATACACAAATACAATACACATCAAGGGAAATGTAAAAAAATATGTATATATTTTTTAACTAATCTAAAAACTAAATCAGAATAGTATAGATAAAATATGATAATTTAGAAAGGTCGTGTTTGTCTCTGCAATCCACTTCTCAGAAGTACACGAATCTGACACTGATTACACACAAAACCGCAGTCTTTTCATTTCATATTAAATTACATTTGTTTTTTCTGTAAATCCACAAAACTACCAAACTAGTGAATGTGAGGATTGGTGCTGTGATTCATTAGAGAGCTGAGACAGTTGTTACCAATTAGATGATAATTGATTAAAGAGCCACACATCAAACTCTGTCATGATGTCTCTTTTAAATCCTGCTTGACTGCGGTCCAAATTGTAGACATGTAGGAATTGCATGCTTTGGCTGAACTACAGCAGACATTCTGCTCCATCCAAAAGAGGAATTGTTGGGTTAAGAAAAAACAGATTTTACAACCTCTGTCAGTTATTGCATTTAACCAGGAATGATCAGAAAAGACGATTAAAAAAACATTAAAGTGTGTGTTATACAACTTTAGCTCTACTGAATAATGTTCAATAACCAATCTGTCTGCATTATTTTCTGTAGGCAGGATTGATGCAGGACATACAGTACATAAAGAGAGACTGTGTTAACAGTCAGGAGTTTGCAGTCGTCTGTGCAATGTCTGCCACTGCATTTCACAAAAGTAACCAGTAAACAGGTTTACTACATAGTTTTACAACATTCAGATGTGATGTGTCTCTTCATGTTACTTTTTATGAGTGTGCATGTGTGTAGTTCCTCTTACCCAGCATCTTGCTGAGGACAGCGTTGTGGAGGTCGGGGTTCTGTATGGCCAGGCGTTTCCTCTCGTCTTTGGCCCACACCATGAAGGCGTTCATGGGCCTTCGGATCCTTGGCTCCCCTCCCGCAGCCCCGGGCCCTCCTGCTGCCTTCCCCTCAGACAAGCTGCCTCCAGCCCGGCCCGGACCACAAGAATCCGGGCTACTCCGGGTGTCCAGACCACCACATGCCCCCATCACTCCTTCTGAACTCTCTGATCTGAGAGACAGGAGGACTCTGTGCTCTGTGTTTCCCGTCCTCCTGTCGGGTTCCATCCCCAGGCCATCGGGAGAGGAGGCAGCATCCCCAGAGAGGTCGTGCTCGAATCCCACCTCGGAGTCGGAGCTGGCGGGGCTCCACGGATGATGTCCTCCGACCGGGACGGAGACGCGAGTCCGGCCTGGCTGCAGAAGAAGAGTTCTGGGCTCCCGCACAAAACCGCTCTCCGATAAATTCATTCCCAGAACTTCCTGGCCGTTTTGTGTGTGTGTGTGTGTGTGTGTGAGTGTGAGTGTTTGTGCGTGTGTGTGCCTGTGCGTCTTTTGTCGCTAAGTCCCGCTCAAGTTCTACTAAACGTCTGTCTGCTTTTTAAAGTTCTGACAATGATGAGCGCTGACGTCGTCCGAGAGGATAGAAGACGGGGACGGAGAGAGGGAGCGAGGACGCCGAAGGCTGATGTAGATGCAAATGGAGGACAAATCCCAAAGCAAAGCATCGAGCTCTGAGGAGAGAGTGAAGACAAGAAAGAAAAAGGAAAAAAAAAACTGAAAAGAAAGGAGAACAAACACGTTGCGGTGTGGAATATTCCCCTGAATCCGGTCCACAATGACGCTGCCTCCGTCTATCTCTCTCTCTGTCTGTCCTCTCTCTGTATCTTGAAAGAGAAGTCAAGGCTTCTTGTTTGGAGTGTGTGGTGATGTGGTCGTCCCAGTTCAGACTCCCCTTCAGTCAGTCATTCAGTCTGTCTGTCTGTCGGTTGGTCTGTGTGTCAGTGAAGTTTTGAAACTTGTGGCCAGAGTTAACCAACCCACACAGTGTATATATACCCCGCCTAGACCAATCATAAATATAAAGCCAGGACTCAGCCAATGGGACGCCACACAGGAGAGAGGGGACTGTATGTGACACAAAAAGAGAGAGAGAGAGAGAGAGGACCCCCCTCCTCCCTATCCCCACCCTTTCCTACACACACACACACACACACACACACACACACACACACACACACACACACACACACACACACACACACACACACACACACACACACACACACACACACACACACACACACACACACACACACACACACACACACACACACACACACACACACACAGCGCCTCCCTGTCCGGCTGTGAAGAGAGATGTAATCGGAGAGGCCCCATTGTTTCTGTCCAAATGAGGATTGGTGCAACACACACACACATACATTAGCACCTATATACAGTGTGTGTGTGTGTGTGTGTGTGTGTGTGTGTGTGTGTGTGTGTGTGTGTGTGTGTGTGTGTGTGTGTGTGTGTGTGTGTATATATATATATATATATATAATACACACACACTTTATGCATGTGAATATGTGTACCCGTGGTGTGTGTGTGTGTGTGTGTGTGTGTGTGTGTGTGTGTGTGTGTGTGTGTGTGTGTGTGTGTGTGTGTGTGTGAGAGAGAGAGAGAGAGAGTGTGGGTGTGTGTGTGTGTGTGTGTGTGTGTGTGTGTGTGTGTGTGTGTGTGTGTGTGTGTGTGTGTGTGTGTGTGTGTGTGTGTGTGTGTGTGTGTGTGTGTGTGTGTGTGTCCCAGTGTTTGAGGACAGCATAGTGGTGAATGTAAACCACAGTCTAACCACAACCATTAGTGGTTGAGCTTAACAACAACTCTCTCTCTGTCAGACACACACACAGTGTGTGTGTGTGTGTGTGTGTGTGTGTGTGTGTGTGTGTGTGTGTGTGTGTGTGTGTGTGTGTGTGTGTGTGTGTGTGTGTGTGTGTGTAGACACTCGGACAAACATAGACAGACAGAAGTCTAATATGTCAGAAAGCAAAAGTGACATAAAAACATACAGTCCATGGAGATAGACTGTCAGACAGACAGACAGACAGAAAGAAAGACACAGACAGACAGGAAGACCAGTTGAACAGAATGTTCTAATGTATGTTCAGTGTTACGTTATTTTTGGAATAAGCAAAAATGCCTCCCCCTCCCCCACCCCCACATACACACATACACTTTGTCCAGGTGAAGATGTAAAGTTCTAAGGCGTCAGCAATTTATTAAACACTAGACCATACCCGTCGGGGGATATGAGCACCCACGCTTGTTTCAGGCACATGATTTGGCAACCTGGGGGCCAGCGAACACCAAAACGCTAATATACAGCTGACATTTGGGGAAAGCGAAAAACGGGCTTCGCTGCTCCGTGCACATGATAATGGTCAATGGCTGTGTGGAAATAGAGAGCAATTGCTCCAGCCACTGAGGAGAACCGGGCAGAAAAGATTTTGGGCTCACCGCTACAAAGCTTTGAAGAATTATATATATAAAAAATAAAACATTTTTTTTAATAAAAACGTTTTATATTATTGTGTTTTCTAGACAGATTTAAATGTTGTGTGTCTTTGAATACAGACACATGTTTTATCTTGTCTGGACAAATTTGTATTTTTACATTTTATCTCTTTTCAATTATTTCATATCTATGTTTTTATTTTATTTTAATAGAGACAGGGCAGGAGAGTTAGGGGTGACATGCAGCAAAGAGCCTTTGGTCAATGACCAATACAATGATCAAGCAAAACTAGCTTTATGTTTTCTCATGGCCAAAGTGATAGAAAAACCACACAGTGACCACACAGTGAAATCCTCAGTATTATTTTAACTCAAGAGTTTACAAATGCACACAAAAGGGAGTTTACTGTGCATCAAAACAATCTCCCAATTGAAGTTGGTGAGAGTATTGATGATCTACTTCCTGTGAGGTCACTTGTGTGTTAGAGGCGAAAATATTATTTGGTGTGGTGCGATTACATACAAAGTCAATGCAAAGACACAAATCGGCGCAACATTGCATCAGGCAGTGCGAATGAGTAACTATATGTTCCATTTCATGACAACTTTTTTTTGTTTGTTTACAGCACACCATGATTGTGACTGTCTGCCTTTTCCCCCAACTCTGTCTGTCTGTTTCAATCTGTATTGAAACAGACAGACAGACAGACAGACACACAGACAGACAGTAACTGGTTATCTTTCTGTTAATGGTCAACCTACATGTCAGTGTCTGTCTCACTATACACACACCAGCCCACCCATCCACCCCCACAGTGTTTATTGATCAGGGCCCACTTGAAAATCTCAATAGCGTTCGGGTGGGCCACATGCGTTTTCAGAGCATGTTCATTTGAATGATCCCTCAATCGATTGTGTTCCGGCGTGGATCATTGGAACTTAGGTAGGTATACTTTAAGTTCCTATTCAGTGGTATCACAATGAAAACACATTGTTCAAGGTTTTAAAGAAAACAAAATACCATGTAATTTAACCAAAAAAATATATATAATTGTTATATTAATGTTACATTATAATGATGTTTATGTTATATTATCATTATATCGTAGTGTTTCGCCAATTACTTAGGGGCCCACTTGCAATACCCTTGCGGCCTAGGTTGAGAACCATTGCAACCACACCCCCCCCCCCTTGCACATACTCACATGCAGTCATACATGTCATGTACCCATGCACACAGCCATGTGTTCCTCTGCTCTGCTCCTAGAGAAGACAGGCGCCAGAAAGCCTCCTGTCCTTCAACATTCACTGATGTCTGAAGGACCGAGAGAGAGAGAGAGAGAGAGAGAGAGAGAGAGAGAGAGAGAGAGAGAGAGAGAGAGAGAGAGAGAGAGAGATGAAAAAAGGGATAGAAATAGAGATAGGGATGAGAGAGGAAAAGGGGTTTCTGGTGAGTGGAGTTATCGTCCCTCAAGGAGAGACTGCCCAGTGTGTGTGTGTTCCGGGCCACCACACCTTTTGGCATGGATGAAACTTGACAGAGAAGTCCAGACACTGTGGCTGGAGGGGGGGGGGAGAGAGAGAGAGAGAGAGAGAGAGAGAGAGAGAGAGAGAGAGAGAGAGAGAGAGAGAGAGAGGAAGAAAGAAAGAAAGAAGGGAGAGAGAGGGAGAGGAAAAGAAATCAAGGGAATTCTGTTATTTCTTACATCTATATAACATAAACTCTCTCTCAAACACAATATGCAGACTCACACACAACATGCATGCACACGCACACGCACACACGCACACACACACACACACACACACACACACACACACTTCTGGAAAAGAAACAAAGACACAATGGCATCATTATGGGTGTGTTTACTAGTTTGTGTGTGTGTGTGTGTGTGTGTGTGTGTGTGTGTGTGTGTGTGTGTGTGTGTGTGGGAGAGGTCATGTTCACACAGTTCTATTTTAGAAGCCGCTGAAGGAGGGAAGTGTGTGTGCTGATGGATGGGAGACACACACACACACACAAATGCGTGTGCACGCACACACATACACACACGCACACATGCACGCACGCACGCACATACACACACACACAGAGTACCACTCACTGCGGGAATCCCCCACCTCATTCCCCTCTCAATGAGCGTGCGCGCGCACACACACCTTTCCACACAATCACATACATAAACAAATGTGGACACACAGATGCTGACAAGCAAATACACACATGCAAACACTTTTACACATGCAAGCGCACACACACACACACACACACACACACACACACACACACACACACACACACACACACACACACACACACACACACACACACACACACACACACACACACACACACACACACACACACACACACACACACACACATGCGTGCGTGTCCTACTTGACAAAAATACTCGTCACGATTCCAGTTTTTAATTAAATGCCATCTCACTGTATTATACAATAAGAGTCTCCGTATGAATTTTAGCCTCATTCCAGATTTATTTTAGAAAATGAAAGTGTTTCTGCTGTGCTCTGCCAATGAACAATTCTCATTATACCAATTTTGGTCATTTTCATGTTTTTTGTTTTGTTATGTTTTAATTTTGAGTGAAACTCTTTGTGCTGAGTAGGCGATGAAGAGAGTTTCCCAAACCTGCTAGCACTCACAAAAATACAAAGATGAAATGACTAAATAACTGTGTGCAGCTCTCACGCTGACCATAAGCATGATTACTATGGACTGTTATATCTAAATATGCCTGAAGTTTAGTAGACCACTTTTATAATGCATAATGAACTAAATGGATGGACGTCCATAAAAATGAGGCTGTTTTCTCTTCCCCAGATTTCTGTTTGAATTTTAAGTTAACATGGTCCTTTTGTTTCAGCTGAGTCAGGTTTTAGTTATGAGAGTTTTTTGTTCTTCTAGGAATTGTCACATCCTTGATGACTTGAGGGAGACTTTATCATCAAACATGCAAAAGCCAGTCTGCATAAGTTACACAATGGAAGGTACAAAATCAGCCATTGTAGCTTAACCACTTGAACCGTAGCAACCCTATTCTGGGGTGAACCTGCTGCGAAAATAGCAGATCTACAAGTTCACAAAACATCGCAACGTGCCACGCTGTGAGTGTGTAGAGCTGCTATTTTCAGCTAAACCAAACAAACCAGACAAATGACACTACTACGCAAAAAATAAAATAAAAAAAATAAAGTCAGCTAAGCTAAACTAAAAAGTCTGAACAATTCATTTCTCACAATGAGATAACTCTGGGGTCATGAGCTGCTGTGGCGCAGGTCACATTCCCATAATGCATCACTCCTCTATCTCCTGATGCCAGAACATCTCTCCTTACTGCTACCTTCCTGTCTATGCCCTTTGTGTGTGAGTGTGTGCCCTTTGTGTGTGTGCCCTTTGTGTGTGTGTGTGTGTGTGTGTGTGTGTGTGTGTGTGTGTGTGTGTGTGTGTGTGTGTGTGTGTGTGTGTGTGTGTGTGTGTGTGTGTGTGTGTGTGTGTGTGTGTGTGTGTGTGTGTGTGTGTGTGTGTTCATTGCACGTCGGGAGTATTCTGACAGTCTCTTGGAGATGGAATCAAGGAAACTGTGGTATTATAAATGAGAGAAAGAAAGGATCAGAGGAGACAAAGTGAGAGAAGAGAAAAAGAGATGAGAGAAGGAGAAGAAGAGAAGAGAAGAGAAGGAGAAGAAGAGAAGGAGAAGAAGAGAAGAGAAGAGAAGAGAAGAGAAGAGAAGAGAAGAGAAGAGAAGAGAAGAGAAGAGAAGAGAAGAGAAGAGAAGAGAAGAGAAGAGAAGAGAAGAGAAGAGAAGAGAAGAGAAGAGAAGAGAAGAGAAGAGAAGAGAAAAAGTGACATGGGCAGATCAACGACAAGATGACAAAGGGAGCCAGGACGACACATTGGGAGTTCTGATGAGAAGAGCAGTCTATGGTGGGAAAGGTCGTATATTGTCCCTGGGCTGCGGTACATTAATTACAGGCCGAGGTGTGATAAGCGCTGTGGGCCAGGCTAGGAATAGAAGGACAGAGAGACAAACAGATATGCTGACACTGCAACCGGATGCTGGCTGATTCAGGGTCAGCCATACTTCCACCACAGTCACACAAGTTCAAGATATGAATCGTTGTGCCGGAAAATATCAGAAGCCAGAATTAGGATTGCTGCACAGTAAAATCACCAATGTGTTAATTTAACTCTCAGTGTTACAAATGGACAAATTAACACTGTGCGTAGTTCAATTTTCAGGTGAAAATATGCAGAGAAATATTGACGACTGAGGAATTATCATGAGCTGGTGGTTTGGGGACCTAGAGACTCAGGTACTACTTTTTAAGAGTTCCATCATAAATAAAATGTCAACTTTTTGAAAAATAGCAAATCTGAGATGGAACATTTTTTATTTTATCTATCTGTCTGTCTGTCTGTCTCTCTGTCTATCACTCGCCCATCCGTTTACATCGGTCTCCCAACCCATCCGCTCCTGTTAATTTGTTGCATAATTAAACAGCCACATGGTTTTTCAGTTATGCAGACGTGTTAAGTGGTGGTGTTTGCTGGTATGTTTTCATCCACAGGAGACATACTCTAACACTTCCACACTTCTCATCTTCAGCCTAGAGACAGGCTGACAGGAAGTTTCTCGTTAACGAGTCGCCTTCAATTACAGGCTAGAGCATCATTACTCATTATTCATTATATGTATACATATATACTGTACACCCTAATCACAGCTCTATAGAGTAGCTTAGGCTAGCAAGAAGCTGTATGATCCTTCAAATGACCTTTGAAAACACATGGTGGGCACAGATTGAAATTATTTTAGAACTGTTACTGTAACTCTGATACATTTAACCCATTCAATCCGGGAACACATCTCTGTCATTTTAAGATTTATTTGGCTATATAAAAATAGCAGATACTGTATACAAGCACTGCAAAAAAAAAAAAAACGTGAAAATGTGCGCAAATCTTTGAATATGTATACAAGTTGGAAACCTTGATATGTCCAAAACTTTTTTACTTTTCAGGATTCAGCTTGTGGTCCAGTTACTATAGTAGCTAGACCACAAGCTGTAGTAGGATCACGACACGTAGGGCGTTAATTTAAAAAACTTAGTATTAAAAATAGTATTAATTACTAAACCACCACCTGCCATTCTTGAATCATAATGATAATAAAAAAACATGTACAACCTGGCTTCTATCCTCCTCAATAAATAAATAAAAACACATTTAAAACCTGGCTTCTATCCTCTTCAATAAATGAATAGAAACATATTTACAAACTGGCTTCTATCCTCTTCAATAAATAAATAACAACACATTTACAACCTGGTTTCTATTCTCTTCAATCAAAGAATTATATTCAAAAATATGCCCCCCCCCCCACCCACACACACACACACACACACACACACACACACACACACACACACACACACACACACACACACACACACACACACACACACACACACACACACACACACACACAATGTTGGGGAATCCCTGATCTAAGGAAACTGTTCAATAATGAGGGAAGAAGCTAATCCATTAACATATTCTTTGTTCACATCAGGAGGCAATGACTCTGACAGCAACATTTTGAACAAGCTGGAGTTTATGTAACACCTGCTTTGTCAGAACAAAAAAGTGCATTATAGTAATCCAATCTACTGGAAATAAAAGCATAAACCAGCTTTTCAGAATCTGACAAGCGTCAGGAAGTATCTAACTTGAGATATATTCCCTAGATGATAAAAGGCAGTCTTGGAGATATTATGAGCTTCAAAAAGTTAAGATCAGCGTCCAAGATCACACCCAGGGTTTTGAGAGATGTGCCTCAAAGCCTTGGGGAGCATATGGAATGCAAACCTCATATCTAAAATTACCAGTAGAAACATAGAAAGTAGACGACAGACAATTAAAGGAGTAGTTCACCCAAAAAAATGTACTTATTTTATATCAATTATACACCCCATGAAGCCGTTTTTTGCCGATGACCGGGTGGCTGCTCAGTAGGAGACTCTACCAGAGACTCCGCTGGTCATCAAATCAAATGTAATCTCCTGGGGATGAAAATATACCCGCAAACACCACCACTTAACACGTCTGCATAACTGAAAAACATGCAGCTGTTTAATTATGCAACAAATGAACAGGGACAGATAGGTTGGGAGACCGATGAATAAATGGATGGGCGAGTGATAGACAGACAGATACAATTAGAAATGTTCCATCTCAGATTTGCTATTTTAGAAAAAAGTGGGGAAAAAACACATTTATGATGCTCAATCAATATGTAATTGTTGATATACAACGTTTTCAAGAATTGTCCCCAAAAATGGAAGATTGATTTGTGTTATAATAATGTTATGTGTTATATATGTGTTATAATGGCATGTTAAATATTCTAGAGCACGGATTCTGAGGGGCGCAAGCTGCCTCTAGGGGGTGTGTGACATTAATAGTATAATGGTGGTGCTGGTGTTAAAAATATTGTCAACACATACATTTCTCTGAACTTTGACCTTTCACCAAACAAATTCCTCAGTAGGTCAGTTTACTTTTTATTTTCAAACCATGTGAGAAGGTCAAATTCTTTCACTGATAAACATGAGGTAACATTTGACTGCACCGACTTGGAGACATTTCACTTCACAATCACCTAGTGAGGCATTAACTATCTCAAGAACAGCATCAACCAAACAGCTTAACAGCTTGGTAGGCATTGGAGCTTAACTCCTGCACCACTTCTTATAGTTCACTACGTTGAATAAGTGAAGATGGACAGAGTGTGAGTGGAAGAACAATAATCACACGCACCAGATGAAGCCACAATATTATTCCTCTGTATATGTAATAATTAAAATAAGAAGCAAATGCATTACATTTCCTTGAGGAGTGAACATCAGCATGCAGGTGTTGATCTAAAAGGATTTGTTTAGCAATTGTAACAGAAGTAATGTCTTGATTTTAAGATTTCTGTGTTATATTTTCTGAACACCATTTTACACCATTTTGTGTTCAGATTTGCAAAGTTATTTTCAGCATCAGCCTGGCCTACTGTTGTTTTCCCAAGAATTACCTTAGATATTATGGTCGACATTACACCTTTACAAACTGTCACAGAAAATCAAGTTAATCAATTCAGAATGTGAACTGTACAGTTACTATATGCAGTGGTCTGATGTACGGTATATGCATAAATAGTATTTTGACTGATTGTACTGAATGTACAATTCTTTGCTATAAATTCCAAACCCAAGTTTTTAGTAAGTAGAAGCCCATGAGATGTTACAGTATAATGTCATTGACAATGTAAGTATTGCAAGTCAGGGATCTGATATTGAGAAGTGCCATCATTAAAGAGCTTGCAGAGGAGGTACTGTAGAATTGGCACCTGTAGCAGTCTGACCTAGTATAGCTAAACATAAACTTACAGTTACTATTCCACCATCTTGAGGAACAGAGGTGTCATGGAGGACACATCTACAATCCAACAGTCCGACGGCACAGGCGTGCCAGTTGTATTCTGGCAGTGGACTGTAACAAGGCTACATAAAGGGGAGAGATCAGGGAGATCAGGGAAGAAAAACTCAGTTTAAAAGAAATGAGTGTCAGAGTAGAGTAATACAGTACTCTACTCAATAGTGGGAGCTAGGCACAACGGTCTGGATCAGGTCTTGCCGTGGTGCATATCAGTGCATATCTAGTTAAAAGCAGTGGTGGAAAGTAATATGAAAAACACTTGAGGAATCACACCAAAAACCCTTTAGGTGTACAGCTTTTGTGACAAAAGCTTAAAAGCTTTTAGAATTTTTGGGAGAAAGGGTTTAATTGTACACTTTGTGGCAAAAGCTTTAGTCAAAATGCTAATTTGAAGAAACACTTGAAGATTAAACATTAAGAGGATTATACCAGGGTCAGTCCACCCTTAGGCTTCTGCACCCATGTATAACGCACAAACTTTTTTTGTTGGTCTTTTTTATTGCGCTTTTTTTTTCTCTAAGCACCTTAACGTCTATAAGTATATCATGCACAGTATACATACATTGCTGCTATGCTCAGGCACCTTAGTCTGTCTCTTATCTCAGGTACTTTGTAAAAATTTTACAAAGTACAAGTTATCTACATATTTAATATGTAGATAACTTGTTTTTGGCTTCTATTGTTCGATCTCCTTCCCACTTGCCCCCCTACCCCTCTTCTTCTCTCTCTCCCCACTCTTCTTTCTACGGAATTTAACGTTGCGATGGGAATGATGTACAAAAACAAATTTCACCCACTTTTTTACCTTGTAAACCTGTGATGTGACAATAAACCTGATTCTGAACTAAGTACATTGACTCAAGTACTGTACTTTTTAGATATTTTTACTTTACTGGAATACTTCAAATTTTCAATCATTTTACTTCCACTACATCTCAAAGGCAAATATTGTACCTTTACTCCACTATAATTATTTGAAAACTTGAGTTACTAGTTACTTTGTAGATTTTGATTATTATTAAAACCACTTCAGACCTATATATATATATACACTTTGGCAATTTGAAAATCTACAAGCTCAATTGTGAGCTTGTAGATCTGCTATTTTCAAAAGATTTTTATACATTTGAAAACTTGTGAAAGGAAATGGGACATTCTGCATAATGAGTACTTTTGGGTACTTTAAGTAAGACTCAAGTCAATCTTAAATTCCAAATGTTTACTTGCATTTCTTCATTGCCGTATTGATACTTTTACTTAAGTAAAAAATAGTACTTTTTCCACCACTGGTTAAAAGCCATTTTAAAACTCTAGGGGTGTTGCACTATTGCCCCTGGCCATGTATGAACCTCTGTTTAAACCTCAGAGAGAAACGGTGAAGGTATTTCTGATGACACTCTACTATGAAAACATACATGCTTTAAAACAAAACACACTTATCATTGTACTATATCTGTGTGTGATCGGTACTTTGGCTAACGCAGCTACAGACAGACATGCAGGCAGGCACGCAGGCAGGCAGGCAGGCAGACAGGCCCGGCAAACCAAAAACCTCTCTAATTAGAGGCTGTCTGAGAACTGTGTCATTACTCATTATGGTAAAGCATGGAGTTATCAAGAGATTAGCGCTGTCATGACGACAGTAAACTGACAGTATACTGTCAACCCCTATCATCATTACTTTTTGGCTAGACTGCAACATCGAGCCCATCCCTAAAAACGCGAATGCCTGCGACTGAGTCGCTGAGTGGCGAAGTTATAGCCAATTGCAGAGCAATCGACCCTCAAGGTTATGGGATTTATCCTCAGTTGGCCTAAACACAAACAACCAACCGTAGAGCGATCATGCATCCAGGCAATGGGATCAAAAAATAACAATGGAGGAAACATGATATAGGTGGAAACTATCTCTATTTCACCTATATAGTCCAACAAACAGTTAACAATTTAGATGAATTGCAGGTCATGCAGTTGAATCATCTTGACACCATATTATATTGGACTGGGCAAAGTGTGTGTGTGTGTGTGTGTGTGTGTGTGTGTGTGTGTGTGTGTGTGTGTGTGTGTGTGTGTGTGTGTGTGTGTGTGTGTGTGTGTGTGTGTGTGTGTGTGTGCACGCGCTTAGACAGAGTATGGGAAAGAGAGAGTGAGGCCACAACCTTTTCTTTTCTGTTGTTTAATAACATTAATGGTACGTTCTTAAAAACATGAACATCCTATACACTGTTCTTCCAAATTATTTTAAAAGAGATTTTTTGTCATTTTCAATCTAAGTTCTTTTTCTCTTTTACTCTCAGACCATGGAATTCTTTTCAATTTGTTTTCTTGTTATCTTTCTGCGGGAGGACAGTATCAGTCTGTTGTACTGTTTAGTATTAATATGCAGCTTTTCATTTAAAAAGGGAAAAGGACATTTTCACTTTTTTAACCGGTCAAAAATGTCTCACTTTACACAGATACAGTGTACATAGACAGGCTGAGAACAGCTACAGTATCCAATCCAAATATAGTACTTATAGCACATTCTAATTCACAACATCCATTCCTAAACCCATCACTTAACCATGCACTTAGTAGTCCATATCCAATATCATATTGAGGACTGACTCTTGCAATGTAGTATTGTGCAATATACACATAACATGTATATGTACGCACATATGTATGTTTTGTGTTTGTTTTTGTGCTTTTTACCCCTTGTTCTCCCCAATTTAGTCGTTATGCCAATTCATTCCACCCCACTCACGGTCCCACTGCTGTTGTATCCTACTGACTCACCTGCCAGTGAGGAGCCCGCACTGAGAGGATGTATAGACCCTCCATCTTACTCCTCCCGCCCACTGACACCCGTAGGAATACGTGCAGTGACAAAATATCCCCCTCCCCGACCGGCTTCCCTCCCACGAACACGGGCCAATTGTGAAAATATCAGTGGTGGAAGAAGTACTCACATTTCTTACTTAAATAAAAGTATCAATACCCTATTGTAATTAGTTGATTCATTGATTAATTGATTAGTTGATGCAAAAGATATTTGCATCAACAATGCAACAAAAAGTACCACAAGTAATAGTACTTAACATGAAGAAAGTCCCATTTCACAAGTTTTAATACAATTTATAAAAATCCTTTGAAAATAAGTATCGACAAGCTATCAACGCGTCGCGATGTGACGTGTTGTGAGCTTGATCGGCTATTTTCAAATAGCCAATTATGTGCATATCTACTTATATAATCGGCAAGTCACTTCCGCGCGCCGCTGACGCTATAGCCACAGCTCTGTAATCGAGTAAACACAACGCCGACACACCACATCTCGCCAACACAGTAGCCACGGTGGACGCGCTGAATTTACGGGTGGCGTAGGGCACCTCTCATTGCTCACGACAGTTTCCACGTCGCAACATAATTAATTCTACTCACCACATTTCGGACAAAACGGAAGGGGAAACAGCTTCGTACCGTTTACCGTGCGCACCACCGAGGCAAAACAACACGCCGCCGCCATTGGGATGCCAGGTTGGCATGCCAGGTTTTCTAAAAACAAGCGCCAGAAACAAGCAACCACCTTCATGAAAAAAAAAAACACCACCGAAGGGGTCCGTCATCTTCCACAGGGGTCCCTGCGCGTCCCGACACTCCACAGGGGGTCCGCGGACCCCCAGCAACATAAAAAATATAATTTCTTCAAATTATTATTATTTTTTTTACTTTTGCACATTCTAATCCGACGATTTGGGTACCCCAATATACACGCGCCCACGCTGGGCCCCGTGCGCGGCTGACTCTAGTGTATATATATATATATATATATATATATATATATATATATATATATATATATATATATATATATATATATATATATATATATATATATATATATATATATATATATATATATATATATATATATATATAGGTCTGAAGTGGTTTGTAATAATAATACAAATCTACAAAGTAGTTCAAATAATACTGGAGTAAAATGTACAATATTTGCCTCTGAGATGTAGTGGAGTAGAAGTAAAAGTATTGAAAATTGGAAATACTTCAGTAAAGAAAAATACCTCAAAATGTTACTTAAGTGCAATACTTGAGTAAATGTACTTAGTTTCTTTACACCACTGGTTCGTATAGACGCTCGACAAAGCCGGATGCACCGAGATGGATTTGAACCCAAAACCTCCACGGTGGTGGGCAGGCACTTTACCACTGTGCCACCTGTACAGCATATGTATGTTACTATACTATTTTACTATTACCACACACACACACACACACACACACACACACACACACACACACACACACACACACACACACACACACACACACACACACACACACACACACACACACACACACACACACACACACACACACACACACACACACACACACACACACACACACACACACACACACACACGACCTATAAACTTCTGATTTATGAATGCTAGGGGGCTATACTAGAATACATGAAGTCATCATCTTAAATTTTATTCTAACGTAAGATTTTTATGATGTTTTTCACATAGTAGATGTGTTTGGGTATGTGGTATGTATATCCAACATCCTGTGTAATTGTTGAGTATTTTATTCACAAACAAACTAGAGAGGATTTCTCAAAGCCCTAATCTGGGCTTTTTTCTGACCATTGTGGCACTGGGATGCCCCAATTACATACTGTAGAATCTTAACGCTTTCGAAGGGGTGGAAATTCACGCAGGAATTCCCAAAGCCCTAATCTTATTTTTTTATGACCTTTGACATTAAAGCCAACATTTTTGGCTTACATTGCACATGTTTTATTTCATGTATGTGGCATGTGGTAATGACATACTGAAATGCCTTAAGACTCTGACCTATATATTTACTTATCGTTAAATGTGTCACTGATAGATAATTAGACAGGACTTTTGGTTGTCTATATTCACTTGAAATGCTTTCAGGCATTTTCATGTGGCACTAAGCTACCAGGATGGCTGGGGGTGGTAACAGGGTGTAATTTTGGCTCGTACATCAAATCAATTCTTTAAACTTATGACTGGTAGGTGATTAGACAGGAATTCTTCATTTCATCATTGCAATTAAGGCCACAGAGATGTGCCGGAAATTCTCAAAACCCTAATCTTGGTCTTTCCGACTCAAAGCATGTTGCCTTCTAGTGCACATCCAGTGTCACGCTGGATTATACGGTTATTAATTCTGTAACTATATATTCACATATACTCTTTAATCTCCTGACAGGTACTCAGACAAGGTTAATTTGCAATTTATAATCATTTCACACTAAATCTATCTCTGTCACACAAAATAGTTTCGGATGTTAATGAGGCAGATTGACCTCATCGACCCCATGTCGAGTACAGGACTTCTTTATAATTAATTTAATAACATATTTGAACCACTATAGCTATATACTTTGTTGACTGGGGTCCCCCAGGGGTCTGTCTCTTGAATTGCTGAATATAAGGACGCAAGGGTTCAAGTGGTTAAATCAGCAATAGTTAGAAATGAATAGTATTTTCAATACACACAGTAACACACACAGACAGGAAGTCTATAAACCCTGTCATTTTCTGATCCAAGGCACCTTATTGCCTTCCGTAACACACATATTTGGTATGTGGCAGTCAGATGCCCCATGCAATTTTTGAACAAGCCTATATTACTGACATTCTATATACTTAGGAGTGGAGGAATTTTATAAGCCATATTCTTCTGACCATAGGCTACATTTCACATAGGTTTAAATTGTTATGTGTCACTTCTGCTCAGTGACACAGTAGCAGGCTGTGGTTGTGCTGGTCGGCGCCCAGGTGTGTGTGTGTGTGTGTGTGTGTGTGTGTGTGTGTGTGTGTGTGTGTGTGTGTGTGTGTGTGTGTGTGTGTGTGTGTGTGTGTCAGAGAGAGAGAGAAACACTAGAGCATTGTGGAAGAGCACTTTCCCCAGATAAAAAGCGCTAAGAATAGCTTGATATTATGATTTTACTATTTTTCTTCCCTTTATAATATACGTTTTTTTTAAAGTCTTAATTATAACAGTGTGGTGTTTAGGTCCCTGTCTCTGTAAGTACTAATGATGACCTAGGATCAAATCCCCAAATCTTCCCTCCCAAAAAATAAAACACTGCAAGCAAGGGTCAAGAGTTAACTACATACAGAAAGTTGGGGTGTCTGGTGGTGCAGTCAGTGGTAAAGTACGCGCCCACCACTGTGGAGACTGGGGTTTGATTCCTCCACAGTGCCTCCGGCTTGGCCGGGCACACTATCAAATACAATTGCCTGTGTTTGTGGGTGGCAGGGATTTGTGTTGCGGCTGGGCACTTAACCGAAAATATATTGAAACAGACATTTAGAACCAATAACCGACTTCATCAAGCACATGCAAGTTTTCTTTCCTTTTACATTTATTTTTGGGCTTTTATGCCTTTATGGATAGGACAGTAGGCTGACAGGAAATGGGGAGAGAGATGGGGAGTGACATGCAGCAAAGGCCATCGGGATCGGGACTCGAACCCGCAACTTGTTGTCAGGCTACATTGAGCCTAGGTGCCTGGACCGCTAAGCCAGCGGTCCAGGCCATTGCACATGTAAGTTAATTCCATAATCGACAAGCAAGGTTTAATATAGATTCATATCGCCCAGCCCTAGTTTGTGTTCTTTCACTCGCTCGGTGAAACTCCTCACTGTCAGGCGAAAAGAAATGACCGGCAACTCCATGTGAGTGGGAGATGTTGTCTACAACCACCACAGGCCAACAAGTGAGGGTTAGCAGCAACAGGGACAAAGTTGTAGTTATTTGTTCAAGGGGAATTGGTTTAACGACTAAATTAGTTTGGAAAGAAAACAGGTAAGGCATTGAATCCCATAAAGCAAAGTGAGCTTAACTCTGAGAGAAATAGAAAACGATACAAGTTTATAATAATCACATATTAATATGTGGTCAATATACAGTACTGTGGTCGCCAATATGCAAATCCGACATAACAAATACAGTAGAATGTTAAAAAACAAATTGCATATTTTTTGTTGTTTTTTAGCCAAAATAGTCGTTATGCCAATTGATTCCTCCCACACACATCTGTGTGTTGTCACCGTTGTTTTATCCTACTGACTCACCTGCAAGTGAGGAGCCCCGACTGGGAGAACCTAGAGCCTTGGTCCTACTCCTCCCACCCAACATTTCCCCCGCCTGGCTTCCCTCCCCCAAACACGGGCTAATTGTGTTTGTATAGACGCTCGACGAAACCGGATCACGCACCACGGTGGGTTTGAACCCACAACCTCCGCGGTGGTGGGCAGGCACTTCACCACTGCGCCACCCAAGCGCCCCAACGATAGTGTTTTTAGCCAACAAATAAAGATATACAATTAGAGGTTAGTTATGAACTCACTAATTAGTCGGCAGCTATCCAGCTGAACTAGTAACCCAGCCCAACATTGTCACCACTGCATGAGAGACGTTTATCATCAGGGAACTGCATTGGGCCGAAGACTTATGGGATTCCCCATGACCAAGTGTGTGTCTGAGTGCACAGCTAAGCCAGACACCGCTGGGCCAATCAACGTCAAACTTTGCATGCAAGATCCCAGTAGGCCAAGCAAGCCACTCCACTTAATTTTTTTCCTCATGGTGTCATTATACCAGGCTTTTACCGTAACTTTTGAACCGTATGTCGTACAATCAAAAAATGTATCATGATGCAACTCTCCACATAGGCCACACCCTTTTCCTACCATTTAGCATTTTCTTCTAAAAATGAAACCTGGATATTTTGTCCAAAACGATTGATACATATTATATGTGGAGGCATGTGGTAACCATTTATCATTCAGATTTCTCATATCCCATTCCAATTTACTATGATTACCTTCTAAAGTTTGTGGGGGCCTATTTTACAAAATATTAAAAGGTCGACATATCCCAAATATTAATCACAAATTGAGGGACCTCTAAACAAAAAAGATTCAAAAGTGATTTCATTGACACCCATGTTACAAATGTGAGAAATATTGTTTTCACCAAATTAGAAAGAAATGATGTTGAGTCATGTGACAATAACGTCAAACAGGGTTTTGATATTACATACGGTTTGCCAGTAATTGCCTTTTAAAAATTGAGGGCGGGTCTATTTTTGACAAAAAATGCCATATACTGTATCATGAACAACACATCCATGGAATTGCATGTTGAGGGCCAACTATAGATTGCACATCCAACACATCTTCTGCACATACTGTAGGGAGCACCACAAATGCGCAAAAGTTGAACCATACAGTATGTCGCATAATATCATTTCCCCCTGTAACTTCTTTGTGTCCTGCCAGCTGCACTGACACAGCCCTGGATAAGCCACCCAGCCTGGCAAAGACCAGCACTCTGAGGAGCATCCTTTTCTAGTTGTATAATGTTGCAAATATGTGGTCAGTGCACTAATAGGCTGAGCTATTGAGCAAGGCACTGCTAAACCTCAGCAATGTGAGGTGAGGGGGTTAAATACCAAAATTACAGTAGACTTCAAATGAAAAGCTGTGCAGACACACACATTTTACTTATTCTGAATCTCCATTGTCCCATATGATAACATGTTTAAACTGTAATGTGCTGTATTGACGTACATTATGTGTTAAGTTAATAAGGCCCAGCTCAGTTCTTTATGAAAAACACCACTGCCAGTGTCTAACACATTAGCAAGCATGCAAACACATCACAACATAGTGCAGTATTTCACGTATGCAGCCTTTGTTTCTCCACAGGAGCCACGCCTGTTTAGTCTGCGCATTTTCACCAATCTCATTTTATTCCTACATTTGATTTCTGTCTCCGTTTCTCAGCACTGGCAATAATAACAACGTTTCTGTAAACCGTTCTCAGACTGCGGTTCATTTCCGCCAGCAGCCAGTATCTTCTCCCATCAGTCAAGTGTTTCTGAACAAGAGACAGACGGCAAACAAAACTGGTCTGAGAAAAAAAGGGAGGGAGGGACAGAGAGACGAGAGGGAAAACAAGAGAGATGTTGGATTGTATACAAAGCAGAGGGTATGGTGGCTTATTTGTCCCTTTTGTGGTGTGCTTGTGTGTGAACACGATTTTTTTTATTTTGTGGTGTGTGCAAGATGTTTTTTTCCCCCTTCTTTTCTTTTGTGGAGTGCGTGTGGGAACCTCTGAAGAGAGATGGAGTGATTCCTGAAGTCAATGCTATCAGCCTCCGACACTCTCACACTTGGCCAGAGATCAGGAGGGGTTGGGGACGATAACATTTTGGAGAGGAGGGTTAAGAAGTGTTACGTGGTCCTGACTAGGGCTGGGCGATATGACTTTAAATCAATGTCACGATTATTTCAAACTTTTGCCTCGATTACAATTAACAAACAATTATTATTTTTATTTTTTAATAGTTCAGATAGTGAAAAGCTCACAACGCATCACAATGTGACAAGTTGTGAGCTTGCAGATCGGCTATTTTTGCTCACTACTATTGTACAACAAAGTATAATGGCGTAAGTGGTTAATCAGACCTGTTAGTAACAAATGGAATCAACAGGGCTACTTATCTTGGCCAACTGAATCTATCTTAGCTATTGAACCTTTTCTTTGCAGGCTTAGAGGTACACTGTAGGTTAACTGGTCTCTGCCTACTTTACATTTTTTGTCTCTTTCAATATTTATTAACCTGATCAGGTCCAAAACACTCTCACGCAACCAACAAAAAAAAAGCATTGCTCACACGCTTTATTGTGCGCAGAGGTTCTGTTCTAACCAAACCTGGCAACAACAGGACATCTGGTCAATGTGTTTCAATGAGAATGCGCGCGGGAATAAAATCTTCACATGCGCGAGTGCAGCATCCATGTGTAGCCAGTGAGAACGGCTGCATTCATTAACATGGAGGGGAAGAAAATCAGCGTCTGTGCGCTTATGCTTGCGCGCCTGATGGGTTTCAAGCGTCACTCTCTGCCACATTGACTTATGTTCAAAGTTTACTGCGTTGAGGTCCATGAACCCAAACAGTGTGTGTAAGGACAAAGCACGCCTAAATAATTAAGAAGTGCACTTTAACGCCAAACTGATCAGTCGGTAACATAGTTGGAAAAGAGCATTCATAAAACCTCACCAACTTTCCCTGCCATAAACAAACGCATACAGTACAGTACTCACAAACCACACACCCCTTCATAGATATCGTCACAGGTCATACTTTACACCTCCAGTCACTAGTTTAAAAAGGGACTTAAGGCTCCTGCATGCTACCAAATGAGGTGATCAGCCTATCACCTTTTAGGTGATAAAGTGATCACGGTGGTTTAGATATTAGGCGCTCATAGTCGGGGTGATGTCCTTTAGGATTGACCCTGCCTCCCTCTAGTTCAAATGCGCTCTCTCTCGCTCGCAACTTCTGTAAACTGAATCACACTAATAGTGAACACCAAACTACAGACACCCATTAGAGGATAGTGAACAATAATGGAATGTGCCACCAAGGTCCATGTGGTACTTTTTCTGGAGTTTATTCTAAAGAAATGGTATCGGTTCTGCATGGATATGGCAGAATAATAAAGGCTTTTTATTATTTTTATGCCTTGACTTACTTTGGAAATACTTTGATGGAAAAGAGGACCTTCACTCCCGACAGCCCACCAGTGCTCCTACCCTCTCTGCTAATCCTAAACAAAAGAAATGGTATTGAAAAAGGCCTCTTTTTTTTAGGGCGCTCGGGCGGCACAGTGGTAAAGTCCCTGCCCACTACCACAGAGGTTGTGGGTTCGAATCCACTGCGGTGCATCCGGCTTTGTCTGGCGTCTACATGAACACAATTGGCACGTGTTCGGGGGAGGGAAGCTGGGCGGGGTGGGTGATATTGGTCATTGTGTGTACTCCTATGGGCTGGGACGGCACCTGTCAGCAGGGAGTGTTTGGGCGGGAGGGGTAGGACGAAGGCTCTACGTCCTCCTGGTGGGGGCTTCTCACTGGCAGGTGAGTCAGTAGGATACAACAGCAGTGACAACACACAAATGTGTGTGGGGAGGAATTAATTGGCACAACGACTAAATTGGCTACTCTAAATTTAAAAGAAAAAGGCCTTCTTTGATTGCAGGATTGTTAAAGGACGACTTCACCACTTTTCAACCTATCTTCATATAATAGGTCCTCACTAATGCTCATGATAAAATGGTACAATTTTTTTCTAATCAGTCTGTGTCTCAGAGGAGGGCTGTAGACAGTTCAGAAACCCGTCTACCAGTGACATCATCGATGGGGAATCCAAGCTAATAGAAACTGCAGGCTTTGTATTCCTGGAAAGTTGCAATGCAATAATAGATCCCATTGTTCTCGCCTTAATAAAAATCTGAATATTTTTTTTAAAATCTTTTTGGGGAAAAAATCCTGCCTAACGATGATGTCACTGGTAGACGGGTATCTGGACTGTCCACAGCCCTCCTATGAGACACAGACCAAGTAGATTTTTTTTTTATCATTTTATCATGAGCATTAGTGAGGACCTATTATATGAAGATATGTTGAAAAGTGGTGAAGTCGTCCTTTAACAGTACAGGTATAAGGTTAAGCTAAAAGGATGACATAAAAATCCCCAGGGGGCTTGTTTCCATTAGGGAAAGAAGATCATGACTGAAGGACAACATCTTAACATTGGTCACGG
This sequence comes from Gymnoscopelus microlampas, assembly GCF_963454915.1. Classification (NCBI taxonomy): domain Eukaryota; kingdom Metazoa; phylum Chordata; class Actinopteri; order Myctophiformes; family Myctophidae; genus Gymnoscopelus; species Gymnoscopelus microlampas. The sequence continues at coordinate 40,513,374 of NC_139947.1, read as the reverse complement.
CTATGCAGTTTGTCCAAAAGCAGAAGGCATATGAGAATAAAGAGGGAGGATGGAGAAAGTGTGGATCTGAGAGGAGGCTTTTCCCTCTGCCTGCCAACGGGCACTCAGGGTGGTGAGGAATCACCCTAACCTGCAAGCCTTTATCTTTATTTAGCATATGTTGTCCAGATGTTCTGGAGATGTAGGAATGCAACGCAGGATTGGGTAAATCAAATGTCACATAATATTAGTTGTCCATGTAAACCGGGTAAATAATCTCGGTAAAAGAAGCAGATTCCTGGCTAAATTTAAAAAGTATTATTTTACAAGAAACCCATCTGCCTCAACAAAGGGCATTCAATTGCAGTCCAATTTGAATGCCATAAAGATGCCAGGGACAAAGAGGGAAGGCGTATGTATTGTATTCATTACAGCTAGAAAACAAAGTACTGATACTGATCAATGTACTGTACTGTTTATGCCCCTGCCCAGAGATTTCTAAATGTTTTATTTAAAACTCTGTTTGACATTATTGCCTTAAGGGACTGAAGGTATTTTGATATGACTTTGATGTGGTCATGAATACATTTTGATACAACAAGCCTCAAGAAAAACAAGATGAATTTGACAAAGTGTATTAGCATCTTAGTGCAGGAAACAGGACTAATTGATGTTTGGATTAAACGTCACGTAGAGCTACAATTTTCGTCAAATGCCTTGTGGTTAAAGTCATAGTGGTTTTAGATGCTTCCAGTAAAGAGATTACTTTACAAAATATAAGGATAAAGATACATTCTGAACTAGATTAATCCTCACAAAATGTGAATGGGGTGATTGTGGATGCGTGCAAACAGAGGGCTTTCTACGAAGCTTTGGGGGGTAAGCTAGGAGGAATCAATATTCTACATAAAAAGCTAAATGGGAAACAGAGTTAAAGATTGAAATAACAGAGGAAGAATGGTATCAAACATAAGAGACAACATATCAACAAATTCACTAGCATCCTGCCGGCAGAACCTGACTCGCTTTTTCATAGCATCTGAAATAAAGGCAGGCAGAATCAGAATCTGCTTTATTGTCACATCACAGGTTTACAGAACTGAAAAAGTGGGTGAAATTCGTTTTTGTGTATAGTTCCCATCGTATCCTTATTAGCTTTCTGCATAACAATGCTGGGGGCTGATCACACACGTTTCTTCTGTAATTGTACAAAGATGAGGCTATATTGGGAGAATATCGATGCAGCTAAACACATTTTGGGATATGAAATCCCAAATACCTGCCCTGTGATCTTGGGAGCATTGATTGAATGTTGTGAGGAGAGAATTGATTTGAACTTCACTAAAGTTTTACTTGCAGCAAGTAAGAAAGCCAAAAATGGTCTTAACATACAGTAAACACCCCCAAACAGGAAGGCATTTTTGTTATGGAAAAGTTTACATATATTCAAAGAGGCTACACAAAGACATGTTTCCCTGTTCTTTGAAAGTGCATCCTATGTATCTTACGGTATTGTTTTTTTTTGTGTTGATAGTGATGTGCTGTTCTGTTTATATCTTTGTTAAAAGTCAATAAAACAGCAAGGAAAAAAAGTGGGACTAAGTGTTATTTTGCCCTCTACTCCTGTGGCTTCCAGGCTGTTGTTGTTGTTTTCGTAGTGGATCAGTAGGGGGTGATTTAGCTCTGCGGTCTGTGACCTTTCACTCTGGGGACAAACACGTTCAAAATAATTCCTCCTCCAGCCAACTGAGACGGCAGCTCCCTAACTCAATGGTAACATTGAATCAGAAGTAGTGGCCCAGTCTAATACAGAACATGTTCGAAGAAGAGTGGGGCCTAGCCAATGCCAATCTACTCATTATTTGTGTCTTTATATGTACAGTATGTCGATGGTGTTACTGGTATGTGAGGAAATTAAATCTTCCATCATTGACAGAGATTCTATATAAATGTGACTGGATTTTGAGTCATTGTACTGAGCCATGTGGTAAACCATAAAAACAACAGTAAGTAGGAGAGAACAAACCAGAAAAGATCAGCTCATTCCTCAGAATTCCCTCACAAACATAAATAAAACATTTTTTTTATTTTTGTATGATGGCCTGTCATTTTCATTTCCCATCCTGTGTTTATACAGGGTTTTTTTTATTCCACCCCAGCAGTACAGCAGCTGATTCGACAGATTCTAGCCTCTCTGGCGTAAGTTGTGTTAATTAGTACAAATCAGTCTGTATCTGCTGAATATCATTGGGTTGTAATGAAATCAGCATGCATTCAGCCTTCCGTCATTGGACACCACTGGTGTTGGAAGTGAACATCCTCTACTTTCACCGACCACAAATTATTACATAACAGTTTTTACTCCACTGCACTCAAATTCCTAAGTGTGAAAACAATGCAACCCTTGGATGCCCTCTATCCACTCATTTAGACACAAGTAGCATTTAGCTGCCACAGCCTACTTTACCAGTCTATATTTTCTGGGCTTGCGCTCTCTGGGCTGCTGTGGTTTGGACTGGTGTGGCTCACAGTGATTTAGAATCAAAACGCCATAATCATCATGTTGATTCAAGTAATCTTAAAAAAAAAAAAAAAAAAACATAAATCCCATAACTAAGAACTGTTTCGTTTCCCCACCATATCTGCTTGAGAAGAAAAACTAAAGAAATTGCACCCACCTTAAACCATTCAATCCGGGAACTGTGTCATTTTAGATTTCTGTGGCTAGTCAAAAATAGCAGATATACAAGCTCATAGCGCGGCACTTGCTATGAGCTTGTAGATCTGCTATTTTTGAAAAATCATGAACATTTTTGGTTTAAAAAATATAATATACAGTATATTCAAAGATTTGCAAAAATGTTCATGATAAAATAAAATAAAATGCAGATATACAAGCTCATATGCTGCGCTATGAGCTTGTATATCTGCTATTTTTGAATAGCCAAAGAAATCTTGAAATGACACAGATACTTTCCCAATCTTAATGGATTAAACAGTAATACTCCACCCACCAGTAAAGAACCACCTGGAAAGAAATGTAAAGACTTTTTTTCAATCAATTTTCCTCTCAGTTATTTCTGGCAATGAGGAAGCATAACTGATCTGATCTTCAAACAACCCCCCGACTCACACAACCACCGGTGTGCAGCCCTCCTCAGTCCTGACAGAACAGTCTCAGGCCTGAAGTACAGCCAGTCATTTCATATCTCGCTAAGTACTGTGTATTTTGCTACTGTGTACTTTCAATCCCAGAGTTATAAACCTCTCGCTGTTTGGAGTGTGGTAGAGGACAGACAGAATGATTTACATGTCGAGGGGGATAATGATAACGTATTTTTAAGTAACTTTTTTGAGAGAAACCCTTCTGGTTTCGCGACAATTTCACTTTAAGCAGCATTGGATGAGCCTGAGAAAACCCGGTTTAAACGGAGATGCACTGCCGCTCCCAAAATACACGAGACTGACCAAAAGAACCCTTCCTTATATTCACTCAAACACAACTTAAACGGATTCTCTATACAACATCGCAGTACAATTCATTCACATAGCATCAAGCACACAAAATCCGTATCTGCATCTCTCCTTGGAACATTAACCACATTAACCCTGGCGTCCCTATTTTTCGGATGTCGTACAGGCAAAACATTTCAAAGATTTTCTAAAATGTTCCAAAACAATTCAGGAGATTTCAAAAATCTTCGTCATTTCTTGTACGATGAAGTATATAGAATCAGGCCCATATTACAGTGAGAATAGACAGTCACATTAAAAGTAGGCTACTGTACTCTGAGAAAAGTGATTTACTGCACACATTGAGGGGGGAAAACGTTTGTGTATTATTGTGATGCGTAAGGTCAGTCATTTCCATGATAATCGTGGATTTATTTTTAACTTAAAACTGTGTTTAAAGCTGTACTGTACATAAGCAGAATCGAGAGTGATTTATACTTAACAGTGTCGTAATGCAACGTGTTGTGAGCTTGTAGATCGGTTATTTGGTACAGAAAACCGTTGTACAATGGATTATACATAAGGTGGCAGAACGTTTGCCCTCCCTCCCCATACAAGTTGTTTCAAGAATCATGTCCCCAGAGGCCCATAAGTACCAACACAAGTTATTTGGTTTGCTGTATACAGTATACACCAAAACAGGATAGGGCATGCATGACAAATAGCCAATATGCTAAGTTCTGTACAGTACAGTACAGTTTTCTGGGCCAGTAATCTTGGTCGTGCTGTAGATTGTTTTGAGTGTGGCTGAGGGAGAGAGAGAGAGAGAGACAGAGAGACTGTGATTTAGAGGTGAATTGAATTGGCATAATGATAACATTTAGTCATTTCTGACCCTTTCAAAATACAAATTTAGATCGAGAGGCGTCCACATGGCCTGTGTACCAACGTGGTTTACCATCACAGATCCTTACTTATAACAAGGTAGGATTTACATGCAAAAATAACTCCCATGTCCTCCCGAAATAACTAACAAATTTCACAAAATGCTACTGCCCTGCAGAGTACTACAACACTGCTTCAGGCAAAAGCACAGACGCCAATTGTAAAGTCTCAGTAGCTGTCTATCTATCTCACCACTGTCTCTTGCCCCAGCCAAGGCCCTTTTTACAAGCGCTGCAGCTCTGAGTGAGGCTGAGGGGAGACAGACAAATACACTTGCCATTTGCCTCACGTTTTAAACCAATGACAGCTAAACCTTGAAATATTGCTATTTGTTCCTAAAAGCTTTATACCAAGTTACAAGTATTTATAACTGCTAACTGCAAATGTACAACTATCCTGGTTCTTGCTAGCTAGTTCTGATACAATGTGATACAGCTCTGCTTAAAATCTTTATTCCCTTTTATTTATTTTGTTTAATTCTATTTTATTTGTATTATTTTTCTACTTATATTTACTAGTCTTGATTTATGTTCTTTTTGCCTCATGTTTGCTTTGGCAATGTAAACGTAAGTTGCCTCATGCAAATAAAGCCCCTTTGAATTTAATTGACACACGGATAAAAACAACACTTTATTTATTTAAATGATGATCAAAGTATCTCTACCACAACCAACATACGTATCAACCAAAAAACAGATATCAAATTTTCAATTTTAAGTTGGACATACACAGAAAATGACCGCACATCATGAAAATAGATTAAAACTATTGTACAATGAATAGCAAAAATAGCATATCTACAAGTTCACAAAGCATCACATCGCATGTTGACAGCTTTTTGATTGGCTATTTCCGCTATTTAAAAAACATTACATTTAGGGTTAGGGTTTTTATTTCTTTGAACATTTTTGAAAGATAATATGTTTGAAAAATGTTCAAAGAAATGAAAACAATATTATTGCCTATAATGAAATGCAGAATATTGCATCATTATTCCATCATTCCAATCAGGTCCACTGGCTCTCTAGTACAATGGTTCTCAGATGACGGTGAAGTGACAATTTAAGGACTTTTAAGACCTTTGTTGATTACTTAAAACCATACTGTAATAACTGGTCAAATTGTTTGACAAAGCCAAATTGTCAAATAATATAATAAAGAGGCAAAAATATTGCAGATCTGCAAGCTGCAAAAAATGAAGAAATTGCAGATCTACAAGCTGCCTCGCGTTGCGAGGCATTGTGAGCTTGTAGATTGGCTATTTTCACATTATGTATGTGAGTCAAACTAAATGTCATGCTTCAACTACATTCCAAGTGCTTGTCAGGGTGGGGGGTCCCCAGTTCAAATATGATTATTTGGGGGGGTCACGGCCTGAAAAGGTTGAGAACCACTGTTCTAGACTAGACCTGAAAGAGTATCATGAATTTAGGTTTTGGGGTGTTATAACGGGTGACAGCATTATGTAAAAACAAAAGGTGTCCAAGAATATTTGTATTTTGTGAAAGTATGTTGGGGGGAGCGTCGGCGCTCCATCTATTTACATTGTTATTAATGTTAGAGTAAGGAGCAGGCAAAATAAGATTCTCTTCTTGCTACTTTTTCATCATGGAATTTGAAAGTGAGTTTAGGTGAATAGTATTATAAGTGGAACAAATATAATAAAATGATGTCCTCCCAATAAATCTTCTATTCTATTTTTCCTGTCCGTTAAAAAGCTGAGATCTTAGTTTATTTTAAATTAGTGACTGGAGCAGTGATGAGATCTGTGAAGGTGTGTGTGTGTGTGTGTGTGTGTGTGTGTGTGTGTGTGTGTGTGTGTGTGTGCGCGCGCATCTAAGAGAGAGCGAGAGCCTGTTTATGAGAGAGAAAAGAGAGAAACTAGAAAAAGTGCTCCTCAGAGCACTTTTTCCTGAATGGCGGAATTCGCCAATCAGGCTGGAATGTGAAAGATCGGACGGATCGGACGGATACGTCTCGATCACTTGACTATAGAGATAATATGTACCGATTTGCTTGATGTTTGGACAACATTTGTAGTAATATAAAAAAATTGTTTAGCAAAAGTCGGCCTCCTGGTGGCACTATAATAGGGCAATGTCGAAAGGGTGGCATTTGTTCCTCAATGTAGTGCAAATGTGCGTGCAAAGTGTCACCGCAATTTTGTTCAAAACGGGCCACTCCTGCAAACTTTAGATGGAATATGAAAAATCAAACAGCTCAATCTTGATCATATGACTGTAGAGATCATGTGTACCGATTTGCGTGAAATTTGGATACAATCTGAAGGAGTAATATCCAAAAATGTGTTTTACATAGGTCAGCCCCCTGGTGGCGGCATAAAAGGAAGATGTGAAAAATGCAGGGCAAAGGTTTTCCTTGGTATCTAGGGAGAACACATACAAGGTTTTACACAGATCGGTGCAGTTGTAGGTAAAAACACAAATCATACTGTTATAGTGCCCCCATGAGGCTGATTTGAACATTTTCGTGCAAAATGTCACGTAAATTGCATGCTGTGTTCATGATTTTAGGCATTTTGTTCAAACAAAGCACTCCTGCAAACTTTGGAAGCCATTCTTAGCCAATCAGGATGCAATATGAAAAATCTTAACACACACACACACACACACACACACACACACACACACACACACACACACACACACACACACACACACACACACACACACACACACACACACACACACACACACACACACACACACACACACACACACAGCCATGCCGGCAACAGAGAAAGAGGGTCTGTGTGAGAGACAAAAATGGAAGAAATGGAGGAGAGAGACAAAGAGGTGGTGGCAGCGCAACAGAGGGAGACAGAAAAGAGGGAAATGGAGGAGGAGAGGGAGACAGGAAGAAAGATAGAAAGATGGGTGGGAGAGAGGGAAGGGAGAGATAAAGAGGAAATGGGGTAAGGAGAAGGAGAGAGAGAGAAATACAGAGAGCCACAGGACTTGGGAAAAGATTCTGTGGTCTCTGCAACTATTCCGAAAATGTTAATAACGACTGTATGTACTCTCTCTCTCTCTGTGTGTGTGTGTGTGTGTGTGTGTGTGTGTGTGTGTGTGTGTGTGTGTGTGTGTGTGTGTGTGTGTGTGTGTGTGTGTGTGTGTGTGTGTGTGTGTGTGTGTGTGTGTGTGTGTGTGTGTGTGTGTGTGTGTGTGTGTGTGTGTGTGTGTGTTCATGTATATCCCTGTGTGGTTCTGCTTACATGGAATGCTGTGTGTGTGTGTGTGTGTGTGTGTGTGTGTGTGTGTGTGTGTGTGTGTGTGTGTGTGTGTGTGTGTGTGTGTGTGTGTGTGTGTGTGTGTGTGTGTGTGTCTGTGTGCTGTCAAAAGAAATGTTCTGTCCACAAGTGTATAAATCATATGTGGATCCGTGTGTGTGTGTGTGTGTGTGTGTGTGTGTGTGTGTGTGTGTGTGTGTGTGTGTGTGTGTGTGTGTGTGTGTGTGTGTGTGTGTGTGTGTGTGTGTGTGTGTGTGTGTGTGTGTGTGTGTGTGTGTGTGTAAACAGAGAGGGAACACCATGCGGCTGTTAGTGATTTTGCACACATGCAATGCTCTGTGTGTGTGTGTGTCTATAGATTGTTTGCATGTTTGTGTTAGCTCTCACATTATGTGCCGTTCTGTGTGAGTCTGTGGTCGTTGGTGTGTGCATGCACAGTGAATATGTTTGTGTTTGTGGTCATGTGCGCGAGTGTGTGGATTTGCCCATATGGCAATGCATATGGTGTGTTTGCATGTGTATTTTGTTACTGTATGTGAATCAATGTACATGAACCCACGTGTGTACGTGTGTCATCCTGTCTCTTACTTGTCCAGACTGGACAGACAGACTAGGGCGGCCGTGGCTTTATGGGTAGGGAGGCCACCTGAGACGTAGAGGGTCCTCGGTTCACATCCCAGCGCGCCAGCCTACCTGTCGAAGTGTCCCTGAGCAAGACACTTGACCCCTATCTGCTCCCTGAGGCACAGCCCTCGTAGCACCCCGTGCTCCTGATACTGGGTTAAATGCAGATTCCACATTCAACTGTATATGCAAATATACTGTGACAATACTGCGAGAATGCGGACCAAATTATTATTATTAGACTGACTGTGCGTGTGTGTGTTCCAACAAACACCGTTTTTTTCTACCTTGGTCATTGATTTAACGGTTTCCATTCATTGAGTGAAAGTCAAATTGAAACTGAGATAATCCATAATGTTCACACAGTAAAATGTATGTCTTCGGTGTGTTGTTGCACTATAAATAAATAAATAATGTGAATCTTTACTTATTTTTTTTTTCCCCTTAATTATTGTTGCTATGGAAAGTCCAGCCGAAAATAGTCCAAGATGAAAAGATTGAACGAAATTCTAACGTCCATGACTTCATGTCGATATGAATTAGCAGCAGAGAAGCAGAGAATTTTAAACACGACAGTTTGAATTACTGTAGAACAATGGGGAAATCTGGTAATTATTCCAAAATCGGAATAATTGTCAGCAGTGACTCGTGGTGAATGGGCTAAACATGCAATAATATCAGTACGGTCTTAAGTATGTTTCTGTTTTGTAAGTGTCTCTATTTGCATGTTTGTGTGCGTGCGTGCGTGCGTTATGTCATGTTTCAAAAATATATTTTAGTGTAAACATATGAAAGGCAATATATCAATTGGCAAGAACATCTCAAATGGATTTGTGAGAATATCAATATTTTAGGGTATAAAATTTAATTTATATGATATATATTGGATTATATTTTACAAGTTGACCTTGCTTATTGTAAGTCGCTCTGGTTAAGCTGCCTGTTAAATGCCTAAATTGTAAACACGCGTGCGCACACATACACAAACACGCTCATGTAAGACAGCTGACAATGCATTCTCCATACAGACAAAAACAACAGGAAAGACAAACAGGAACAGCCAACAAAACACCGGTTTAGAAAGAGAGATATCACCTCTATGTGCACGCACGTGCGCGCGCACACCCGCACACGCACACGCACACACACACACACACACACACACACACAGTGTTCAGACATTGTCCTGTTGAGCTGATGCACAATATAAACGTCTGCACACACAACATGCTGCACATACTCGTACAACTACTGATTGATATCTCTGCTGGGGAGGGTCTGTGTGACGTGTGTGTGTGTGTGTGTCGCCTGGCGGGCAGTTTCTGGGAATTATGTGACCACAGAGATGCTGATGCGTTTGTGTGTGTGTGGCCGCGCCTGTGTGTGTCCATTGTTTTCACTTTTTACATTGATGAAGTGGAGAATGCCAGTAGGCCTATGGCTTTTCAGCAGTCACACAGCACCATGCAAACGCCCTGACCTGACCTATATCCAAATCTACCAGAGCAAAAACACACACATTCCAACTTGGAGGTCAACGCTTCGAGCGCAGAGAAGATTTACAGAAACAGAAAATGCTTTAATTTCACATCTACAAGCCTTATTAGTACATTTCTCATTTCACCATGTGTACCCGTCAGTGAGGGACAGACAATGGAATTATGAGTTACCATTCACTCCCGTAATAGTTTTATGTCCATTTAGAGTTTGTACACTATAAACTCCATCCTCAGTATTAAATGAACACTGAGGATTTTACTATACACAATACACATGTGCTTGAATAATGCAACATTAAGGGATGCTGATGGATTGAAAATAGAAAACAATTGGTCCTCTTGTTAAAGAAACTAATAATAGACTGAGAGTGAGAGAGACTGGAATACTCAGTGTTTATTGTCTCCGCCAGGCCGTAAGGCATGGCGAGAGAGTATGTTTTACCCTCCGTCCGTGTGTCCGTCCGTGTGTCCGTCCGTGTGTCCGTGTGTCCGTCCGTGTGTCCGTGTGTTACCACCAAATCTCCGGCACCGTTGGCCCGGTCGCTGCGAAACTGTGCACACACACTCCCTGGATGCCAATTCAGAACCTCTGCCTCAAATTTTTCACATGGGCCTGTTATAGCGCCACCAGGAGGCCGATTTGTGCAAAACCCATTTTTTCACATTATTCCTACAGTTTTTAACCAAACGTCATGCAAATCGGTACACAGTATCTCTATAGTCATGTGATCAACCCTGATCTGTCCGATTTCCCATATTCCATCCTTATTGGTTAAGGTTGCCATCCAAAGTTTGCAGGATTGGTCCGTTTTGAACAAACTGCCTCAAACCATGAACGCAGCGTGCGATTTCCGTGAAATTTCACACGCACATTCCCACTAGGCCGAGGAAGAAATGCCACCCTTTTCACATTGGCCTGTTATAGCGCCACCAGCAGGTCTAATTTAGCAAAACACATTTTTGGAACGAAATGCTTCAAATCATGAATGCAGTGTCCGATTGCCGTGAACGACCTAAGAATAAATGGCACCCTTTTCACATTGGCCTATTACTGTATAGCGCCACCAGGAGGCCACAATAACGTATCTGACCTGGCGGAGACCTGTGCTCCGAGGAGCACTTTATCTAGTTCATACATACATTTGAAACGCAAAGTGAACAAAAGTAACATCTGAACACTCTAAAGAGTTAAATCAACACTCAGGATTTGACTGTGTACCTCCAGATGGTCTGACAGACAAAGAGGTAGACAGACAAACAGGACAGACAGACTGTCACAACAAACATGAAGGTCCCCTGTGTCCCACTGGATGGAGGAGGAAAGAGAGGAAGAAGAGAGAAGGGGCAGGAGGAAGGGAGCACAAACTTTCTCAGCTTCACACCGTTACACCTCCGTTCATTCTATTCTTCTGTCTATCCCCCAGAGAGCACTGTGGAACGAACGTGCACACACGCACGCACGCACGCACGCGATTGAAACGGTGAGGAGATCCAAGGGGGACTGTGTTTGTGCGCATGCCTGTGTGCACACATTTCCCTAATGTACTGTATGTCAATGCTGTATGTCCTACTGTAGGTCGTCCCCTCAGTCAATTAGTCTGTAGTTTGGTCTTAGATGACCAAGGATTTGTGTGGTGGGGAGGACAGGGGGTGTGAGAGTGGGGCTGCTATAACCTTCCCACACACCCACAGACACGTGCGTGCTGTGTGCACGTGCACACATACGGTAGTCAAGCAGCCCTGCATGGATCCCAATGTGAAACAGTAAAGGGGAAGTCTCACATAGTCGCACACGCACACGCACACACACACGCACGTTAGAAGGCAGCAAGCACTATGAGACAGGAAGGTTGATAGAGGAGGGCGAGAGAGAGTTGAAAAAGACAAGGAGAGAAACAACCACATAAGGGGAGAGAAGAGAAGAGAAAAGAAGATAATCACAATGGAATAGAAAAGAAAGGACAAGAGATCAAAACTAGAGTTGTCAAGGTTTCTCATGACCTTGGTCATGATACAATAACAAAACAAAGCAACTGTATATCCTGGATGGATGAAATATTCACACCAAAGGATGGTCCATCCATCCATCCATCCAGCCAAATATGACTCTCTTTCTACAAATGAAAAGCTGCATCAACCGCCCAAACCCCAGAAGAGCATACAGAACCATCTTTCCATCCGTCTAAAGGAGTTTAATCATGGATTGTCCTTTTGACTTCATACAAGCAGCCAGTTGCTTCAAATCTGATATTTACTGAATTCTTGCATAGATGCCCAGTCCATTTTAAAAGAGGAATTGTGTTGTATTATAAACATTTGGATCCTGTTATACTAAAGTTGGATACTAAACCAGCCGAGAAGTACTATCCAGTGAAGGAAGGAGTATTCAGATTTTTTTTTACTTAAGTAAGAGTAGCAATAGCCTACTCTGTTACAAGTAAAAGCCCTGCATTCTACATGTTACTTGAATAAAAGTACTGTACTTTCCACCACTGCAACTAGAGAAGCCAGCGGATCGAGGTGCTTGAGTGTGTGTGTGTGTGTGTGTGTGTGTGTGTGTGTGTGTGTGTGTGTGTGTGTGTGAGAATCTGTTTGGTGGCCAGGTGCCAACATTCCAGATAGACGGCCACACCAGGAGACAGGAAGCTGGTAACACACAGATGATGTCACCATCACTGGACACAGTCATAAATACGTAGACGCTGCATCGGTCACTGGGGCCGTACGTCGAAGCCGCCCTCCATATGAAGAGGTTGCCATAACTACACTGCAAGAATATGGCTGAGTCGTATAGAAGTAGCCTACCTTTATGCTTTATAATTATTACTGTTACTATGTAAGATAAGGCTTTTTGGTATGAAAACCCACATTTTGTATTTATCCAAGTATTCTACATCAAAACATAACTAACATTTGAAACATAACATTTTAACACAATGAAACCGGGAAAGCATCGGTCATTATAGATTTTTGCGTTGGCTATTCAAAAATTGCAGATCTACAAGCTCCCCCCCCCCTCCCTCCCTCCAAATCATGAGGGGACCCCCCCTGGGGAACCCAGCCCACAGGTTGACAACCACGGCCGTATGGTACAAGTAGGCACAGCTCCAATCTACCAATAGATCTCTGTCTGACCAGGCAAAAGACCTTGGACACACACACACATGCGCGCGCACACGCACACACAGCTATTCTGCATTGAAGTCCAGCATTTTGATTCATTGAAGTCTAGTATTTTGATCCAGTATAAAGCCAACTTAAA
>NC_139947.1:40472862-40495362 GCF_963454915.1 Gymnoscopelus microlampas | reverse complement strand
AGTGTATTATAATTGCCATAGTTACATAACATATGCATTATAAGTACTGTATGTTTAAACAGCATTACAGACGTGGAATGCATAGCAATGTTTAAAAGAAAAACACAGAAACACCAAGAATAAAACAATAAATCAGCAACCATTGTGGTCCTTGGTTTTGGACAAACAACAACAACAACAGAGAACAGGCATTGGAACCTAAATAAAATACTCTAAAAACTAAAAACTGTTCCCAGCATAAATAAGTTAGACAAGTGACCGTGCTATTCTGCAACAAAGCCATGATTTGACCTTTTTCTTAAAAGGATGACGGCTAGTGCTCTTTATCTTCAGGGGTAACAAGTTCCAGGTTGCTGCTCTGCCATATAATACAGTATCTAAATGAACATTTTCCTCATTAGTTTTGAAATTGGGGAAGTACAGGTCTGCAATGCTGGCTCTAGTGCGGTGGGAATGAACTTCACCACTCTTCTTAAAATGATTGCTAAGGTACTCAGGGGCGCTGCTGTTCCAGATGTTATGGAACATGTTCATCAGTAATTGTATTGACCTAGCTTCCAGAGGGAGCCAGCCCAACTGCTGGAAATGTTATTTCCCTTACATGTTCCCTCGTAGCTGACAAGCCTATTTTGAGAAATATGCAACTTCTCTTGTAGGACTTTGATTAGGCCTCCATACCATGAGCCAATTGCATTATCAAAACAACATACAACCAGAGAGTTTGCAAATAAACAAAAACTGTCAGTGTCCAGAAACTACGCTTTTCTGGCTAAGAATTTGGTTCTGCTATTCACCTTGCTCATGGTCTTTAGTGCCATAGTTTCATCTCCCAAGCTGCAATCTAACATGCAACCAAAGTAGCTAACTGAGGATTTTGTTGGAAAAGTCTGGCCCCCAAGAAAAATGCTGGGTGAGGCCAATTTGTGCAGCCTGGGCTGGGAACCAAATAAAATGTATTCAGTTTTAGCCATATGAAGGGATAACTTGTTGTCTGTCAGCCAAGTCTTAATGTTGTTAAATTCATTACCAAGAGTGGCCTGCAGCTTTACAACATCCTCATCTGAGGCTAGGATGGCTGAATCGGCAGTGTGTAAAAACAAGTTAACAGTGCAAGCAGCTTGTAGGCCGTTAATATAAATTAAAAACAACAAGGGGCCCTAAACACTCCCTTGTGGGACCCCAAAGGACACAGGCTGGGCCTTTGAAAGTTGGCCTTCTGTCATTTGGTCCTTATCCGAGAGATCCGAGAGATACAAGATTTAGGCTAGAAGAGCTTAAGCCTAGAGCAGAAAGTTTATTATTAACCACTTAAACCTTATGGTTGACCGGAGTCCCACAGGGCTCTATACTAGTTTCTTAGCTTTCACTGAAAATAGCCAAGCTCACAACTCGTCGAGCGTTGTCAATCTGCTATTTTCTGTTAAAGCTTTCCCCACAATAATGATGCTGGGGTTCAAGTGGTTAAAAGGTAAGCTGTGGTCTACACTGTAAAATGCCTTTTGAAGGTCAATTAAAATCATTCCACATAGCTTGCCAACATCCATCGGATAAAATCTGAGACATTATTTAGTTGAGAGGGACTTGGTGGGACCAGTTCTTTTTCGATACTCTGTCAATATCACAATAAGTACTGGCAGTTGGGCCATCGTCTGATGTCGAACCCGACTCTTTTAACCGCTTGTTGGCGGTGTCATAACTCTGAATGGCTGGCTGGCCTTGTGTAACAGTCAGTTTCTTGCACGGCCGTGTTCCTTGCATCTGCGCTCGCCCAACACTTAAAGTCTGAATTTACTTCATTATGGTTGACCATAGTGGAGACATTGCGTCGTGAGCATCGTGAGCCCGAAATGGACCAAGGAGACTATGTGAGCTAGTCCAGACATAGCCCCTTGGCTTAGCCTAACCGACAGAGTCGATGGGATGGCAGTTCACTCACTGTGCTGCCGTCCTGTAGTTTATGCTATCTGCCTTGGTACTCAGCATTGGTAGCAGCCAGACCGGGGGGGCAATGGCCTTGCTTCTGTCTGACAGGAGACTGGACATTCGCTGCCCATTGATTGCTTCATCCTGCACCCACTCTGCTTGTCTTATGCCAGTGGCAGTTGAATCCTGCCTGGTGGCCCATAGTATGCTTCTTGTACGGCATTGTGGAGTGTCCATGGGTTGGACAGGCAAATGTTGTCTTCATCAGTTCTTTTACATAAAGGCCTGCAGAGCTAACACCTCCTGGGCAAGAATGAGTGCACAGACCATATAAATACTCCATAACTTATGAGTTGTGTTGACCCGAGTTTGAATTTGACTCATCTTTTGAATGTATTTATTGAAAAATATCTCCTTCCCCCTCTGCCACTCAGGTTGAAGAGCGCATTGCTGCTGCATGCCTAGCTGACATCTCACAGTGGTATCCCCACCATCTCCAGCTCAACGCACAGAAGACTGAGCTTCTCTTCTTCCAGATAAGTTCTGCCCCATGCAGGATCTCACTAGTTCCATTGACAAATTCCTGGTGGCTTCTGTTCAAACTGCCAAGAGCCTGGAGTTGTCCTGCACAGTCAGCTGTCCTTCAAAGCACACTGCAGCAGTCACTCGTTCCTGTAGGTTTACTCTTTATTATAACAGTCGAAGGATCAGACCCTTCCTCACCTAGCCTGGCGTACACAGACTATATCACTGCGTGGATATGAGTCTGGTGCTTCTATGAGGACGTTTTTTTTCCAAGGGGATCAAAACAATGACTCTCGACGCAATTGGTTAGACCTACAAACCAACTACCAATTACAGTCTCCCATATTCGAATACTGGGCCCTGATTGGTTACCCCCGTCTTCTGGAGCAGGAAATGGATTCTCTATGGAGCGGTGCCAGACCCAAATCGCAGAGTGCAATTTTTTTTTGCACTCGCAGATTCGTCTGGTCCCAGGCTATTTCTCACCTAGCAGTCTGCCGAGCTCATTGGCTAGGTCTCAGTCATCTAAAAGCTTGACTACTGTAACTGGAGATCCAGCTGTACAGAACCATGAAATCTGAAATCTCTGCACACGTGTCCGAGTTGGATCTCGGGAACGAGATCCTACTCATGCCTACTTTCTATAAATTACGTAAATCTCTGCGTGCGTGTGTCTGTCCTTAAGGTATCTCGATAACCGTCCGACATCAAACTCCCTGAGGGACTGTGGTGCCCGGTGTGAAGTCAGTCAGATAAGCAGAGCTCCAAAAACATCTATAAATCCACAAATCCCCATATGGATCCCTGATGTAATCAATATGATGCCATAGTACTGACGTCATAGATTGGCCTCCAGGTTAATGGCCATATATGGAGATCCCTGATGCCATCAATATGACATTATAGTACTGATGTCATAGACATGCCTTGCTCCAAGTAGCCTACTATGAGTACTGCATCTAAGTACTTTGACACGGGTACAGAATGTTCTCTGACAATGGGTATAATGCCGGGTATTGCATAACTGGAGGGGCATGTGTTCCCAATAGGCATGGTTCCCAGTGGGAATCGACATAGTTGTAGATAATAAAGCGACTAGTAAGGGACAATATTTGCTCCACCTTGAAAAGGCAGGCAGATCATAAGTTAAAGAATGTCGGTTATTCATTACAGTAACCAAGGATTGCATCGAAACAGGGAATACAAATCAAAATGTACAAAAGTATATAAAAACATGACTTTTTTAATGTTTTGTTTGTAATGAACAAAGCTTTCCAATCAAGATCATATTTAGACCACCCATCATGAAAAGTATAGCTTAACTTTTGTAGGCATAACGGTTCACCGTCAGCCCCAAACTTGATTAATCTAAAAACTACAAATCCCAGTCAGACTCTCCAAACTCGTCACACACAACAAACGAGAGAGAGAATAACGCAGCTGGTTGGGAGAGGAGCTGTGGATGCTTTTCAGGACAGGAGAGAGAGAGAGGAGGAGAGGCCGACACAGAACATAACAGAACAGAACGAGAGAGGCTTTTCTCCCGCATGTAAATGGGGGTCAACAACCCGTGGTAGAGAAGTAGTGAGAATAAAATAATTACAAACATGGTGAAAGACCAGGAGGTCGAGCGGATCGCCAAAAAACTTGACAAAATGGTGCAGAAGAAGAACACGGTGAGTAGTGTGGAGCTGTGAGGTTATTTTATAAAACATCCTAAAAACAGTCGGGTAAGCAGCAGCAGCAGCATGACGTCGGTCCTCTCTACTGTGTGGAGAGATTTCTAGAAAGCAGCGTGGTGTCAGTGTGTTGTTGTGTTTGTACCTGTTCGTGGTCTCTCACGTAGACTGCTCATGTTGTGTTGTGTCGGCAAAAGACCTTCGTAAATCATATCAACTAAATAACGTCGAGTCGTATTATGTCATTTGTGCTGGCGTTATCCCATAGAGTTATAAGCGTTCTCCCCTGACTGACAATTCAGCCGCCAGGAAGTAAAAAGCACTCACTGTGGGGGGAGATTGATTATTAACCACACCTTTTATCAATTACCTCGTCAGTCACCTCCTTGACTTTACTGAAGCTTTGCCTTTAAGTACTGATACAAATATGACTTTTATCCAGATTATCATACATGAAACCCTATCATAGTATTTTCTGTATTTTTACATTTGCATATCAAGATACAAAAGTAAAAGCCAGACTCTATAAAAATGCATCTATGATAGTCTTGATACAAGGCTATTGAAACATGTTGTTTGCGCGCAGCTTTTTGACATAATTACTGGTTTACTATTGTCACATGGTGGGATGACTGGGAGAGAGAGTGGTGTGTGTGTGTGTGTGTGTGTGTGTGTGTGTGTGTGTGTGTGTGTGTGTGTGTGTGTGTGTGTGTGTGTGTGTGTGTGTGTGCGCGCGCGTGTGGGGAGGCTCTGTGTGTTTTTTGTTTTTCTTTTTTTTGTGTGTGTGTGTGTGTGTGTGTGGGGGGGGGGGGGGGGGTCAATATTTGTGTCTCTTTCTCACCATGCTACTAAAGTGTATTTACTATCATACCACAAAGGTGGTAAAAAAAAAGGAAGAAAGAAGGTTTAGAGACAATGTCAAGGCCAACAGTGCTGTATGAAATTATCCTACTTAGACAAATCTTTCTGGGTTTAAATATTTATTATTGTCCATAGATTAATGAATGAATTAATGAAGAGTCAGCATACCTTACTGGAGGACCTGGTGATACTTGTTGCCACAGCAGATACCAACACATCAGGTGGCTGATTGGAGATGATGGGTGGGTGGTGATGGTGGCTGACTGGCAGTTCAATAAAGATAAAGTTGAACTAATATGTGGCAACATTTTCATGATTTCACATCAGTATCAGTTCAGTAGAGTATTGTATACAGTACTGCTGAATATCATACTTTAAGGACTTACCTTACTTACTTACTATACCTTTCCACCAAAGTACACAGGGTATTCTCTGTGCAGCCCTGTGTCATGACACATCAGCCTACTGGAGGTGAATTGTAGAGAATTGACAGACTCTGGTTTGTGATGCACCTTGCAGTTTGCACTGGGCTTATTTTGTAATGAAAAAGCACAGCTTATGGGATTCCTTTTAGGTGCGCCTTGTCGCCTGAAACAATCAGAATAATACTAAACATATTATTCCCAAATATATCTATTTATATTGACATTGTTATAAAGGGAGTGCCTATGTTCCCTCAGCCCTATACCCCAAAGCCTGATTTATACTAGTTTTATATTTTAGATAGTTGCACGCCTATAGGATCCTGGGAACATAGGATGACCTTGTTAGAAACCCTGGAATGGCCTCTTTCTTAGCCCACTTTATTGGGATGAATGTGTTTCAAAGAGCAGTTTAATGTCTTGTCTATTTTAATCATCTATTTTATCCACCTCAGTGAGTCATCAGTAGGTAGAGACACAGCTTAGTGTCTTGCTCAAGGGCACTTCAGCGGGCGACTGTGGCTGCAGCAGA
Source organism: Gymnoscopelus microlampas (assembly GCF_963454915.1). Classification (NCBI taxonomy): domain Eukaryota; kingdom Metazoa; phylum Chordata; class Actinopteri; order Myctophiformes; family Myctophidae; genus Gymnoscopelus; species Gymnoscopelus microlampas. The sequence goes on along the minus strand of NC_139947.1, from coordinate 40,489,420 downwards.
AACGTGTGTGTGTGTGTGTGTGTGTGTGTGTGTAGTGTGTCGCTGATGTGGCAGTGTTGGTCACAATCCAACTTTTCTTCCTTCTGGAGCGTCAGTATTCCACACAGGGAATGTTTGTCTCACTCTGCAGCCCTGTCTCCCTCTTTCTCTGTGCTTCTCTCTCACTCTGTGCTCTTCCTCTGTCGGTCAAATTCAAATTACATTGGCATCATGACAGGGAAGGTACCATTGTGTTGCAAAGCGATCAATTACAGAATTATTTTTGTATTAAAATCCCCTCCCCCTTGTATCAGTTTACAGCACACACACACACACACGCACATGTGTGCATGTGCCAGTGCCCCTCTCGCTCTCTGCTACACTGTCCTACATCGTCTCATGTTCTGGGAAGTGTGTGTGTGTGTGTGTGTGTGTGTGTGTGTGTAATCAGTTTGTGTCTGTTCATTTGTCCAGGACGGTGCCATTGACCTACTGAGAGAGTTGAAGAACACCAAGATGTCCCTAGAGACGCTGCAGGTACACTTTGACACCACACATCTCTGTCCTCAATACCAGCTCAGAAAATTCAGCACGCCAACAAGACTATGACTTAAGCCCCTATAGGCTCTGTCCATAACTGTAATCCTGGGTTCCCTTCCCATAAAAGGACCCCTGGCTAATATGCCTTAATAATACATCATAATTGCCCTCTATAACTAACATCTTAGATTAAAAACACCTTAAATATTTTATTTATTTTAGAAATAGTCCATCTTTCACTCAATAACTCCCGTCGCAAGATGATGATGCCATTTGTCCATGTGTGGTCCTGCCCTATGGAATGCATGTGCTGATAAAAAGTATTTAAAATATTGCTTTGATGCTAATATTAACCATAGAAAGTATTAAGTTGTTTTTTAATCAGCACATGCATTCTATACATTTCATAGGGCTGGACCACACATGGACAGAAGTGACGGGAGCGGCCTCTATTGAGTGAAAGATGAACTATTTCTAAAATAAATGAAATATTTAAGGTGTTTTTATTTTCAGATTTTAGTTGTATAGGGCAATTATAATGTATTAAGGCTTATTAGCCAGGGATCCTTTTAAGAAACATGGAGGCTATGGAATGGTTGTTCAAATATCACAGTTGTACAAAAGTAAATAAACATCATCTTCCATGTGCTTCCTCTGTTATTGCAGTATTCTCACCAACCTCCCCCTTGTCCTTCTGTGTCTCTGTCTGTTTTTCTGTCAGTCCACCCGGGTGGGGATGTCAGTGAATGCTGTCAGGAAGCAGAGTTCAGAGGAGGAAGTTCAGACCCTGGCCAAGGCCCTCATCAAGGGCTGGAAAAAACTATTGGGTAGGTGTGTGTGTGCATCACCAATATTTATACTATTGTAGAGGGGGAAAAAACTATTGGGTAGGTGTGTGTGTGCATCACCAATATTTATACTATTGTAGAGCCTTAATCAAGTCCTGGAAATAACGATTGGGTAGGTCCAGAAAGGTCATTTTGAGAAACATTTGACATCTGGTGTGTGTGTGACCTCCAACAGATCATTGACTCTGATGAAGATGCACCTGGCATGGAGTTAGTCGTTGATATCTAGCACCTTATGAATAAAAAAGGCATTGAATAGCCTGTGATGCTCCAGTGCTTCTTTCCTTTTACCTTCATCAGATGGTACAGAGGAGAAGAAGAAAGAGGGATCTCCTGTGAGGAGGTCATCCACCTCCAAGGACGCTGGAAGTGAGAAGAGGTCGGTCTCCCCACTGTCCCTCAGTGATGATGTCACTGCACACACACAGAATGATTCAGCACATCTGCTAGTTTGGTTAACTTTTCATATCATGAGATCTCAATTGTACAGTGAAACAAAAAACGTGGTTACTTTGGTTCACAATGTAATACAAACTAAAGAGTAGTTGAGACACTTCCACACACTGAAACAATATACTACCATAAAACACAGCACCACAGAGTAAAATCCTGAGTGTTAATTTGTCAGTTTGTAAAGGCCTTGCGCACTGCGTCTCATTCATATATAATTGTGTAATATATTAATTATTAAATGAACACTCAGGATTTTACAGTGCAGTAAGATGTAAGATGACCGTGAAACCGTACACAGTTAACCTACAGTAAATCCTCTCTCCTCTTCAGCAGTAAGAAGCAGGGGGACCCCCCTCTTACCCCCACCTCCCCCACCTCCCCTACTTGCGCCCCCCGCTTCACCACCTTCCCACCCACCCCAGTCACCACAGACAGCGTCCGCACCAAATGTCGAGGTCTGCTGGTCACTGCACTACAAACTGATGGTGAGAAGATAGATCGATAGATCACTGTTGGACAGATGTTATATATCGATGGGTAGCCCCTTCTGTGACCTCCCCTTCCACTGTAGCCCTGATACTCTGGTGAAACGGTAGTCCCGGCATCCAACAGATTTCTGTAGTTTCAACGCTGTGGTAGAATTAAACAACTGGTTGAAACAACCTTTTAATGCAGGTTTGTTGACAGCCTGCACCAAATTTAACAAGGAGGCGTGCTGCTGATCGGGATCGTGCCTCCATGTTAAAGACGGGGCTAATAGATGGAGAGACGGACAGACATCATTGATCATATACTATAATGTATATCTACCCACTGCTGCTGTATACAGTTTGTGTGTGTGTGTAGTGAAACGGTGTTTGTGCTGTGTGAAAGCTAACATCAGTGTGTGTGTGTGTGTGTGTGTGTGTGTGTGTGTGTACTGTAATAATGTGAAATGTAACATTTGTGTGTCTGTGCTGTAAAAACGTGACGCATAATCTGTATGTCTGTGCTTTTCAGATGACCATAAGAACATTGGTGCAGACTGTGAGCATTTGGCTTCTCAGATTGAAGAATATATCCTTGAAATGTGCACCTGCTTGGGTGTAGTGCTACATTATCTTATTTAACCGTGTGCGTGTGCGTGTGTGTGTGTGTGTGTGTGTGTGTGTGTGCGCGCGCGCGTGCGTGCAGACTGCACATTGCTGAAAACAGACTTCTGCATAACAGGTTAAAGGAGAAGTACCAGAAACATAGAGGTGATTTAGTGACAATTACAACTTCTGTATTTTTTTTATATCCTTCATTAACCACTTAAACCCAATATACTTAGTTGAATGGAGTCCCCCAGGGGACTGTTCTAGGCCCCTTCCTTTTTTCCCTATAGGCTAAATAACTTTGTTGGAAAAAAAGCTCACAGTGCCTTGCAATACGACATGTTAGTGAGCTTGTAGATCTGCTATTTTCACCGAATGTTAGCCCCAGAATAGGAACGCTAGGATTCATTTGGTTAAAACAAATCATTTTGTAAACCTATATATTTCTCAACTCTACCACACACATACATTGCAGTGTATATTGGTCCTTGACTCGCTGTGGTCCACTGATCTTCCAGGAGTTTAAGTCCACAGATGGGAAATATAAAGCTCGTATGAGGAGTCGGATCTCCAACCTGAAGGATCAGAAGAACCCAGAGCTGAGAAGAAATGTCCTGTGTGGAAACATCACGCCTGAACGCATTGCTAACATGACTGCTGAGGTAGCAACCTGCTCTGTGTGTGTGTTCATACACAGGTGTGCATGAATACTATGCGACTATGAACAAATATGCACTGTGTGTGTGTTTTAGGAGATGGCCAGTGCAGAGTTGAAGCAGATGAGAGAGACGCTGACTAAAGAATCCATCAGGGAACATCAGCTGTCCAAAGAAGGAGGAACGGAGACAGACATGTTTGTCTGCGGCAAGTGTCGTGGAAAGAACTGTACATACACACAGGTACCTATACTGAACACACACATATAGGGACACGCATGGCCCAAGAACTGCCTAGACTCTTAAACTGTTTGTTAACCAAAACCAGTCAAAGACCAACATATCAACAATCACTTAAGAGTGTGTGTGTGTGTATGTGTGTTTAAGGTGCAGACACGCAGTGCTGATGAGCCTATGACCACCTATGTACTGTGTAATGGATGTGGAAACCGATGGAAGGTAATACACACACACTTACTTGTATGCACTATACATTAGATTAGATACACATTCCTACAAAATATACGGTAACGCTTGCTATGCGCATGGAATGCATAGCAAGTGTTACCAAATATGCTACTTAGCACCATAAGTATGCTACATTATACATTTGACACTGCACACAATACACTACTGCTAAACAGACTGGAAAACTGAATTGGACTTTCTGGCACAGTCATTCATTGGTTCATATCTCAGCTCCTCAGGACTGTTTTTCTCTATTGGCAACTATGCATCAAATGAAAGGCCATGGCATACTATGTCATGGTATTTCATTTCGATTTCCATAATAAAGAGTTACCCAAGGTTCAATACTTGAACCTCATCTGTTCAACCTTTTACAAGCTCCCCATAGACCAAATGATGTATATAAAACACTTTATATACCATTATTGTGCAGATGACACTCAAATTGAAATAGTTCTCTCGCTGAATTGTTATGGTCCCATAGATACGTCAGTGCATCGAACAAATCAATGACTGGCTGTGCCAAAATTTCCTTCAACTTGAAGTCAATACTGAGACAATTTTCTTTGCTGCCAAGGAAGAAAGGCTCAAGGCTAATGGCCAAACCAGAAATATGGGTATAACTATGGGTACAGATAAAAAAAACAGCCATCAAGACAATAACAATGTCAGCCTATTATCTTAATGAAATAATACAAATTTGAGTATTCATGTCCAAACCCGAAGTATTAAGATTTACCCATGCCATATCTCCAACAGGCTAGATAAATTTAGCAATTTAACTGTTCATTGTTAATGAATGATCATTGATAGTGGGTGTCAGTACTATGATGTTACCACTAGATGGCAGCAGATATTCAAATCTCCTAGTTTGGCCTCCTGCACTCCTAATTTTCTACTCAGCTCCCTCTGCCTCTTTTCTCTTGACCACTTACCTCCCATCTACATTTCCTCTTATATCCAGTCTCCCACCATCTTATTCTTCTTTTGTCCTGCCCCTATCTTTCTCCTACCCTTCTACCTCCCCCTTCTCCCCACGTCTGCCTGTTATCCTCATCTCTTCCCTTTGATTACATCTCTACACCCTCATTGCCCCCTTCTCCTCTCCTTCCTCTCGCCTCTTGTTCTCCTACCTCTCTCGCTCTCTTGCTCTCTTGCTCTTTCTCGCTCTCTCACTCTCTTGAGTGCTACCCTTATTTAGCAGTTAGCTGTGCTCTAGGTCAAGGTGAATGAGACTCATCTGAGGAATTACTGCTTTGTAGGAAGTTTGTTGTGTTGTATAAGCACTTGGCACTGAGCCCATTGCTGAAACTCCTTAACTCTGTGGGAAACAACGTTTTTCTATTTCCACCTGCATGTAGCTGACATGCTTAAATGCAGACACAACTGAGAACAGCCTCCCATATCTACATCACATTACCGGCATGTCGCTGACATGCTTGAACCACTTTCAATCTGCTGTCCCTATTTTGGGCATGTCATTATAGGTGAAAATGCTGAATTTGCATCCATTTTAACAAATTGTAATGTAACAATGAACAAAATAAATATCACTATTCGTTGTACGGCAAAGTACATACGGTTGGGATTAAGTGGTGAATGTAGACAGCCAAGAACAGCCTCCCTGTTTATACATCACAACAAAATATTTACAAGCAACCAACAACAAGTTCAAAGGTCAGAGCCATGATAGGTTTGATCCCTGCAACAGGGGCAGTCTCTGTGTCTCATGATGTCTTGAAGTTATTATTTTTGGGGACATTAACTTGTATTGCTTAAATGTTGTTTGATGTTTAAAGTATAACTTTATTTTTGTTCTCTCTCTCTCTCTCTCTCTAGTTCTGTTGAAGAGAGCGGTGTGGATATCACTCCCATCATGAGACAACTTGACTTTAGTTGAATTTTCTTTCAGTTAAACTTTTTAGTTTAGTTTGTTTTATTTTGTATATTTTTATACACATAATCATTAGTTTGTAATATATTTGGAGCCAGTTGTGTGATATAATATAACTTTAACTATAATATACCTTTTTTTGTACAATGAACTTAATTCTTAACTCATCTTGTTTCATTCATTCTGTACCAGTATCGCTGCTGGTACGTAAAATCTTTGGAACTTCCATTTTGCTGTGTTTACTTTTGAATGTAACTCTAAAATGTCTTTAGAGAATATGAATCAGTCTTGGGCTCTTGCAAATGGTCCAAACTGCTTTGTGTAAATAAAAAAGAAATAATGCATCAATAACTAAACCAGCTCATTTCTTTTTTTTTATGCACTGTGTGTTCTAATGATCTGAAGGTTATTAGTGTATTCCATGTTAGTTGTTGAGCTGAAAATGGCTGGGGTTGAGGTTTTATGGAGTCACGTCTGCTGTTTCTCATTCATGGAAAAATAACAGGATTAGGTAAAGACAAGTTCACATACACACAGACCGCACACGCACACACTTGATATCCGCGTACACAAATTATGTACACATGCACACAAAGGGTGACTGACGTATATTATGACCAACTCGTACAGGCACATGCACAGTTCCTTTGTAAACAAAGTTGAGATAGAAAGCTGTTAAGGGTCAAGTTGTATTACGTTGCCACACACAGCAGCAAGTATTGTGTTTTTAAGGACCTGACTAGCATTTATACATAGCACATGCCAGTCTGGCTTAGCCAGATCTCTGTCTACTTATACGTCTGGTGACATCTAAATTCAATGAAAGGGCTAAAACTGCGTTGAAACAATTTGGAAATGAAAAGAAACAGCAGCTCAGAACAAAGGCAAAGACATGACTGTTCATATCGGATGGCATCAGGATTGGTTTTCAAAACAGTGGGTGCAGATTTGTTACCGCTGGTTTTCTGTTGTCCAAGCCCAGTTTTTTGCTAGACCGAGATGGCCCATTCCAGAACTTAGCTTACTTAGGGCGTCAATTTAAACGCAAGTTAGCTTAGGAATATGATAGCTGGTGTTGATATGTGCCTTGACCCCCAAAGACTCATCATATGAGGTTTATTGTTCTAGGTATACAATATAGTAGCAGCTAATAGTGGGCCTAATGCCTGATTTATAGTTGTCGCACACCAAAAATAGCCAATCTTACAAGCTCTAAACGCGTTGCAGTGCGATGTTGTGAGCTTGTAGATCAGCTGTGTTTGGTGTGCGACTCCGGCGTGCAGCTAAGTATAAATCAGGCTTAACTACAGTAAATTCCAGTTGAGCATCCTGAGCTCCACCCTCACAGCTCTCTGCACCTCCCCTGCTATGCTGTGGTGCCACCCTGGGGAGGCACACCTCGCCCTTTGAAAATCTCTGTTGGTTTAGGAGTTAGCGGGTTATACAATTAAAATAGCATCACCTAAAGGGTGAATTTAGATCTGAGGGTCCCAGTTTCGTGACTGTATGTAAATACAAATGGTCAGTAGATGAGTACTAAATGTTCAAGGTCTGGTCTGTTGTACTTGGTAGCCCTAAAGGGAAAAGTCATGGAAGAGAGGTGGTGGTGAAGAAGAAGAAAAGTAGGCTCCACCCCTTTGTTGCTTGGCCTAATTATTATCTTCTGTGCCAACAGAGAGGAGGGAGTTGAGGTCAAGACAGCAGACATGTTGGTGCTGAACAGAAAACAGCAGAAAAACCTTGTCCACTGTTTGTTATGACAACAACACTGATCTATTTCTATACTTGACAGAGAGACCGAGGGAAATAAAGAAGCGAAACAGAAAGGGAGGGGGCAGCAGAGAGAAAGCAAGGGATAAAGAACAGTTGGGAAGAAGACAGCTGGGGTTAAGAGAAAAACCTCTCAACTATGTTATTGACTATGGGGTTTCCCACCCCCCGGGTATGACACGAGAGCAAAATGTGAATATGGACAGTGTGTTTTGATGAATTCTGTCTGTGCGGAGAGAGAGCAGACAGCAAGAGAGAAACAAGGAGGGCAGGTGAGGAAGACGAGAGAGGTAGGGGTACAGAGAGAACCAGAGAGAGAGAGAGAGTGTGTGAGAGTGAGTTTGATGAATGAGTGACAGCAGCTCTGCAACATGTTTCCTGGCCAGACAGTGGAAAGAAAAGAGGAGAGAGTGCTGTACAGAAGATGAAGAGAAACGGGATAGAAGTGTTCAAGCAAACTGGCAGTGGCTTAGGGGTACTGCAGAGCGGCGGACCTCTGGGACCAGGAAGGTCCAAAAGACATGTTATTGTAGAATTGGCAAAACATGGGTATGTTACCTCAGGGTGGGCCCCTGGACATAATCCTAATCAAGAACAGAAATCCTATGCTTACCTTTAAAACACAAATAAAAGTACATAGATCTTACCTATAACTTTTAACTAAAGAAACACATTATCAAACAAATAACAAAACCAAAGCAAGGCCACCCACCCCTATAGTACCAAGGCCCGTGTTAACCCTGGCAAATTGAAAAACACTGAAAACACAGAGGACTGGTGTGGTTGGAGGCTGCTCAGAAGGAAGACATCTGTGGTGCTGGAGACAAATCACCAGCAGGGGGTCCACCTACAGTAGTAGCCAACCACTCACATTCAGACACCACTCACACTAATCAATCACTCAGTCACTTGTCACTACTCAATCACACACCAATGAGGGGAGAATACGTGCACAGGGCAACACCACACAGGAAAATACAATAAAAGACTATAGAAATGCAGACCATTTACCAAAAGTACCTATGAATTATAATACCCCACACACTCATTTACTCTCTCTCTCACACACACACACACACCCTTGAAAGTAAAACACCAGCAACACTCTCCGTTTCTGCTGCACTATTTGTAAATTTGAGTTAACATTAGGTGAGAGAGAGAGGGGGGAGGGAGATCGAGAGAGAGAATTTATGGAGGTGTAAATCTTGTTGTCCTGCAGTCAGGCGTCTTCTCTGTCACTGAGTAATCACTGTCTGATTGGAGATTACATCTGGCATTCACACATGCATGCGCACACAAGCACACACACAGGCATGCATGGCCAAATGCATACTGACAACACTGTATGTAGTCTGGTGCACAGTAAAATACACATTGTGGTCGTTTGCCCACATTGGGTGTTAATTGTGGGCTCGCTGCCCAGCTCGTTTTATATTTCACTTTCTTTCGTAAACTTTTGTGACTCCAAAAATGTCCACATACTTTGTGCTATAAATTTCTTTCAAACTTGAATGTTCGGTTTTGTGCTCGTGTATTAAACATTTTGAAATTGTTCACTGTTCAGGGGCCTGCAATGACAATAGTGTCATTACCCTAGGGTCTTATGTACATTTCTCTAGGCCAGGCCTAGGGGTCACCAGGTGTAACAAACATTATAGACTCTCTCGTTTTTAGTCCCCAAACAACACCAGTTTAAAATCCAAAAGACAGTTTATAGTCGACTTTAAACAGACAGCCTCCTAATATGCTTACCTTTAACACAAATTAAAGTACATTGTACCTACTCTTAACTAAAGAAAAACATAAACAAAACGAAGAAAAGTAAGGCCACCCACACCCACCCCTACACTACCAAGGCTGTGCACTAACCCATATTAACACAATGTAAACCCCAGGTAAACACAGAACTTGTGTAATTAGTTGGAAGCTGGTCCAGGGAAAGACATTTGAAGATCTGTGACAGCCATATTTATAGTCCCCAGCCTGGTCACAGGAGCCAATCACCAGCAGGGTCCACCTAGTAGTTAGGCACTCAGTCAGACACCACTCAGTCCACTCACACCAGCTGGTAACCAATCACTCAACCAGCACCATTCACCCATACAAATAAGGGGGAAATGAAAGGCCAAGACCCATCATACCCGTTGTCAGGTGCAGGTGCTGTCATAGAGTACCCGTTGTAACCGTCTGCCTGTGTCCCTTTTATGCCCATACATGGAGATCTCTAAATCTGCCTGTTCCATATGCTTTCTTGAAGATCAAGCAAACCTGCTTTAGAAAATGTTCGGCATTGTTGTCAAATGTAATTACTACCTGCCCGCTATACTGTATACACAGACGACTAGATGACCAGAAGCAGAAGGAATAACTGCTGCTAAAGTCACACCGGCTGGGGCTGCGGAACTAAACTCTCTCATTGAAACTTTCCATGTTTGCGAGTGTTTAGCCAATGTATTTTGGCTGTTGAATTCATGCAGTCGTGAACAGAGTTGTCATTTTTTTTGGGTTACTGTGCATCTATAAAGTCATCTGATAGAAATATTAATATGCTGTTTTTGCAATAAAACAAAACACACACACACACACACACACACACACACACACACACACACACACAGAGAAGACAAAATGACACAATCAACCAAACTCTTGTCACTGTTTGCTGTTTATATGTACAATTAATATCATAGTTTTTAACAAAATATAAAATAAATAACATTAATAATACTAAGAGAAATGCATTCTTAGTGACCAGTCTGGACGAGACTGAGGCATCTTTTGTTTGTTTGTTTGTTGTCTTCTTCTCACAGAAATACAAACATGTCTGTCCCCCTCTCCCCCAAAACTACCTCCCATGAATCACTGGGGGTTGGGTGGGTTGTAACAATCATAACAACTATCCATTTTATTTTCCATCTTAGTTTTCCTTTTTCTTTTTTTGCACCTGGGATGAAACTCCTGCCCCCTCCCTGAATCAATCAACTATGGCACAGCCAGGGGGTCGCCGGCAGCCAATCACAGCAGTGGCCTCCCGAGTGGGGCCACATACAGTATACAGTGGTCAGGTCAAAGGTGAGAGGTCACACGGATCAGCAGCAGTAGTGCCCAGGTGTTGTGTGTGTGTGTGTGTGTGTGTGTGTGTGTGTGTGTGTGTGTACACACACACACATGTTTTATGGAGAAGATGGAGAGCAGAGGATCAAATCATTGTAATTCTATAATCATCCTAAGACATTATCGTATACATCATATACAGTTCTCTCTTTAAAAAATACTTTCTGTCCATTTGTCCATTTGTAAATCAGTAGTTGAAGGGCTGTGGTCACTGTCCGTTTGTCCATCTTTCCCTCTATCTGTCGGTGGGTGGGTGGGAGGGGCTTCGACTGAGAATACAGAGCTTACCTGGAACAGCGGTTCTCAAATGTTGTCAAGGACCCCTTGGCTGCAGACCCCCACCAAAGTATTTTGTACCGGGGATCCCCATACAAGATTTGTGTTGTTAAAATGTTTCTTTGAGTTATCTTTTTTACGAACGCATGTGTGTCATTTTAGATTTGAACTATAACCATTATTTTATACTTTGGGCTATTCAATAACAGCAGATCTACAAGCTCATATGAGCTTGTAGATCTGCTACTTTTGAAAAATCTTGAACATTTGTGCAAATCTTTGAATATTTGTATGGAAACATTTGTAACTCAAAGGTCAAAGGTCACTGGAACTAAATATTTTACAAATGTTCACTTTAAAGAATATATATTCAAAGATTTGCACACATTTTCACGATAAAAAAAAAACAGCAGATCTAGCGCTATGAGCTTGTATATCTGCTATTTTTTTTATAGCCAAAGAAATCTAAAATGACAGAGATGCGTTGTTGGGGTTAATAGCCGATCCGCAAGCTCACAACGCGTCGCAACGCAACAGCATGAGCAGCACGGAACCCCCCTACATGACCCCTGGGGGTCCCCGGACCCCACTTTGCGAACCACAGACCCCGGAAAGAAGACAGAACAAACTGTAGAGGAGAGGACGACGTGACAAAATGAGAAAGAGTGAAAGAGGTCTTCCTTCCTTCTGACAGGACAGGACAAAAGTGAGGAGGATCGGTTGTCCCTGAATCATAGGAGCGAGGAGGCGTGTGTGTCTCTCTCTATACAACTTACCGGAGGTGTCTCTCCCAAAGGACAGTGGTTCTCAACCTCCTCTGGATCAGGGCCCACTTGCTATATCCTCGCGGCCCACCAGTGGGCCCCGGTCCACAGGTTGAGAACCACTGCTAAAGGACTCGGAGGAGGTGAGGAGGTACGTGTCTTTGTTTAGGACTTGGAGGAGGTACATGTCTCTGTTTAGGATTCGGAGTAGGTGAGGAGGAGGTACGTGTCTCTGTCTAGGACTCGGAGGAGGTGCGTGAGCCCCCGTGCAGCAGCGAGCGGTAGATGCCGGAGGACAGGAAGCGTGGGTACGAGTCCCTGTGCATGAGGGTGTAGATCTGCAGCTGGGCGTCTTCGAAGGTGTGCGGCGTTGGCTCCTCCATCCTTCTGTTGATCACCTCCCTGACCCGAGAGTCCAGGCTCACCTGCAGGAGAGGAGGAGAGGAGAGGAGGCAGGTTGTCAGCAAAGTCCAACCAACCCAACATCCATCCAACCACACATCCAGTATTATCTCACAGCTAACGTGTCAAGCCATACCCTTAGCTATAATGACAATATATTATAGCATTGAGTTAAAGTTTTAATATGTTTTGACACCGAAAGTTGCAGGCCTTTCTTTCACACGTACACATACAGTAGAGTGCTTTCAGTGAGCTCGGTCATGACGGGGTTTACATGTTTATAGAACAGAGTGTCTTTTCTATCTGTTTTTAGAAAGACAGGCAGACAGACAGGAAGACTCACAGAAAGATGTACATGCAGTCAGAGCGACAGGCAGTAAAACAGACAGACAGCCTAAAAGCTGACAATGGGAATCTGACAGACAGATAGACAGACAGACAGACAGGCAGACAGACAGTCAGCATGCTGCTTAGTGTCCTGCTGGTAGCGTGTATGAAGTTTGTGTGTATGTGTGTGAAGGTTTTTAGAGTGCAGTGATTCACACACGCACGCAGGCAGGCACGCACGCAGGCACACACACACACACACACACACACACACGCACACGCACACACACACACACACACAGAGCAATAAGACATAAATAGCTGCAGTGTAGCAGACAGGCATACTGAACTAAAAATACTTTTGGTTTACAAATGGCTTTACTGTGTGTGTGTGTGTGTGTGTGTGTGTGTGTGTGTGTGTGTGTGTGTGTGTGTGTGTGTGTGTGTGTGTGTGTGTGTGTGTGTGTGTGTGTGTGTGTGAGCGAGCGAGCGAGCGAGAAAGAGGGAGAGAGGGACAGAGAGAGAGAGAGAGAGAGAGAGAGAGAGAGAGAGAGAGAGAGAGAAAAAGAAAGAGAGAGACTGTGATAGCCAACTACTTTATTTTTAGAACAAAAAAGAAAACGAGGAGGAGTCAAATGAGGAGTCTTGACTCTTGACTACACAGATTGGACTATGTTTCCCTAAACAATTGTATTTATTAATAACTACCCCTGTGAAAGACAACACAGCAGGACAGTGGAGGGGATGAGAGGAGATTAGAGGACAGCAGAAGAGAAAGGAGGATACAAAGAATAACAGTAGCAGGCTCTTCACCTCTTTGGGTGACAGTATGGAGATGTAGTCTTCGTAGATGGTGCGAGCCTTGTCCTCGATGGAGGTCTTGTTAATCTCTTCTTTGAGCTCCTCACAGGCAAGCCAGAATAACATGTTCTCCTCGCTGTACTCCGTACGCAGGAACTCCCTGAACACATTCCTCCCTGCTGGGTTCCTCATCAGCTTGTCAAACGACTGAGACCACAGACCTACCTCATCTGATGAAGGTTTGGTGCTGGAAAGAGAGAGAGAATTCATGAATGTGTTCGTTCAGTCAGTCAGTCAGTCAGTCAGTGCCAGTGGTTAATTCCTCCTTCATTCAGTCATTCATTCTAATTAAGTAAGCAGGTCGGTGTGGCTTATTGTTAGTATCAGCCAAGCAAAGAGGGTGTATATCGTCTTTACAAGGCGCCAGACAAGGCACATGGATTGCTGAGGTGGAGCACCACACCTATCATCAGATCAGCTCATGAATTACCGCAATGTTTTGCCGTGCCAAGCCATACTACTGCACTCCACTCCAATTCCAGAGTGAATGCACCTTTAACTGAGTGAGAATTCACAAAAATGCTAAGATTTGGGAAAAGTGAAGAATCGTCTTCTTCACTCCCTGTATATATGCCAATGTTCAATGCCATGTACAAGTTCAGATCAATTGGTCAACCCACTGAGAATAATTTATGAGGACAAACAGACATACAGTACATACAGTAGGACAGAGGGTTGCTCATTTCTCGCTGCCCGGGGGAACGAAGGTCCGGAGGAGACATGTGGATTCCACTTTCTGTCTGTCTGTGGTTAATTATAATTGTCTCTGCAAGGCCGAAGGCGTGGCCGAGGCTATGTCCGTGCGTACGTGTGTCAGTCCGTCAGTGTACAGCTAATCTCTGACATTGTTGGACCGATTGACGTTAAACTGTGCACACACACTTCCTGAAGGCCAGAGCAGAACCTCTGCCCCATATACTATAGCGCCATCGGGAGGCCGATTTTTGTTGTTTTGAACAAAATGCCTCAAATCATGAACACAGCGTCCGATTGCCATGAAACTTAGCACGCACATTCCCACTAGGCCAAGGAAGAAATGCCACCCATACATTTGTTTCAAATCGGCCTCACGGTGGCGCTATAACAGGCCGATTAACATTTTTACCTATAACTGGTGTGAAACTTTGCACACACTCTCCCTAGAGGCCAAGGAAAAACATCTGACCCAAATTTTTCACGTTAGCCTTTTATAGCGCCACCAGGAGGCTGACATTTGCCTAAAAAAATTGACATTACTCCTACCAATTTTGTCCAAACATCACGCAAATCGGTACACATTACCTCTATAGCCATGTGATAAAGACGGAGCTGTCCAATTTTTCATATTTCATCCTGATTGGCTAAGATTGCCTTCCAAAGTTTGCAGGAGTATCTTGTTTTGAACAAAATGCCTCAAATCATGAATGCAGCGTCCGATTGAAATTTTACACACACTTTCCCATAAGGCAGATGAAGAAATGGCCGAATTTTGCAAAATAATGTTTTTGATATTACTCCTACAGATCTTGTCCAAACATCTACTATACTATACAGATACACAATGTGTCGCGATGCGTGTGTGATGCTATTTTCAAAAGATGTTTTTGAAAACTTGTGAAAACTTGTGTGAAAACTTGCGTGAAAACTTGTGAAATGGGACATTCTGCACAATGAGTACTTTTACTTTTGGTACATTAAGTATATTTTGATGCCGATACTTTTGTGCTTACGCGCACACACACACACACACACACACACACACACACACACACACACACACACACACACACACACACACACACACACACACACACACACACACACACACACACACACACACACACACACACACACACACACACACACACACACACACACACACTTCAATTTGAAATGGTGTCTTATTAACTAAATAGTTAACAGTGTTTATGACATAGCCTTTGGTATGGTGTCATGTTAAACTAAACACTTAACAGTATTACTGATGTAACAGTCTGGTATGGTGTCATATTAAACCAATTAATTAACAGTGTTATCGTAGCTTCAGTTTGACATGTGTCATATTAACGTACCAAGCTTCACAGTTTAGTATAGCGTCCATCTTTGTGTCGTGCGATTTTCTATGCCTTCGCCTCTTTCTCTCCTCTTCATTCCTGACAGTGAGACAGACATGGTAAAAAAAAAGGCTTTCAGACAGCTAATACACACAAATACACAGAGCTATAAGTGCACACAGCATGTGCACACACTTAAGCTGAATTCCATTCCCCAAAACTCGGTCACTCGCTCACTCTCCTCGCTTCCTCCACTCGCGCCTAAGCCCCGCCCCTGCGAGGAGCCGAGGATTATTTGAGAGGACGAGTGGTCGAGCGGTTGCCCTCAAAGGATCGGACTACACTCAGCGCGTCATTTCAAAGCGACGGCAAATTCCGCGATTACTTATGACGTCTCACACAGTTGGACCAGAGCAGCAGAGGCGTGGATGAAAATATACTATGCATAGAATAATATGCAGGTATAGAATAATACAGAATATAAGAATAGACAATTCATCAATGTGGATGGATGGCCACATCGTTATCTTTATAGTTACATTATTGTGCAAAGCCATTTATTCCTGAAATAGTGAGCGCCAGGATGAGCAAACTTACATTTATTGATTTAATCCTGACCTGTCCCTCTTATTGCTCGTACAGTCCCCAGAACCCCAGTACAAAAATGTACTCCATGAAGTGTAGATGTGTGGCAAAAAGGAAACGTCGCAGCCAAGGGGCGCGCAGAACGGTGGATGCATATTTATAGTAGAAACCGGTTCACATTTAACTATAGTCGTACTCATTCAATTCTGAACCGATTCTTAAAATGTAAAATTCTCTATTTAGCTGTGAAGGGTCTTCTTTCATGTGTATCAGTCATGATTGTTTCACCAACAAACAATATTAAATATCGGCGGGTCCTTCTTCTCCATCGCGCTGTTCGCGCACCTCCCGTTTTCTTTTCTTTTTCTTCGTCCCAGAAGTTAAAAATGTTAACATAATCTTTGTCTCAGTCATTTATAGTAGTCCGTGTACTGCATTGAGGCATGCACGAATAGAAACAGCTTTTGAGACAGAAAGTGTGCACAATATATTACAATGTATAATTGTATTAT
>NC_139947.1:40455362-40470362 GCF_963454915.1 Gymnoscopelus microlampas | reverse complement strand
ACACACAGATCATGTCCACAGCATATATTTACTCAGAGTTCCGGGTGTCGTGGCATTTATCTGATGTGACTGAGCCATGTCATGGGATGCTGGTAGATTGATAGTAATGGACACGCACGCACACACGCACGCTCTATCTCTCTCTCTCTCTTTATTTCTTCTTTACCTTTATTTACCCTGGGGACGTTAGCTGGTAATTAATTCTATTTTCAGGAACCTCCCTGCATCATACTCACACAGACACACACACACACACATTAAAACCTGGGAGCTGACCAGTACAGCCACAATCTGTACTGTTGGCCACTGAGAAGCTCTAGTGGAGTGGTTCAGTGCCTTGCTCAAGGGCACTTCCGCCGTTTTGGGGGAGGGGTAAGTGGTGGCAATTCACTTGACTTCCCCACCCAGGTTATTTCTTTTTTCTGCCGGGGAATCGAACCGGGAACCTTTCTGTTACAAACTCGCTCCTCCTGCAGTGCAGGAACAGCACACATGTCACCAGTTTAACCACAGCTACTGGTAATGCTGGGAGGGGCAGTTTAACTACACAGCCAAGATGTTTGCATGCCGAGACATGTCAGGAAATAGCGGGAGAGAGAAATGGAACAGAAAGATAGACAGAAAGTAGGGGGAGGAGAGAGAAGTAAAGTGACAAGAGAAACAAAAAGAGGGAGAGACAAAGCGGCAGAGAGAAAAGACAAGTCTGCCAGAGATTTGGTGTACTGCAAATACTTCATGCCTAGTAGCAACACACATGCCAGCATACATGTGCTGGCACGCACACACACATACACAAACTTAAAGTGTGCACAAACGCACGCACGCAAACACACGCACACACACACACACACACACACACACACACACACACACACACACACACACACACACACACACACACACACACACACACACACACACACACACACACACACACACACACACACACACACACACACACACGGCCAGTGGGGTTTAAGTTATTTAGTGCTCAATTTTAGCATCAATCTCAGATTATGGCTTCATAATCTCACAACCTGATTGCTAGCAGCTCTCAGCGTGTGTTTGGTTTACTCTCTCCTGTGGCGCATTGCTAAATTAAGAGTTCAAATATGGAGGGGGGGGGGGGGGGGGGCAGTGTTGCTGCTCACACTAGCGGATAATTGGGCCGATTCTGGTTCAATTCGCCACTCCCGGGGGTGTTCCCAATTCGAGCTGGCCTTGCCAGAACCGATTATCTGCAAAGAAAATGAAGGGGTTTTGTGAGATCCAATATTAAATCCTTCTGATCTGCTAACGAACATCAAACATGTTTAATATTTAGGTATAAATTCTGGATAATTATGCCACTATTGCCCGAGGTGGACTGGGACTGCGGGAGTCGTGCGCGACCACAATAGCTGAGAGAGGAGTGCGAGAGAGACAAGTCTACAAAACACCCGGTGGTTACGGGTGCATTGGGCAGCAGTAATGTCAGAAAAACTCCCACGCGCGCACGCACGCACGCACGCACGCACGCACGCACGCACGCACGCACGCACGCACGCACGCACGCACGCACGCACGCACACACACACACACACACACACACACACACACACACACACACACACACACACACACACACACACACACACACACACACACACACACACACACACACACACACACACTTTTTACATTACACATTACATCAAGCACATTACACACATTTATCTCATAACTGTCTACCACAGTGGTTCTTAAAGTGGGGTCCTTTGGGAGGTTTCAGGGGGTCCCCAGCTAAATTAGTTACAGTAATATAGCATCACAATCATTTTAATGATTTTAACCACTTTAACCATAATTTATACTTACTGGCTACCGTATTCAAAAATAGCCGATCTACAAGCTCACAGCGCGTCACAGAAAAGTTTGAGAACCACTGATCTACCATATTAAACTAGCTATAGCTTCTGTCAGAGCCGATCCATCTATAAGAGGAAGTGAATGTCCGTGGAACCAGGCAGAAACTTTGCCCAAATATGGAGTCATACATCATAGACTGGCCCCATGAAGCCATTATTACTTTTAGTGGTCTCGTTGTTTTTGTTGTTTTAGAGGCGAGCCCAACGAGTCATTGATATCTGTCCTACTGTCTATTACAGTGTGTCAGGCTACACACACACACACACACACACACACACACACACACACAGAGTAACTGTTGCCCACATGTGTCGCACTATAGGCTCTCCTTATCTCATTTGCTCCACAGCTGCCACATTGTATTTTTTTTTACGGGTGTTAGCTTGCCAAAGTGCACAGAGCCTCTGCAAATAGTTTCGAGTGACAAATTTGAGGCACTCTGGACAAAAGTCAAATGATTGTACTTCCTCTTCCCAAAGTTCCCATCTCTCCATATTGCATGACTTGGCTTCTTTTTTGCTCAGAACAGCCAGAAAACAGCACATAATATGTCACATTTGAGGCAAATTGACAAGGAAAGGCAACTACTATAACATAACAAATGCACATTTGTTGCACGACTTTGACCTTCTACTGTACGTGAAATGAGTGGCTAATCCAATCGCATGTGAACAAATGCACTCAGTGTTATTTCTTGCATGTGTCCCCTCTCCCTGCCCTCAGATTTCTCGTCTCATTACATTCTCCTATCCGAATAAAGCAGAAAATGCCAAAGAATAATCTTTAAAAAGTTAATAAATGTAATAAATGTGTGTGTGTGTGTGTGTGTGTGTGTGTGTGTGTGTGTGTGTGTGTGTGTGTGTGTGTGTGTGTGTGTGTGTGTGTGTGTGTGTGTGTGTGTGTGTGTGTGTGTGTGTGTGTGTGTGTGTGTGTGCGTGCGTGCGTGCGTGCGTGCGTGCGTGCGTGCGTGCGTGCGTGCGTGCGTGCGTGTGTGTGTGTGTGTGTTGATTGCAAATCATATAACAATTTGCTAATTCTTTGAGGTCATTTATTTTAAAGTACAGTATGTATTGATGTCAAATTAATCTGTAAAAAATAATTGATTAACTGTGATAGAAGGAAGAGGTGGACTGACTCTTGGTTTCTTCAGCAAACATGTAGGAAACATGTAAAATGTCGCATTGGTACAGTCTTAAACATCACGTTAGACATGTTTTGTTATTTGGTAGATAACCATGATGTTCTCTGGACTGAAACGGTGTGATTCCCATTAAATGTTGTATTTGCATATGCAGACAGTGTACAGGAGTCTTACACACTTATTGTTGTTTAAAGTGAGGATAAATCAGACAAATGAAGGCAACAAGTCAAGAATCAAAGCCCTGTCATATACAGTAAAGGTGGCACCGTTTAAAGGAAGTTCAAAGAATCAGGCCACGACAGAGAGAGATAGAAAGTTTATTAGGAGAAGTGAAACACAATGAGAGTTGGAGGGCAGACAGAGAGATAGAAGACAGGTTGTTGTGGTACAAAAAATCATGGCCCATGAAATCGTGGCCCATCAAGTCATTCAGGATCAGCGGTGGACAAAGTGTATACTCAAGAAAATACTCAAATTACGAAGTACATTTTCAGAAATGGTCAGCAATTGTGAAAATAGCAAAAAGTAAGTTATTCAAGTAAATGTACTTAGTTACTGTGTCCACCACAGCTCAGGACCAGAACATCTGCTAAATGAAAACATGGTCGAGAGAGAAAAGAGAGAGAGAGAGAGAGAGAGAGAGAGAGAGAGAGAGAGAGAGAGAGAGAGAGAGAGAGAGAGAGAGAGAGAGAGAGAGAGAGGCAGGGAGACGTTTGAACAAAGAGCAGGTCTAACAGTGTATCTGTGATAACAGCCTGTGGCCAGATGGAGTGGTACATGTGGACATTACAGAGAAGAGAAGAGAAGAGAAGAGAAGAGAAGAGAAGAGAAGAGAAGAGAAGAGAAGAGAAGAGAAGAGAAGAGAAGAGAAGAGAAGAGAAGATTATTATTATTAGATGAAATTATTTTTAAATGACCAAATTGCCTTTATGCTTATTTGTGCCAGCTGAAGGATAGTTTGCTTGTGCTACAAATAAACGTGCCATGCCATGCTATGTTACGTCACCTTATATTGTATTCTCTCATCTTACCTTGTCTGCTCTTAACTTGTGTTAGGTGTCCCGGAGGGGAGAGAGAGCAATGCCTGCATGCACACATACCGTACATACTACATGTATACACCAAACAACACCTTTGATGTCAACAAGTAATCTGCCCTACAGAACTGATTCTAGTAGAGCTGCCCCACTGACACACTGACTTAAAGGGATAGTTCAACCCCAAAATATTACAAATATATCCATGAATTCAAGTCTCCATGGGGCGACTAATCGAAAAGTGTTTTTTTGGGTGAACTATCCCTTTAAGGCAGCACAAAGATTGCAGAAATATCACAACGTTATCATTTACCATCTTTATAGATTTTGAAAAGTCAGGGAGGCGCGTTGCTGTTTTGTCATCCAAGCACTTCACTGACTCACTAACTATCCTTTTAAACGGAACTCCATTAAAATTTACGATGTTCTGTCAGATTAATGATCTCATAAAGAATGAGCCTCATTGAGCATCATTAAGTTTGTGTTTGATTTGACCCCAAAGGATATCTGGTATCACACACACACACACACACACACACACACACACACACACACACATACGCACACACACACACACACACACACACACACACACACACACACACACACACACACACACACACACACACACACTCTAGTGTTCTCTTCCGAACTCCAGAGAGGCTAAATGTTTTCCACAAGACAGGAGCTTGTCTTTGCTCCTGTCTTAACATGTCCAACACACACTACATATCTCCTAATATACTGTGAACCCTCTCCCTCTATCTCTCACACACACACACACACACACACACACACACACACACACACACACACACACACACACACACACACACACACACACACACACACACACACACACACACACACACACACACACACGCACATAAATACAGTCAAACAGAGCAGTGTGTTGACAGAGTCAAGTGCTTCACCACTGAGGAGACATGTTCACCCCCAAATTCACCTCCTCTCCTCTCCTAATATGGCCGTGCTAGTCTAAACACATGCAACCACAATACACACAATACACAATCGCACATTCTGCAAACACGTGCACATATCCACACACAAACAGATGACTTGTGTATGTGTGACCGCACATGCACTTCAGATCAGTGGTTCTCAAAGTGGGACCCCCCCCACTTTGAGAACCACCGGGGGGGGGGGGTTAATCTTTGAATAGGCCAGTATATATATATTTTTTTACTTGGGTCCCTGCCCCGGACCACAGGTTGAGAAACAGTGGAGAGAAACGGACCAAGTTGAAGGGGAGATCACAGGGAAATCAGATCTTAGACCAGCTGAAAGGAAGTGGTCTGAACCACTGCAGCACAGTCTGTGGACAGTCAAAATGCTGAGGGTTCATTTAACTCTGGGAGTGTACAAATGTAACCAAATGGACCATTTGGATAAATTAACACTGTGTGCTGTTGGTGCTGAATGAAATAGACGTTAGGCCAGTTACCAAGAACCACTTTAACCAGGACTTAAATCACCACGCCTCGTCAAACCAGTTTTATAGCTAGCTTGCAGTCAATTAATCAATCAACCAACCAATCAATCAATCAATCAATCAATCAATCAAAACCTCTATTCGTAGTTACACATGGAAACCCTTAGTGTGACGTCTCGTTTGCAAATGAGAAGAAAATAACAAAATGCAACTGAAAGAATTTGATCTAAAAACATGCAGATACAGTACACAATGCAACACTTAAGAGAGAACATCAAATAAACCTTGCAGCTACAACCAGTTCTCCAAATAACCTGATGTTAACCAGTTCCCACTGACCAGAACTTTGTTAACCAGTTGAAGCACGACAAGCTTCTCAACAAGCTTCTTCAGTTACAACACATAATGTTATTAGAGTCTCACCACAGACCAGGCGCTTCAGCAGGTCTCCGTCTGAATGTCCTCAGAACATGTCTTCTGTTCTGTCTGTCTGTCTATTCTTCTTTATTTCTTTATTTCTGTCTATCTGTCTTATTTTCTTCCAGTCTTTTGCAAATCATCAGTCACAACTTCACACCGAGAAGATAAAGATTGGAGTCGTCTTCAGCCTCTCCAAATACACAGGAATGAGAGAGAGAGAGCGAGCGAGCGAGAGAGAGAGAGAGAGAGAGAGAGAGAGAGAGAGAGAGAGAGAGAGAGAGGAGGAGGAGGATAAAAGAGAGCCATACAAAAAAGAAAGAGAAAGAGATACAGCAGCTGGAAGGAAGGGGGAGAGAAGGAGTTGTAGAGAGAGAGAGAGAGAGAGAGAGAGAGAGAGAGAGAGAGAGAGAGAGAGAGATGGAGCGAGAGAGAGAGATGGAGCGAGAGCGCGGAAGCAGAGTCAGAGGTATTGTGACATGCAGAACTTCCGTCCTGATGAAACTTGATGAATCAGACACACATGCACACGCACACGCACACGCACACACACACACACACACACACACACACACACACACACACACACACACACACACACACACACACACACACACACACACACACACACACACACACACACACACACACAGCCGTACGGGTGTACTCTCAATAAGCTGGCTTAAAGTGAAGAGCCTCTCTACAAAGAAAATCTACATTCCTTCCAAACTAACTGTGATTATGGATCAGGTCTAGTCTGGTCTGGTCTAGACTTGACTAGAGAGACACACAACACATCGTTATAACAACTGCAATCCTGAGAAGCTTCCAACAGGACTGTAGGTCTGATCAAACATTAACAATAAAGGGCTGTGATGCTCTACAGCAGTGGTTTTCAACCGTTTTCATATCAAGGTCCTTAGGTCCATTATTTATTCAGCGAGTAAATTAAGTAATGCAGATGTTTAACAATAATTTAACTCTTGAGAGTGTAAAATGAAACGGGTCCATTTGGTTTCATTTTAGCTCTCAAGAGTTAAAGATCTAATAAGGCTCCATTTGGTTACCAACTCTCCATCATTTAGCTGGGGACCACCTGGAACCCCCTCAAGGGCCACTGGTGGTCCCCGGACCACTGGTTGAGAACCACTGCTCTACAGAGAATGGAACCCCCAACCCTGGCATTGTGAATGCCTTGCTCTACCTGACTGCCTTCTATTCTATTCTATTCTATTCTATTCTATTCTATTCTGATCTTGCCACGATCACGTTACTTCAGCATTCTTCTTGTTCTTGCTGTTATCTCTGAGCAAACAGAAACTAATTCCAAATCAACTGTAAGTTGGTTCAGTCAATACAGTAAATGTTTGAATATGATGTGAATATTCTCTGTTTACAACAAAAGTCTATGGGTCGTAGTTGGCATACTCTCTCAATAGCTCGGGCTCCGTCTATTTACAGAACGGCGTATCGCTTCATATTCAGGTCAATTAACTTAGCTTACCTGATCATCATAAATCAAGTTACAACAGGCACCGGGTTGATGTCAACAATGAAGCAAACCAATGTTGATCAGGGTTATCATTTGCTGAAGACAAAAAAAAGTCCTGCAACTTCACTCCATTACATATAGACTACATCGCCTACCCAAAAAACAATAAAGAATTTATAAGCTATCGTGACATTGCAATTGAATGCAACATGTGAATACCTTGTACATTTGTTTGTTAATTTGTTAACAAATTATACAGCGTTGCGCGATGGAGTATAAATTAAGCTTAACGTTACAACAACTTAATCATTTGATTGGTACGTATGCAAGGAAACATCAAGATCATCAATCGAGAACATCAAGAACAAGAGACAGACAAAGAAAGACAGTGAGAGAGTGAGAGAAAGACAGAAAGAGAGAGGGGTGACAAATGAAAGAGAACTGGAGTGTAAAGCCAGATTTATACTGTTTTGCGTGCCGGTGTCTACAAGCTCAGCCAATCTACAAGCTTATTTGTGCGCCTGTACATCTGCACATTTTGGTGTGCAAGTCCTGAAGAGATAGATCACATTTGGAGAGAGAGAGAGAGAGAGAGAGAGAGAGAGAGAGAGAGAGAGAGAGAGAGAGAGAGAGAGAGAGAGAGAGAGAGAGAGAGAGAGAGAGAGAGCGGCAAGATGTTAGCAAATGTAAGGAAGCGATAGACCAAAACATTAGGGAAGAAGAAGAGAGAAGAAAACAGAGGGCCAGGGATGAGAGGAGGGTAGAGATACAAAGAAGAGATGGAGAGTAAGAGTGAAAGTGTAAGAAAAGGCACAACCAGATATGAAAGACACAGTAATAGCAGGAGAGGAGAGGAGAGGAGAGGAGAGGAGAGGAGAGGAGAGGAGAGGCATTCTAAGCTCCTATTGGTTTACCAGTATGTCCATCATGTTGGGTAGGCGGGCAGGTTAGTGTGTGAGTCCTCAGCGCTGATAGCAGCATGGACACATGCATGTCATCCCCCGTTCTGTTGAAGACCTCTCCTTCTCACATGCACGCACACACACGCACAAGCACACGCACACGCACGCACACACACGCACACACACACACACACACACACACACACACACACCATGTACACAGACGCATGCATGCAGACACACACACACAAACCCATGCATGCACAAACGCACACAGTCACATAGGCACACACACAGAATATGGGGCATGCAAAGTATGTACATGCCCATACACACATACAAAGATGATTGCACAGAAACATAGGGGCATGGACACATTTGTTTATAAAATTGTGGGTGCACACACATGCAATCACCACACACATGCAGGTGCGCGCACACACGCGCACACACACACACACACACACACACACACACACACACACACACACACACACACACACACACACACACACACACACACACACACACACACAGGGAGAAAGAAAGAGAAGCCAAAGTGAGTATAGAACATGGGCAGACGCAATAAAACCCTACTGTAAATATAGACTGTTCACTATGTAGTCCAGGGGCCAACACTGATATTTTCACAAATTGGTACCACCTGAGGTGGCCGTAAAGTTTTTGTATTTTTGTATTCCTACATGTCTCTAGTTTATATTTTGGTATGATACATCTTCCATTTCAGTAGCTTAATGGCAGTTATCACTACCTACCGGCTAATGTATCCGGTAGGAGACACAAAGTAGAATCTTTGTGTCTCCTACCGGAAATACACCCGGGCATCAAATTATTGCGACAAAAAACAAAATATATCCATGTATTGAAGGCTTCATGGGGTGTGCAATTGATAACTTCTCAGATTTTTGGTGTGTGCAAAAAGACTGCTTTCCATAAGCTTGTAAAAGTTGACCCTCCTTCGGTCTAGGGTGGTCATAGCTGAATGGGTAGAGAGTCCCCCTGGGAAACTTAAAGGAGGAGTTCACCCAAAAAATGATTTATTTTCTATCAATTGCACACCCCATGAAGCCTTGAATACATGGATATATTTTGTTTTTTGTCGCAATAATTTGATGCCCGGGTGTATTTCCGGTAGGAGACACAAAGGTTCTACTTTGTGTCTCCTACCGGATACATTAGCCGGTTTAGAGTGATTACTCTAAATCTGGCTTGGCCCCTGGACTAATGGTTCCATGCAATGGAACGGGCATGTCAGCAACCCGCAGGCCGCATACTGAAATTTAATTAGAATTATTTTTCCACATAAAATAAATGAAATATAAAATCATGAAGAGTGTAAGACTGTTCCCTTTCAGGACAAAGAACAGCTGTGTGTCCTGACACACACAACACCTCAGAGCAGTCAGGAGCCAGGAGTGACAAAGCACGTTCCAGATGTTTCTCACAAACAGCAATACATTCAAACTGGGTTCACAAACGTTTCCATGCCATGGACGCCCAAATAGCCATCATCTCTGGCTGTGCCCCCCCCCCATTGTGAAATGGCTTAAAAAAAAATAAGAAGCTATTTTCACTCATTTTTTAAAATCTTTTAAAGTCATACAGTGTAACTTTTTCAATGGTTATTTTTGATATAATCTTTCACTGGTATATTTTTCACAATAACCATTCCAATCTCTTTTTTTTTGTCACAAGTGTCTGCACTTGACCATTGTGCCAAATGACACAGCCATTGGAAATGTACCGGAAATGTATTTATTTATATATTTAAGTTAATACAGATCAGACCATTTCTGAAAACGTTGTTGTTGTGTTCCAAAATAAGTAACCTTGGTGCTAGGACAAAATATGACAAATCCATTCTGAAGCTTTTAACCAAACCAACAATATGATGCAGTGGTGTTCACCATGGACATTGTGAAAGGAACAATTGTGTTGCATTTGACATCCTGTAGACATCCTGTGTTCGCTTTGTACTGCACTACTCCTCTGAGTACTATGTAACTATAGTTGTAAAATTATACACACTTTGTCGATGTCAGACAGAAACCTTTTTTCTTTTTTTACGTTTTCATTATTTAGTCACAAACTTGTGTAAAAACTTTTCATTGGTTAAATAAACTCACAGACATACTTTCAGCCTGGCGCAGAGATGCCCACGAGTCTCTGAGCTCGAGTCCGATTCGAGTCTCGAGTCTTTGAGGGCCGAGACCGAGCCGAGTCTCGAGTCTTTAGCCACGAGTCCGAGTCGAGTCTCAAGTCTCTTAAAAAAAAAAGGCTGAAAATACAGTTATGATGGTCCACAAACAAACCAAACCCGATATGAAGAATGCGCAGAATGAATGTATCCTACAAATGAATTAGTAGGATACATTAATTTAGGCTCCTTTGCTCTTATAGCACAGCTCGACTGCAGAAGGCACAGGCTCACACACAGCCTGACCAAGGCTACTTCTGCTAGTTAGTCTACACATGTTAAGGAAGATTGACATGTCAACGTGTATAGCCTACATCTAGTGCGCACTGCTGTGCTGTCTCTAGAGCGTAACGAGAACACTCCTACAGCCATGGACATCCCCGACCGCCGGCCGGGTCGGGCGGTACACAGTCACATTCAGTAGCATATGGCTATAAGTTGGCCAGTTTCAGGAAAGGCACTATGTAGGCTACTGGCTGTTATTGTTAACGTTCCATTTCCACCATTCTAATGGATTCCAGGGGTGTGTAAACATCTCTGAAGTAGCTCCATTTAGTTTCCTCTGAAGTGACGCAGTCATATGTCCAAGTATTGTACCCATTCGCAAAGTGCAACTTTTTCATCATCAACCTTTGTTCAATAATCCTGAACAGAGCTACAATATTGTGACAGCTGCCAGCTATAACCTAGTAGGCTACTGTAAATTTACATCAATCATAGCCTCTCAAACCCATTGCTACGACATGTAATGTGCGTCGCCTACCCAAAAGAACAGACATACAAGCTATCAATGCACCGCGTCACGGCGTGTCGACAGCTTACAGATCTGCTGTTATTTTGGGCAGCATAAACAATGAGGCGTGACGGAGCATACAACACTAAGCATTTTGGAAACCAAATAAGCCAGTAAAGCCTGTAACATTACATTACGTGGGTCAACAACATAGACATAACTTGCTTGTAGCTTACTTTAATGCAGTGCTTCTCAACCTGTGGGTCGGGACCACAACGGAGCTCACAACACCTCGCAACGTGAGGCGTTGTGAGCTTGTAGATCTGCTATTTTCACAATATTTATCTGTGGAACCGAGTCAAACAAAAATGTATGTTTTGTAAATTATTACTGTCCTACTGTATGTCACATGTGGCACCCTAATCAAAAACAATTCATGTGTGTCTTATTGGCCGACATACTGGCAATAAAGTGCTTCTGATAAAACACATGTGGTACTGTCTGTATGTGTCCTGTTACTTACAAATAGCTTCCTATCTTTGATTAAGTTTATCTTAAAGTTATCTTATCTTAGCTTATATTAGCTTATCTAATGTTGAGTCATGTCATGTCATCCTTATTCTGGGGCTAACTTCGGTGAAAATAGCAGATCTACAAGGTCACAAACACGTTGCTTGTACACCCTACAAGCTGGTCGTAGCCCCGGACATTAAAAAGACTTAACCCATTGATACCTGGAACGCATCTGTGTCACTTTAGATGTCTTTGGCTATTCAAAAATAGCAGATATATAAGCTCATAGCACGGCACCGAGTGCCGCGCTACGAGCTTGTAGATCTGCTATTTTTGAAAAATCATGAAAAATATTTTTTTATATTTTTTTCCGAATTTCTTTTAGGATTTAGATTTTTTTAGACGCGGCCTCAGGTCTTAATTGGCCCTGCCCACACACACACACACACACACACACACACACACACACACACACACACACACACACACACACACACACACACACATCTGTGAGGAAGATTTGACAAAGTATAGGTGGTCGTTTTCACTGACACTTAAAATGACAAAATGAGAGAAAGAGGTGAAGTGACACAAAAAGGAGACAAGACACAAGAGAGAAAGAGAGAGAGATGGAACAGGAGAGAGACAGGAACAGAAAAGAGGAAGTGTGCAACAGACACTGTGAGGAAAGACGAGAAAAGAGGAAGTGAAGACAAAGAGGACAAGTAAAAAAAACGGCTTGAATGCACATTTTTGTTGGGCTGAAATGTCCTGGTGGCTCAGACACACGCCTTGTTTCCCCACAGCTGTGTGTGATACGCAATATGTCCTCTACTTCCACTATATACATTTAACATTTTCCAGTTAAATGAATGCATTTAACTGGAAAATGTATTCATATTACGGATGAATCTGAATTAAATTAATGTAAAGGGCAATTGAGTACCTGAAAAGCGCTCTATAAATATTTCACATTGGCCTGTTACAGCGCCGCCAGGAGGCCGATTTTATATTACTCCAACAGAGGTGATCAAGATTTTTCAGATCCCATTCCAATTGGCTATGACTCCAAAGTCTGCAGGCCATGGGTCCATGAGACCTGCGCTCCGAGGAGCACAGCCACTTTTTTATTTACACAAATACTGTCCTATACTGTATACCCCATTGAAATGTCAGGATGTTATGAAAGAATAGATAACGCCCAAGCCTAATACACAGTTAAATCAATTTCTACACAGCTCACTTTGAGGATTGAGGACTGTACTATCAGGTGACCTGCCATGCTTTACATGCTGTACTCCACTGTTTCTCAATGTCGGGTCCGGGGACCACCAGGGGTTCAAATGGACCCTCGGGGGTCTGTAATTATGAACCCTGAAGATTTTACAGTGTAAAGTGGGGTCCCAGACTTAAAAGAATGTACCAAATGGTGGTCCATGGCCTAATGCATATCAAACTAGGGGTCTTTGAAATGAAAAAAGTTGAATCACTGCTGTAGTCAGATATATACAGACCCTCTAGTATTATACATTCGAAAACTTCCAAAATGGGACATTCTGCATAATGAGTACTTTCTTCTTTTGGTACTTTAAAATTGTAATACATTTTGATACCAATACTTTTGCACTTTTACTCAATTTCTGACTTTTACTTGTAACGGAGTATTTCTACATTGCATACACATTGCATTTCTATATTGATACTTTTACTTAAGTAAAACATTTGTGTTATTTTTCCACCACTGCGTTTATCATGTATGTATACATGTGCACCTACTGTAACCAATCAGAATACATGAACAATGCATAGCTTGTCCGAATTCAACACTCATGTGTGTTAATCAGTCGTTGCCTGTATATGCAACAACTATGGTGCATATACATGAGCGTGTGCAGGCCTGGCTTATCCAACGGGCTGTAGGTGCTGAAGCACAGGGCACCAACCTTGGGGGGGCAACGGTGTGGAGAAAGTGAAAAAAGACAGAACTATCGTGGAAAAGCGCCGACATTTAGAAGCAGCGGGCTGCTAAAGGAGCGCTACAACATTGAAACGCGTCGGTGAAGCGTCTTTTTTTTTCGGGCTGCAGCCCCCCGCTGACAGAACGGTCCCGGGGGGCACGAAATCGCATCCAAGCACCAAGCCCGGCCCTGAGCGGCTGAGCATGTGCGTGAACGTGCATGAATGGGAGTGGGCATGCATGAACGTGCGCATTCATGATTCATTTAAGGGTCCCGGTTTAGGGGGTTGAAAACATGGTCACCCTATAATTGAACGTCCTCAGCACTCCATTAACTGTGCAAAAATACACACATGTACCTCATTGTGAGTTAATTTGTCCAGTCTCATCTCGGAGTAGGCTATGTTATGTAACCAAAGTTACCAAACCATATGGTTTGGCTTGTAAAAAATAAAAGGGACATTTTGTTAACCAGTTAAGCCCTATATTCTTCTTTGTAGGCTACGATGCAACGCATCGTGAGCTGGTAGATAAGCTATTTTTGCAATTTTGCAATAAATAAATCATTTTTTCCCCCTAAAATAGGGATGCACCTGGTGAGGGTTACCATAATTTGTGATATTATCAAACATAAAATATGAAGCAGGAAGGAAAAAAGGAAATGCATGTACTTAAAATATATCCCCAACCGGCCATGAAAATGAATGACCAGGTAAGGGAGGCAGTATCAGAAGTAGCGGCATGGATTCATCATGCAGGGACTGGCGGTTGAAAGTAACTAAGTACATTTACTCAAAGTACTGTAATTTGGTACAATCTTTTGTGCCGATGCGACGCATTGTGAGCTTAGATCTTTTATACTTTTTTGAAAACGTGTGAAATTGGACATTCTGTATAATGAGTACTTTTATCTTTTACTTTAACAGGTGTTTCTGCAGTGTGGAATTGATACTTTTACTTCCAAGCAAATCCAATCATGCACAGGAATATCATGCCAACATGTTTGCCCACACAGACAGTGTCAGCAGCCCTACAATCACCACACACAACTTGTCTGCTTCACTTCTCCATTTGATGTGGACTGACTGGAGGACAAGCGCATCGACCCACCCCCTCCTCCCTCCCCCCTCTGCTACGCATGGACGCGCCCCGCGGGGTCGCGCACTCGAGATTCATTCACCCCGCACGCCACGAACGCGCCTTTTTACTAACACGACGAAAAACGA